>NC_053499.1:59914755-60252338 GCF_905171775.1 Rana temporaria
TGGCTGAAGTGGATGCAGATTGGGTTAGTGGCAGGATCGAGTGGGTTGGAAAAAACTTTTTCTTCTTCTTCTTTGGTTTCACCACTGAGGGTTTGCATATGGGTATAGGGTTGGAGGTAATGGATACAGTTGGTAAGGGTGAAGAGCGGAGGGGTGGTGAAACAGAAGGTTCCGACCTTGAAGAGGATCTTGGTGGAATAAATGGAGGCAGTTGAGAAGCAGCAGAAGGGTTAAAGGCAGGGTAGGTGCAGCAGGAGGAAACAGAGGACTGGTACTTTGTTGTTAGCAGGGTGTATTGTTCAGCAAAAGTGGGAATTGGGGGTAAAGAAAAAGACATCCCAGCAGGTTGGTAACTAGAAATGGATGGTTGGAAGCTGGCAGGGGCTGAGTACAACAAACTGGACCAGGCTTGTAATAATGGCTGTACAAAATCAGATTTGCACCTGGCTTGTCTGACCAGAGACTGCACAGAATTAATGCATGCTGCAAGCACCTGTTGAGGACAAGCTGAGTACTGCTCATGAAAGAAGGCTGAATCATCCTCCAACAGCCACACCAAAGACTCTACCTGAGCTGCACTAAAAGGAGGTGTGTAATCGTCACGTCCATTAGCAGCATCAGACTGAGCCAACTCTGTGCAGATCCGAATCAATGGCTGCACATCATCAAACAAAACACTGCCATGATCAATAAAAACATGAGCCATACGGATACATTCCAACAACTGCTCACTAGTGTATTCACTTAATTCCTGATAGCAGAAATCTCTGTCATCTGTTGCCAAGAGTGACAGATACAGAATATCTTCCAGATGCATTTTTATAAAACCAAATGCCCAGAGCCAATTTCCCAAGTGCAGCCGACCTGTTTATATGGCTTCAGTATTATGTCAGGGGATGCCCACGCAGGCATCCGAGTACTGAGTTACAGGTCAATGGGCTGCACTAATGGAAACAGGCACCAACATAGTGAAAAATATATATATGTTTATTAAGTTAAAGCACACGTGAAAAACAATCAATGGAAGCAAGCGTGACACAGCAACCAAAAACGACTAAGCAGGTAATGCAGGGATAAGGCATAAGCAAGTCCGAGGTCCAAGCCAGGGGTCAAGGATAGGAGAGAGCAGCGAAGTCCAAAATACAAGCCGGGGTCAATAAGCGACAGGATCCAGAGGCAGGGAGCGAAGCAGGAACAGATGGGCAACAGGTCAGGCAGGGAACAGGCTGACAAGCAAATACTGAAGCCCTGAACTCCAGTTTAGGGCGGGCTTAAATACCTGTGCAAATCTGTATTGAGCGACACCTGCTGGAGGCCACCAGAACTGCACCCCTGTTACTGAAGAGAACAGTGCCACCAGCAGGTGACCAGAGTCATGACACAGATCATGACACCCTCTCTATATCTATGATGTGACAAGACTGGCATAACCTCTTTTTGCTCTCTGTATTAAAAACAATGTATCTCACTATTTATGTATAATCACCTTACAACTTCCTAATAATACTAATATTACTAACAGCGATTAATACCTTTGTTGCAGCCACCCAAACCAGTAGAAAACCATGGACCTAGAAATGTAAGTGCCACCTCCTGTGTCCCTACGAATCTCAGCAAATGTTTCATCTACTAGTGCTAGCTGGTGAAAATGCGGTTGAAAGTGTAGCCTCATTATTTCAGCCTAATAAATTATCATTAGGTGTGACAGAGGGGTACCTGGTTAGTGTGTTTGTGCTTATGTGCTAGCAACGCCGCTGCTGAAATATACTGACACAACACCCAAAATTTACTTCACAGCCAAGTTTTTACTAGCATTTCCAAAAGTATTTAATTATTTATTATAGGTACTTATATAGCACTGTCAGTTTATGCAGTGGTTTACATATATATATATGTATATATATATATATATATTAGTGCTGTCAAGCGATTAAAATTTTTAATCGCGATTAATCGCATTAATGTCATAGTTAACTCACGATTAATCGCGCCATTAAGGAGGTTCCCCTTTAAAAAAAAAAATTTTTGTTTTCTTATTTATTTTTTATTTTTTTATAATATTAAATTGTGTTTTTTAAATTTTTTTACATTTTTATCACTTTTATTGCTGTCACAAGGAATGTAAACATCCCTTGTGACAGCAATAGGTGGTGACAGGTACTCTTTATGGAGGGATCGGGGGTCTAAAAGACCTCCGAGCCCTCCTTTGCACTTCAAAGTATTCAGATCGCCGAAAACGGCGATTCTGAATACTGTGTACTTTTTTAAATCCGGCGCCATTGGCAGCCGAGAAACCCGGAAGTGACGTCATGACGTCGCTTCCGTGGTTTCAATGCGGAGACTGAATCAAAGCCGCTTACGGCTTAGTGTCAGTCTCCGCCTGGACACAGAAGGCGCCGGATGGAGGATCGGGTCTCCCGGTGGGACGGGAGGCCCGGTCAGAGCGGCGAAAGGCGGCGGGAGGGGGGGGGGTGTCCCCTCCCGCTCCTCCGGCATAACAACCGAGCGGCTTTTAGCCGCATCGGTTGTTATGTTTGGATAGCCGATCGCCCGCTCTAAACAACGGTACCGGGATGATGCCTGCGGCTGCAGGCATCATCTCGGTATAACCCCCGAACGCTGCCTCGTTAATCGCGCGATAAAAAAATTGACGGCGTTAACGTGGGTTTGCGTTAACGCCGTTAATAGCGCGTTTAACTGACAGCACTAATATATATATATATATATATATATATATATATATATATTGTACATCATACCTACCCTGAAGGAGCTTACAAGCTAAGGTCCCTAACTCGCATTCATACATACACATACTAGGGCCACGCTAGACGGGAACCAATTAACCTACCAGCATGTTTTTGGAGTGTGGGAGGAAACCAGAGTACCCAGAGGAAACCCACATATATATATTTATGGTTGGAGCCCTCCAACTGAGACAGACATGGAACCACATAAAGACACCACAAGACTCTCAACGTAACACAGATCTGAGGTGTGCCCTGGTCAGCTGGTCGGTATGCCAAAAAAAGGGGGAATACCCAAGATAAGTAATGGATGATTGTAGAAGAGGGATGTGCAAGGAAGTGCCCAGAAAAGGGGAATGGTGGGAGGGTATCATACACCGGAACCGACAAGGAATGCAGGTATGTGGGCTGCTTAAATACCCCCCAGGCTCCTCCCATAAATGCAGGCCACCACACTGGCCTTCTTATATACTGTGTATATACACACACACACACACATTTTTGTTCTTGGGTTTAGATATAGTTTAAGCAGGTACATGCTTCACAGCTGAGCACTATAATAGAAATAACACAACTTACACCAAAGCCTTCTGATATGAACTTGTGACTTCTCAAGCCACTGGGAGTGGTCCTCTCATATGGATTACGCACTCAAGTGAAGCATGTTTTAGTAAGTTAAGATCATTAGCATGTATTTAAGAAAACAAACAAACACACTTTACATATCCAAAATACACCTATATACATACTGGAATGTATCTATAAAGATAATGATAATGCAAAATGAAAAGTAACCCTTAGCAGCCAATTAGAACAGTCATCTCCAAACTGCTGCCCTTTGCTTGCATTTATCTGGCCCTTGGTGCACTATTCCCCCTATTGACACCAGTAACGAGGCACTATTCATTCCACAGACACCAACAATGGGGCATGATTCCTTCCTCTGACACCAACAATGGGGCACAATTTCTTCCACTGTCACTAACAATGGAACACTATTGCTTCCACTGATACAAACAGCGGGCGGTAATTTCTCCCACTGATATAAACAATGGAATACTATTCCTCCCACTGACACCAGTGATGAAGCACTATTTCTCCCACTGACACCCATAATGGGGCATTATTCCTCCCAATGGCATCAATAATGGGGCGCTATTCCTCCCATTGACACTAATGTTGGGGTACTAAACCCCCTCCCACTGACCACAGGCGCTAAGTAACTTTCTTGCTCCCACTAACCACCATTGAAGCATTGTTTAATCCCACTGAAGCTGGGGCAATTTCTGCTACCAATGATCATACTCCAACCCCCCCTAAAGTCTAAAGAACAGTAAAAGTTAAAAAGTTTGGAGACTCCAGAGTTAAAACAATGAAAGGCAACTGTTGATTGGTTCCTATGGCCTACTGTCCTATTACAGTGTGGACTTGGCAATAGGTGTAGCTATTGATAACCCATACAAAGTCATAAATGTCACACTGAATGTGATTTAAATGTCCAATTTGTGTCTTCCAGGCTTCTCCTCCAAGTGCAAATCCTTATAGGACTCCATCTTTCAGACAGCAACCTTCACCAATTCAGCCTGAAATGAAGCCAGAATACAACCCAGGCTCTAAAATTACCAAGTGAGTATTGCTGAGCCTAAACTAAAGCATAACTGTGAGCAAAACTTTTTCTTTTTTGTTTTGAATAGAGTGGAGATGGGTTAGAACACCTGTCTGGCTTTTATTGTTGTTTGTGTCTCTTAGGGAGATTCACCCTCTCTAATTGTCCTGGTTCCCATTATCACCAAAAGTAAAAGTGAGAAAAAATCTCTTATTTTCAGTGGTCACCAGAACAAGAATACAGGGTGTGTGTGTATTTAAAGCATGTGATTAGAGCCAGAGGTTCTAATAGGCTTCAAAATATGGTGGGCTTGGGACGCAGAGCACTGCGTCCCAATCCCACCCTGTTGTATGACCATAGCAAATACATTTTCGCTATTTTCACACTAACGATCCTCCCCACCAATCAGGAGGCAGGTCGCTTCAGACCTGTTTCCTGATTGGCCAAGCGCCAGGCAATCCTATTGGATGTCTAGTGTTTAGGAAGAGGAAAAGTTCAGAGGAGACACGTGCTGAGGGAATGGAAATCTCCGCCGCCGCTGCTGCCTGCACTCTGCAGGAGACACAGGAGGAGAGGACACTACAGCCTGATAAGTGCCAGACCTCCCTTGAGGGAAGGGGGTGCATGCCTTCAAAGTCCCGGTCACCCCTGTTGAGCTGTATACTCTGATCTGAGGCTAAGCTGTATACCCTGATCTGAGGCTGAGCTGTATACCCTGATCTGAGGCTGAGCTGTATACCCTGATCTGAGGCTGAGCTGTATACCCTGATCTGAGGCTGAGCTGTATACCCTGATCTGAGGCTGAGCTGTATACCCTGATCTGAGGCTGAGCTGTATACCCTGATCTGAGGCTGAGCTGTATACCCTGATCTGAGGCTGAGCTGTATACTCTGATCTGTATACCCTGATCTGTGAGGCTGAGCTGTATACCCTGATCTGTGAGGCTGAGCTGTATACCCTGATCTGTAATGCTGAGCTGTATACTCTGATTTGTGAGGCTGAGCTATATACTCTGTCCTGTGATGCTGGGGCTGTATACTCTGTCCTGTGATGCTGAGATGTATACAGGAGTGGAATACAGGAAACAGAGTGGGTGAATTATATAAGGGGTGAGGCTTATGATAAGTGGGAGGGGTAAAAAAGTAAGGGCGGGGTCTGCCCCCATCCTAAAACTTCACCAGCCGTCACTGAGGTAGGATTAGTTTGAGGGTTAGTGTTGCGGTTACGGTGAGAGATATTGTTAGGGTTAAAAGGAAAGATTACCATAAAGCGGCCTTAGGGTAGGGCATCACTTTATCAGTTTTGTGCTTTGCACTGAAAACTACCAGAACCAATCTACATAGAGGGAAAAACGTATTTGATCCCCTGCTGATTTTTTTATGGTTGCCCACTGACAAATAAATGATCAGTCTATAATTTTAATGGTAGGTTTATTTTGTCAGTGAGACACAGAACAACAAAAATATCCAGAAAAACGCATTTCAAAAAAGTTATTAATTGATTTGCATTTTAATGAGTGACATAAGTTTTTGTCCCCTTTGCAAAAAATGACTTAGTACTTGGTGGCAAAACCCTTTTTGGCAATCACAGAGGTCAGATGTTTGTTGTAGTTGGCCACCAGGTTTGCACACATCAGGTTTGTCCCACTTCTCTTTGCAGATCCTCTCCAAGTCATTAAGGTTTCGAGGCTGACGTTTGGTAACTCGAACCTTCAGCTCCCTCCACATATCTTCTATAGGATTAAAGTGGATGTAAACCCCCCCAACAATTATTTTTGATGTCACAATGTAGAGAATAAGATTTCCTATCATCTGTGCCCAGTCTTGCCACACAGAGTTAATCCAGCTCTGAGCAATCCTCTTTTATTGTTCAGTGAAAATTAACAGACTTCCAGATAAAAACCAGTCTAAATAAAAAGTCCTTTCAGTCTCCTTGCTTCGAATGACATACATTACCTCTCACAATGAACCATGGATGACCCCCATATTATGATAAACATCCAGGAATGTGCATGTGTCCAAGCTAGTGCACAAGATATGTAAAAACCTTGTCACTTGAAGCAAGGGGACGGAAAGGACTTTTTATTTAGACAGGTTTTTATCTGGAAGTCTGTTAATTTTCACTGAACAATAAAAGTGGATTGCTCAGAGCTGGATTAAAGTGGATGTAAACCCAAAAAAAAAAATGTTTTGTTTGATGTCACAATGTAGAGAATAATATTTCCTATCATCTGTGCCCAATCTTGCCACACAGAGTTAATCCAGCTCTGAGCAATCCTCTTTTATTGTATGTGTGGCAAGACTGGGCACAGATGATAGGAAATCTTATTCTCTACATTGTGACATCAAAAAAAAAAAATTTGTTTGGGTTTACATCCACTTTAAGGTCTGGAGACTGACTAGGCCACGCCAGGACCTTAATGTGTTTCTTCTTGAGTCACTCCTTTGTTGCCTTGGCCATGTGCTATGGGTAAGTGTCATGCTGGAATACCCATCTAGGACCCATTTTCAATGCCCTAGCTGAAGGAAGGAAGTTCTCACCCAAGATTTGATGGTACATGACCCCATCCATTGTGCCTTTGATGCAGAAGTTGTCCTGTTCCCTTAGTAGAAAAACACCCCCAAAGCATAACGTTTAGTGAGTGAGTGAGTAAGTGAAGAACTTATATAGCGCAGAACATGCAAACTAAATCGCTTCTGGGCACTCGTTGTTCCTGTCTCTTTTGATATCAAAAGAGATGAGTTTTGATCTTTCTTCTAAAGGTCAAGTGATTCTCCTCCAACCGAATGCTGGTTGGTAAAGCATTCCATAGTCTGGGACCCTGGAGCGCAAATCTTCGCTCTCCTTTGGACTTGTATTTGGCTTTGGTTATCTGGAGCAGATTTTGGTTGGTGGATCGCAGAACGCGATTGGGATTATGAGCTTTTATTTTTTCGCATAGATATTGGGGGGCCTTCCCATGGATGCCCTTATGTATCAGACAGAGTGCTTTAAACGCAATTCTATATTTTACTGGCAACCAGTGAAGGGTTCTCAGTGAAGGTGAGATCGATTCCCAGTCACCAGTCTGGCGGCCGAGTTTTGAACGACTTGCAGACGAGTGATTTGGTACTTTGGGAGTCCGAGGTAAAGGGTATTTACACCTCCATGTTTGATGGTGGGGATGGTGTTCTTGGGTTCATAGGCAGCATTCCTCCTCCTCCAAACACAGCGAGTTGAGTTGATGTCAAAAAGCTTAATTTTGGTCTCATCTGATCACAACACTTTCACCCAGTTCTCCTCTGAATCATTCATATGTTCATTAGCAAACAGACTGGCCTGTATATGTGCTTTCTTGAGCAGGGGAAACTTGAAAGTGCTGCAGGATTTCAGTCATTCACGGCATAGTTACCAATTGTTTTCTTGGTGACTATGGTCCCAGCGACCTTCAGATGCAGTGGCAGCTGGTGCTCAAATTTTTTTGGGGGGGCACAAACGAAAAAAAAAAAAAAACAATTGCAGCCTCACTGTGCCCATCAAATTCAGCCACTGGGCCCATCAAATGCAGCCACTGTGCCCATCAAATGCAGTCACTGTGCCCATCAAATGCAGCCACTGTGCCCATCAAATGCAGGCACTGGGCCCATCAAATGCAGCCACTGTGCCATCAATTGTCACCACTGTGCCATGCCATCAAACGCAGCCACTGTGCCATGCCATCAAACACAGCCACTGTGCCATCAATTGTCACCACTGTGCCATGCCATCAAACGCAGCCACTGTGCCATGCCATCAAACGCAGCCACTGTGCCCATAAATTGTCGCCACTGTGCCATGCCATCAAACGCAGCCACTGTGGCATCAATTGTCACCACTGTGCCATGCCATCAAACACAGCCACTGTGCCATACCATCAAACGCAGCCACTGTGCCCATCAATTGTCGCCACTGTGCCAATTGATGCCACTGTGCCCTTTAATTGTCGCCACTGTGCCAATTGATGCCACTGTCACTGTGCCAAATGTCGCCAATGTGCCCATTGTCGCCACTCTGACAATTGATGCCACTGACACTGTGCCCATTGTCGCCACTGTGCCATTGTCGTCACTGTGCCAATTGTTGCCGCTGCCCAGAACCGGTGAAGCTGATTGGCTGAGACGCCTGTCAGTCTTATCCAAGGAACGTTGTAGAGATTTGAATCTTATTGATGGATTGCTTCTGTGGACAGGTGTCTTTTATACAAGTAACAAGCTGAGATTAGGAGCACTCCCATTTTTAACCTTAGATTGATGCTCGTTTTGTCAAGGGGAATGGGGTGTTTTTTTTTAAATCAAAGCTGTACTCACCGTTTTAGAGAGAGATCTTCTCCGCCGCTTCCGGGTATGGGCTGCGGGACTGGGCGTTCCTATTTGATTGACAGGCTTCCGACGGTCGCATACATCGCGTCAAGATTTTCCGAAAGTAGCCGAACGTCGGTGCGCAGGCGCCGTATAGAGCCACACCGACGTTCGGCTTCTTTCGGCTATTCGTGACGCGATGTATGCGACCGTCGGAAGCCTGTCAATCAAATAGGAACGCCCAGTCCCGAAGACCATACCCGGAAGCGGCGGGGAAGATCTATCTCTAAAACGGTAAGTACTGCTACGATTTAAAAAAAAACACCCGATTCCCCTAGACAAAATGATCATCAATCTAATGTTAAAAAAAAAAATTCGGGTGAACTCCCGCTTTAAAATAAACATTAAAATTATAGACTGGTCATTTCTTTGTTAGTGGGCAAATGTACAAAATCAGCAGGGGATCAAATACTTTTTTTCCCTCGCTGTACCAATACTGAAAGCTTGTATTGTCATGACCCTGAAGGCATTGTATCTTATATGCTAAACCTTATATGTAAGTGTTTTCGTCTACAGAAGGGTATTTTAGAGCACTAATTTATGTAGGGTTCTCAGATAAAGTTTACAAAAAGGCATTCAACACAGGCACATGTGTTTTTTTATTACTCCTGGATATTCAGAGTTTTACTTTATGCATCAAATATGGAGAATAATGTGTCCAGTACTTAGCCAGATGTCAATGAGTGATGACAGCTGTGTCCACTATAGAGAATGTATGTCTTTATCCATTGAATTTTTACAAACTGCTTACTCACAGAAATTGCAACGTATGCTGTTTTGAAGGAAGTACTAACTGCATGTACAGCTTTAATGGGATTCTTGGCAGCTTACCAATTTTCCATTAGATAATAAAAGTGTATGTATAGCTCATTTATTATTAGTTTTGGATAGAGTTGAGATATATTAGGACCCCTGTATTGCTGTCTACCTCTGCTGGGTACATTTTACCCTCTCTATTTGCCTCAATGAGCATTGTCACATCACAGACAGTGTATGAAAATTCAATATTATAGATTTGTCACCAAAGTAGGTGATGTAAATCTTCCAAAACCTGTTCTGGCGACAACTATCTATAAGGCAAATTCCCGTGACTTTGGAAAGATTTACTCTCACGTTCACTCTGGGACATGAAGTGAAGAGCCAAAAAAAGAGAGAAACTGACAAGGTTTTTCTTTTAAAGTGATAATAAACGCTCTGCAAAAAATATAAAAAAAAATATGTTTTACTTGCATGCTCTGTGCAATGATATTACTATCTGCCCTCTTTTCCTCCCTTGAGTGCGCTGTGTGCCATGGGGGCACATAGACAAACACAGCACTGGTAAGTCAAACTTCCGCTCCCTCCTTACAGGAGTTTAGCTGACAGCAACAGAAGTAGGGTGACCACGTGTCCCGGATTGCCCGGGACAGTCCCGCATTCTGCAGGTCTGTCCCGGGCACCTTCACTCTGGGACAATACAGTGTCCCGGAATGAAACTGACACAGGTCCCAGCATGAACCCCTCAGAGCTTAAAGCGGGAGTTTACCCGAAAAAAAAAATGTAACATTAGATTTAAGCTAATTAAGGGGAGCAGAAACGGGTATTTTTTTTTAAATCAATGCCGTACTTACCGTTTTAGAGATAGATTTTCTCCCGCCGTTTCCGGGTATGATCTTCGGGACTGGGCGTTCCTATTTGATTGACAGCCTTCCGACGGTCGCATACAGCGCGTCACCAGTTGCCGAAAGAAGCAGAACGTCGGTGCGGCTCTTTAGGGCGCCTGCGCACCGACGTTCGGCTACTTTCGGAAACTCGTGATGCGCTGTATGCGACGGTCGGAAGGCTGTCAATCAAATAGGAACGCCCAGTCCCGCAGACCATACCCGGAAGCGGCGGGAGAACATCTATCTCTAAAACGGTAAGTACGGCATTGGTTTAAAAAAAAATACCTGTTTCTGCTCCCCTTAATTAGCCTCAATCTAATGTTAAAAATTTATTTTTTTGGATGAACCTCCACTTTAAGATGTGACACCCCCCCCCCCCAAACTAGTAAAGAACTACAGGTCCCAGCATAGATCTGTGAAATCTATGGGTCACACCCTTAGATCTCGCGGGTTCATGCTGGGAGTTTCAAAATTGGAGGGGGGGGGGTCACATCTTTAGATATCATCGGTTCATGCTGGGATTGGTAGTCCTTTACTTTGGGGGGGGGGTGTGACCTCCCCAAAGTTAAGGACTACAGGTCCCAGTATGAACCCCCCCCCCAGAGCTGAAGATGTGAGACCCCCTGCCCCCCAAATAGTGAAGAACTACAGGTCCCAGCATAAACCTGTGAAATCTATGGGATCACACCCTTGGATCTCAGGGGTTTCATGCTGGGTGTTGTAGTCCTTCAAATTGGGGGGGGGGGTCACGTCTTTAGATATTAGGAGTTCATGCTGGGACTTATAGTCCTTCACTTTTGGGGGGAATGTGACCCCCAAAAAAGTGAAGGACTACAGGTCCCACCATAAAACCCCTCAGAGCTGAAGATGCGACACCCCCCCCCCCCCCAACTAGTGAAGAACTACAGGTCCCACTCCCAGGATGAACCAGTGAAAACTATGGGGGGGGGGGGTAAAAAAAAAATTTTAATTAAAGTTATCTTTTTTTAGGAAGGGGGGGGGGGTGTCCCTGAATGGCAGTTTGGAAATGTGGTCACCCTAAACAGGAGCCCATGGCTCCGGCTGTTTTCAGTGTCTCCTGTGAATCCAGGAAGGGAAAGGAGCTGTGTTGCAGCTGTTACAGTGTCAGATTAGTGAAAGGTGTCAGGTAAGTGTTTAGGGATGGGAATGAATGCATTAAAGTGGATGTAAACCCACTCTCATCCTTTCTAAACTACTGCCATAGTGCTGATCTATAAGGATATACATGACAAAACAACTAAAGTTTAACACCAACAATGTTTTTAAAATGTATTAATTGTGATATGTTTTTAGGGTTACTATAATTCCCAGCAACTTTAGGAAAGTTTATAAATCATAGTCGTCTGCCATCTTTCTTTTCAAACAGTTATGAAGCACCACTGCCTGCACAGCCACAGAAATGCGCCAAAATTCGTTATGACTTCACTGCCAGAAATGCCAACGAATTGTCAGTAATGAAAGATGAAATACTGGAGGTAGGATTGCTTTTATGAATTTTATTATTTTCTTCAAATTTCAAAAGATGATAAAATGTCTTCAGGCCAAATCTTTGATGCTGCTGTATATTTAAGGTGTTAGATGTGACTTTTTATATGTTTTTTTACAGATTCTGGAAGATAACAAACAGTGGTGGAAGCTGAGAAACACCATCGGACAGGAAGGCTATGTCCCATATAACATTCTCGATGTAGTATCAACAGAAGAAAGCCAGATAGATGGACCATATGGCAATGTAATAATATATTTATTAAAGGAAGAAGGCAGAAGTTGTCCTAAGGGCAACATAACAAATGCCCTCCTACCCATATAGGATATATGAGAGATAACTGTAACAAGATGATGGGCCAGATCCACAAAGAAGTTACGTCGGCGTATCTATTGATACGCCGCGTAACTTCTAGGATGCCCCGTCATATCTTTGTTTTGTATCCACAAAACATGATACGACTGAATGGGGGCTAGATCCGACTGACGTACGTCTTAGTACGCCGTCGGATCTTAGGTGCATATTTACGCTGGCCGCTAGGCTTCCGTTGATTTCCGCGTAAAGTATGCAAATTAGCTAGATACGCCGATTCTCAGAACGTATGTCCGGCCAGCGTATTTTTTTACGTCGTTTACGTAAGGCTTTTTTCGGCGTAACGTTACCCCTGGGTCTATGAGGCGTACGCAATGTTAAGTATGGACGTCGGGACAGCGTCGAATTTTCCGTCGTTTGCGTAAAACGTTCGCGAATAGGGCTTTGCGTAAATTACGTTCACGTCGAAAACATTGACTATTTGCGACGTGATTTCAAACATGCGCACTGGGATACCCCCGCGGACGGCGCATGCGCCGTTCAAAAAAAACGTCATTTACGTGGGGTCAAGTTGAATTAACATAAAACACGCCCACATCTTTGTCATTTGAATTCCGCACCCTTACGCCGACACATTTACGCTACGCCGCCGTAACTTTAGACACAAGTGCTTTGTGAATACAGCACTTGCCTCTCAAAGTAGCGGCGGCGTAGCGTAACTACGATACGCTACGCCTGCTTAAAATTACGCCGAGCTACGTGGATCTGGCCCCTCATGTGCGAGTGGCTTGATCTAAGTAGCTGACTAGCTGCTGTTCTAAAGAAAACAAGTTAAAAGGGTTTAGCCAATTTTCAGATATCTTCTTTTTAAATCTGCTGGATGATGTGTTTTAAAAAGTTTAAAATTGTATACCTAGAGAATAAGGACATTCAATTTTGTGATCATTGTCTGATTGGCTACCATACACAGCTGCACCCGATTTTGCACTCTCCAGTTTTAGTAAATCAACCCTATTGTGTAATATGCATGTCTTTGTTGGTAAATATACATATGTGCTTATGTTTTTCTAGAGTGGAAGCAAATACCGAGAAGGAAATCCAAGAAGTCCCGTTAGCCCTGTATTCAAGCTTCCAAGTAGTTATGCTGGAGATAAATGGGGAAGTGAGATGACTGGATGGTCAACTAGTCAGAACACCAAAGAAAGTAAGTTAGGCTTTGGTTCTACAGAGCTACACCTGGCCTAACATTTACACCCTGTGTTTGCAATGGCTTTCCTACCTGCTTTTCATTCCACAACCTGATCTAACCAGTGAGCTATATACTTAAAACCCACCAGAAGACTCCTTTGACCCCTTTCAATCATAAAAAATGCGACTGAGGCCTCGTACACACGACCGAGGAACTGGTCGTAAATGAAACATCGTTTTCCTCGACAAGTTCCTTGTTAGGCTTGTCGAGAAACTTGACAAGCTTTCTTTGCGTACACACTATCAAGACCAAATCTCGTCGTTCTCAAACGCGGTGACGTACAACACGTACGACAGCAGGGGAAGTTCGATTCCACTGGCACAACCCTTGGGGCTGCTTTTGCTAATCTTATGTTACTGCGTGTTAAGTAAAAATTTGGTAGGAGACGATTTGCACTTTTCAGTCTGTTACAGCGTGACAAATGTGTTATCTCCATTACAAACGCTACTTCTACTGAAGGTGCGCTCCCGTCTCATACTCTCAAACGACGTTAAAAACCTGCACATGCTCAGAAGCAAGTTATGAGACGGGAGCGCTCGTTCTGGTAAAACTACCGTTAATATTGGAGTAAGTACATTCATCACGCTGTAACAGACAGAAAAGCGCAAATCGTCTTTTACTAACACTGAATCAGCTAAAGCAGCCCCAAGGGTGGGGTCATCCGCATGGAACTTCCCCTTTATAGTGCCGTCGTACGTGTTGTACGTCACCGCGCTTTGCTAGAGCATTTTTAAAAAACAATGGTGTGTGGGCAACGTCGTTTTAATGATGAAGTTGGAAAAACTTTGTTTTTTCTAAATGCCAAAAAAAATTGTTTTTTTTTCATGCCGAAAAATGATCGTGTGTACGCGGCATAATAGTTCTTATTATGGTTCTGTAATTTCAGCCTATCATATATTCTGTGACAGTGCTTCTCTCCATTGGCTTGTTGTATAGTTCTCAACATGTTCATTTTATTTCTTCAGAGTTAATTCACCACATGGATGAAGTGAATGACGAACTCTTAAAGAAAATCACAAGTAATCAACCACCTAAACGGAATTTTGTAACACAAAAAGCTCAGCAAGTACATGTTCCATTAACTTTCCAGTCTGACCCAGAGGAAGTGAAAACCTGGCTGGAAGCTAAGGGTTTTAGCAAACCGTAAGTAATAATCAGGTTTTGTATGTGTGATTACAACTTACATGTATCCATGACAAGATCTTACCAGTGGACTAATAACACTGGGGTAGATTCAGTAAGCAATTGCGTCTGCGTATCCATAGATACGCAGCGCAATTGCTTAGTTGCGCCGGCGTATCAACTGCTCCTGATTCAGAAAGGTCGATACGCCGACTGCAGCCTAAGATATGACTGGCATAAGGCTCTTATGCCGTCGTATCGTAGGCTGCATTCTTACGATGGCCGCTAGGTGGCGTTCCCGTAGTGTTCAGCGTAGAGTATGCAAATTGCATACTCACGCCGATTCACAACCGTACGCGCGCCCTGCGTTCGCATTTTACGTTGTTTGCGTTCGGCGGTTTCTGCGTAAGGCTGCCCATGCTATTAGCAGGGGCAGCCAATGCTAAGTATACTCGTCGTTCCCGCGTCACGATTTTTAAAAATTACGTCGTTTGCGTAAGTGAATCGTGAATGGCGCTGGACGCCATTTACGTTCACGTTGAAGCAAATGACGTCCTTGCGACGCCATTTACTGCAATGCACGTCGGGAAAGTTTCCCGACGGAGCATGCGCACTACATTCGGCGCGGGAACGCGCCTAATTTAAATGATCCACGCCCCCTACGGGATCATTTAAATTCTGCGTGCTTACGCCGGGCAGTTTTCCGGAGCGCACACGCAAATTACGGAGCTACTGCTTCGTGAATGAAGCGTATCGCAGGTAATTTACGGAGGCGTAGCGTAAAAACGGTACGCTGCGCCTCCGTAGTAGTGCGCGCCCCTACCTGAATCCACCCCACTGCTCACACACATTACACTCTGATTGTACAATCTATGCACAATCTATCTTAGATTTATCAAAGCTATTTTATTTGAGGGCCTACTTCAACAATCAATTTATTTTGTGTCCAATCATGATACAAATTGCCTATGTCACGCTGATCCTGCCCCTAATGGAGATATTTAATTTACCTTCCCTGTTTATGATACTACTAGATAATAGTATCCAAAAGTAATAGCAAAAGTAAACTGACTCTGGGTAATAACCCATACCCTCTTTATTATACTTATATATAAATGTTGTGTGTTCCCAGCTAAGTACGTGATCTGTCAAAGACACCTCTCGGTCTGTACTAATGATCAGGGACCAGTTCCCAATCATGTGACCACTGTGATAGCCAATAACAGTGGTCACATGATTAGGCAGACTTTCCCACCTCCTGGGCATAATAACCCATTTAAAGGTACGCTGGGGCAGGTGGGAAGGGGTAATCTTGCCTATGACCTTGTCAGTGCTAGTAACCTAAGTGGCCTGCACAGTGCCCTGACCTCAACTCGTTTGAACACCTTTGATTATAATTGGAATGCCAATTGTGAGCCAACATCCATACCTAACCTCACAAATGCTTTTTTTGCTGCATCAGCACACATATGACAAATATGATTTACCCTGCAGTCTCTGCTTGCACAGAGCAATTGCGCTTTATATTGTGATTTTAAAAAGTGTACGTGTTCACACTGTCATGCCATGTCTTCTATACTAGCTAAGGCATCTTATTTTTTATTTATTAGGACAGCAAACCAACTGGGCATTTTAAATGGGGCACAGATTTTCTCTCTAAACAAAGATGAGTTAAGGAAGGTATGTGGAGAAGAGGGTGGAAGAGTATACAGTCAGCTGCTTGTGCAAAAGTCACAGTTAGAGGTAAGTGTCTACACCCATGGAATTATCAGAGATGGTGATACAAATTGTAGAAATATTTTAATTGAGAAAAGAAGCAAATGTGGTAACAAGTAAAATTATATTTTCACATTGTCAATTTACAACTTTACTCACACAGTAGGTAAGTATCAGCTGGACTATTAGATGATAGAAAAAAAGTTTGAGCTAGTGTAAATTCTAAATAATCATCTGCATGCAAAAGAAGGATATGTAACCTTCAATAGAAATCTCAGGAGCATGCAGCGTTTCAGTTAGATCAGCTGGTTTCACCACTGTAGGGTAGAAATAAAATGTGAAAAAACAACAAACAAAAATTCCCAGCTCACTTACCAGCCAGCCTGCAACAAACCCAATTGACCCTGTCTAACAGTTCAAGTTCATGTTAACAACAAGGGATTTCGTTTGCACACATATGCAAATACATGCGTAAGCTGCAGCGCCCACTTCACGGCACCCCAGTGTACTGCAGTCCTAACTCTATAATTTTGAGAGTCTCCCGAGCACATACTGTATAGTATTGGTACCGATACCGAGCATTTGCCCGAGTACTTGTACTCGGGCAAATGCTCTCGATGCTTCACCCGATACTTGTACAGTCAGCGGTGATCAGTGCGGTGGGGGAGTTACAAGCACTGATCACCGCTGTATAGATTTAAAAGTCTGACAGCCGTTTCTCCGCTTCTCTTCCCCCCACGCGGCTTTCAGCTGATTTAGTGAATTCAGCGGTGATCGGTGCTTGTAACTCCCCCACACACGATCACCGCTGACTGTCCCTGCATCCTCCTACAGCCCCCCTCCGTTCTGCTGCTGTCTACCTCTGTATCCCCCTCCATGCTGCTGTCTCACGGAGGTAGGAGCCAGTAAATCTGGATCCTTACTCTTCGGGATGTACAGAGTCAATAGCCTTAATCTCCTTTTTCTGTGTCAAACGTGAAACATAAGAGGTCTGCTAGACGCCTGATAATTCACCAGAGACCCCCTCCATGCTGCGGTGTCCCACCATGTCCCCCTCCATGCTGCTCTCTCCCTCCATGTCCCACTCCATGCTGCTCTCTCCCTCCGTGTCCCCCTCCATGCTGTGGTCTCCCTTCATGTCCCCCTCCATGCTGCGGTGTACCTCTGTGTCCCCTTCCATGCTTCTCTCTCCCTCTGTGTCCTTCTTCATGCTGCTCTCTCCCTCCATGTCCCCCTCCATGCTGCTCTCTCCCTCTGTGTCCCTCTCCATGCTACTCTCTCCCTCAGTGTCCCCCTCCATGCTGCTCTCTCCCTCCGTGTCCCCCTCCATGCTGCGGTCTCCCTCCGTATCCCCCTCCATGCTGCGGTCTCCCTCCGTGTCCCCCTCCATGCTGCGGTCTCCCTCCATGTCCCCCTCCATGCTGCGGTCTCCCTCCGTGTCCCCCTCCATGCTGCTCTCTCCCTCCGTGCTGCTGTCCCCCTCCGTGCTCCTCCTGCAACCCCTCAATCTGTCAGGATGGAGAGCGGAGGTAGGAGCCAGTAAATCCAGATCCTTACCGTTCGGAATGTACAGAGTTATTATCCTTAATCTCCTTTTTCTGTGTCAAAGGTGAAACATAAGAGGTCTGCTAGATCTCTGATAATTCACCAAAGACCCCCAATTGGGCTTCTAAAGAAATTGTAAAAAATAGTAAAAAATAAAATGGCAAAAAATTTATTAACAAAAGTTAAAAAAACGACTGACACCTTGGACTGTCCAACTGACCATGTCCACTGCCATACTGACACTGTCCACTGCTCTACTTACTAACACCATTCACTGTCCTACTGACACCAACCTCTGCCCTACTGACATCATCCACTGCTCTATTTACTGACACTGCCTTACTGATACTTCCCTATTAACACTAATCACTGCCCTACTGACATTCAAGCAGTTTGTGGTGGGAGGGGGGGGGGGGCAGAGGAGATCACGGGGGCCCTGGGGCAGCAGGAAACAAGTAACCTAAATAGGAGGGGCAGAATATAGAGGAACTGATGCCCTTAATTTTTCTCCTGTAGCTCCTGAATGGCAGCATGAGGGAGAGGAGGAGAAACTGTCTTTCAGTGGGGCAGTGTAAAATGGAGGGGATCGGTTCCTCTATTTGCCACTCCTGCTGCACCCCCTATCCAGGTGTAAAATGTGACAGAGGTGCCTCACGGGCCCCCTGGAGCATAGGGTTGGGTCATAATTGCAACTCCTGCGACCCCTATAGCTACACCAGTTAAGATATAGACTGACATGTTCTTGATGACAGTTCTTGGATACAGCCTATTGGTGTACCCTTTTGTATGCTGTTATGCAGTTTGTAAACAGTAAAAATATTATTTTGAAGTTGAGTTTATCTGAAGTCCAGATAAAAATAAAAACCTACCAGTCAAGTCCCAATAAATAATAAAAGCTGTGTCTCACCTGATATACTGCTATATGTGTATTTAAAATGCCAAGAACATAGGGCTGGAACTGCCTTATGCTGACCATTTTATTGGTGGTTTTGGAGCTTTCTATTCACTTTTGCTTACATTTCACAAAAATTGATTAAAGCCCACATGAAACTTTTCTATTTTATTGAGTTAACTATTTTCCAGCTGCATCAAAACAAAAGGTGTTAAAAGTCTAAGGCCTCGTACACACGACCGAACATGTCTGCTGAAACTTGTCCACGGACCAGTTTCCGCAGACATGTCCGACCGTGTGTACGGCCTAGCGGACAGGTTTCCAGCCGACAAAAGTTTCTTAGCATGCTAAGAAACTTGTCCGGTGGAAACCTGTCCGGTGTAAACCTGTCCGTCGGACATGTCCGATGGTTAGTACGACTCATCGGACATGTCCGCTGGTTATGACGTATAACCAGCGGCCCGAAATCCCACGCATGCGTCAAATTGATTTGACGCATGCGTGGAAGCATTGAACTTCCGTGTTAGAGAACGTCGGTGACGTCTACGTCACCGCGTTCTCTGTTCGCGGGGATTTTGGTCTGATGGTGTGTACACACATCAGACCAAAAGATCCCAGCAGACATGTCCGATGAAAACGGTCCGTGGACCGTTTTCATCGGACATGTCTGCTCGTGTGTACAGGGCCTTAAGCCCGGTTTTCCCAGCAGGAAAACTGCCAGGAGAGCATTTGGCCAGGAATCCCGGTGGTGTGTATGCTCCCTTGCAGTTTTCCCGTCAGGAAAAGAGCCAGGAATCCCTACGGGAAAATAGAGAACCTGGCTCTCTATTTCCCGTCGGGTTTCCCGGCAGAGTGTTTCCTGCCGAGAAAACCGGTCCTCTGTATGCTTACCTGCAGGGTAGAAAAACCGTGCATGCTCAATAACACTTCAATGCATGCGTGGTAGCATACAACGATAGTGTGGGGTGTAGCAAGATGACGGCGACGGAATCGAATGTGACGAGACACCGGCTCATCATAGTCGATGACGTCACCGCGTTCTTGCAGGTTTTTGTGTGGCCGTGTGTACACATGGCTTTTCAGGGAAAGCCTGCCAGGAAACCCGCCGGGATTCCTGGTTGTGTGTACAGGGCTTTACAAAATGTTTTGTTTAAATGTGGCTTCAACAGTAGAATATCCTGTCCTCTACAAGAATGCTGCAGGGAGAAACACCCATGGAAGCTGTTGAAGCAGAGGTCTTCCTGCAGAGGTCCAACACCCCCCCTGCTGAGTCAGGACCTACAGCCCTGCAGTTTCTCACATTTTTCTTTTAAGCTTGATGTCTGTAAGCCGTGTCTTCCTAAAGAGCATCAACATTGGATTTAAGGAGTGTAGTGATATTCTTATTAATTAAAACACATTTGTTTTTCAGATAAGTCAGGGTGGGAATGAACTCAGCGAAATCATGAAAAGGCGTCAAGAGAAGATAGAAGGCGATAACTAACAGAATGTCTCCTCCAAGACGCTCTCTATCTTATGCAACGATCCACATAGCCTTGCAGAATCACTCGCTGCTGTGTATGCCTTGGGCTGCAAAAGGATTTTGGATGTACCTTTGTA
The DNA here is from genome assembly GCF_905171775.1 of Rana temporaria. Classification (NCBI taxonomy): domain Eukaryota; kingdom Metazoa; phylum Chordata; class Amphibia; order Anura; family Ranidae; genus Rana; species Rana temporaria. Next base: position 59,935,070 of record NC_053499.1, read on the forward strand.
AATTGTTAAAGCAAGGGACAAGAATTATGGACCTCCACAGTATATATATATTTATATATAAATGTATACATATAAATATGCAGCAAGTTCTTTCCTTCCCCCTAGTGGACCATGTGGTGCATTGCAGAGTATTTTCAACCATTGTTGCCTCTAAACATTTAACATGCCTGCAGCACACAGCAAAGCCAGCACACGACATCTGCATGTATGTATAGATATATATATATATAGTATTCACATATTTATGTTTGTATATCTCATGGATTCTACCGTTTTTATTTTCTCTACACTTTGTTTCCTTTCTTTGCTGCCTACGAGGCCTGCTGTTCTTATAGCAGTTAAAAGGTGAAAAGGGGTATGAGCTATAAGTATTGCATGAAAGTATTATTTTTATATGTATATTCCTTTATTTTATAAACTGATTTTGTGCAAAGACATCTGGAGCCAGGCAGAGCCTTGCCAAGAGTCTGTGTCGGGCAAATGAAAACATCTCAGCAATTGATTGTTTGGCAGTGAAGGGGTTATCCTACTTACAGACCAATATGATATAATTTTGCAGATGGCCTTGGGATTGAACAATGTGGACCCCGTGTGCTTCTGCTTGGTCTGTAATAGCCGTGCTCGCAATACAGAAAAACGCTTCACCACAAATTATTACAGTTCATTATAAATATAATGATTTATTTGGATGATAAGGGACACCTAAAATGAAACGCCTTTTTTCCCCCTCTGCGCTGCTTCACTTTAATATGCAGCTTTATGGCTGTCTGTTAACACTGACATAAATGGCACATATTTAAATTAATCACACATAGTGAAATATGTTTGTACAATAAGAACAATTTTAAAGGTCTGCATGACAGTTGGGTTAAGTTTGTGTTGAGTTGACCACACTTGAAACGAGATCGTCACACAATCTAAATGATATCAGTGTAGAAATGCAATTATCTTTCTGTAAATTGGATACTGATGATTATAACCAGTTGGAAAATTTGAGTCCATTGACTTCAGTTGTTGATACAGAAAACATAAGCCAATGTCACCTGTTATTGCCGCAAAGCTTTTGAGACAACTGTCATTTGGATGTGTGTTGTGGGTATTAAATCTGTTCATCCAAAGATGAACATTCAGATTTGCTTGTGTATGACCTGCTTTAGGAGCTACTGCAAAGGATACTACTGCAGTAGATTGAGCAATATGGGCTATTAAAATGTGACCCAACAGCACATTAAATATTCATAGACCACAAGTACAATATATACTGGAAGTGCATGTTGGGTGATGTTCAGCTCAATGATTGGCTCACATACACAACAACCATCACCACTCATGGTACACACAGTAATGCCGCTTTCACACTGAGGAGTTTTTCAGGTGTTTTAGCGCTAAAAATAGCGCCTAAATACTGCCTGAAAAACTGCAGCCCGAGGGCTTTCACACTGGAGCGGTGCGCTAGCAGGCTCCAAAAGTCCTGCTAGCAGCATCTTTGGAGCGGTGAAGGAGCGATGTGTTTACAGCTCCTCCACAGCTCCTTCTCATTGAAAGAAATAGGAAACCGCGGTAATCTCGCCTCTGTAGAGGCGCATTGCCGGCGGTATTAACCCTTTTTTTCTACCGCCAGCAGGGGTTAAAATTTTGTGGCAATTCCGACGGTATAGCGGCACTAAAAATATCGCCGCTATACCGTCAGCACACCTCCTGCCCCAGTGTGAAAGGGGCCTAAGAGCTGTGACTGGACATTGTTTTATTTAGCCTTGAATTCAATATTAATGCAAAATGTATTTTAGATATAAACATGATTTTTGTGTCAGATCAAGGGCCCCACATAAAGATGTCCAGATTTTACAATCTTAGCTTTGCGAAGTATTGGGAAGCCATTCAGTGCCTGAACACATCTCATAAATATTACAAAACGCTCATGTGTACCCAACTAACTAGGATTCACTTGCCTGACATATATTCTTCAGGAGCAAGACAAGCTTAACGTCATCATGCAAGCATACATCTAGTCTTTTTATGTCTGAATCCCCCTTTTTCATTTAAGATATGTTTCAGTTCTTTAAAGTTACCGAAAAGTAACAAATACAATGTCTTGGTAAATTATTTAATAACAATGAAAATGTAAGTGCAAAACATTCACTTATCACAGTGAAAACCTGTAATATTGTGATCACTGGAAATAAAACGTAATAATCAAATGTTTATGGAGTAATGACTCTCTCTGTGATTGGGGCAGAGTACAAATGTTTTTTTCTTGGCTGTATTAAATATGTTTGAACTTGAGGTGTCAAAAAGTATTATTATTATTTCTGTTTTGTTTTGCATAGATTGAGGAAGAGTTATATCGGAACTCCATACATATACAGTAGAGAGAGGTCTAGTATTTTGGTTACAGGGAGGGTTGCTGTTAGAGACAGGGCCGGATTAACAATGGGGCTGATGGAGCTGCAGCTCCAGGCCCCTTTCTCAAGATAGGCCCATTTGCCCAAAAAAAAAAAAAAATTTTTTTTTTTAAGATTTTTTTTTTCTAAGATCGAATTTGGGGGGTTGTAGCTCGGTGACCAGAGGTCACAGAAACCCCACATTTGGGGGTAGGCATGGGAAGAGCTACCCCACAACTGGTTAAAATATGGGACGGCTATCATTTATGGTTCCGGAGATACGTGCCTGCTTGCACAGCCTGTCAGAAGCTACATTCAGAGCGGCCAATATAAATACAAGCTGACACACTGCAGCAGACTGATAGGATCACAGTGCTTATAATAATTATTTGTATATTACTCATGGTAATTAACCCCTTGCCACCCAGGCCAATTCTGACACTTCTCTACTACATGTAAAAATCATCATTTGTTTTTTGCTAGAAAATTACTCTATGGTGGTCTTTGCACTTTTTATGTTGCAGGGTACAGAGCTGCACGATTCTGGCTAAAATGAGAATTGCAATTTTTTTGCTTAGAAGATAGATCACGATTCTCTCACGATTGTTGCGGCGTAACATCATCTTTCACGTTAAAACAAAAAAACAAAAAAAAAAAATGGGCTAACTTCACTGTTTTGTTTTTATGGTTTTTATTATTCATTGAAGTGGGAGAATGCAGTGTGACATAACATATTGCAGCAATAGCCATTGTATTCCCTAGAGTCTCTGCTAAAATATATATAATGTTTGGCAGTTCCAAGTAATTTTCTAGCAAATAATATTGCTTTCTAACTTAAGAAACAAGTGTTGGACTTTAAGTGGTTAAATTTAGTTACAATGTTAGTTAGTTACAATGTTTCATTTTGTTTACAAACTTTGCAGACTGCCCAGATTTGTTCTTTACACACAGAAGTGTATCCATTTGATCTAAGAAGGAAGGTTAGTTACAATGTTTCCTGTTAAAAACTTGGCAGACTGCCCAGATATTTTCTTTTGACAGCTGAGGCCGAGTACTCACGAGCAGACATGTCCGATGAAACCGGTCCGCGGACCGTTTTCATCGGACATGTCTGCCCGGGGACTGCCCGGGGACTTCTGTTCGATGGGCGTACACACCATCGAACAGAGGTCCGCGCGTAAACAATACGCGGGGCGTGTCCGCGGTGTCGCCGCGTCGATGACGCGGTGTCGCCGCGACAATGACGCGGCGACGTAGGCGGCCTGCCTTTAAAATGCTTCCACGCATGCGTCGAAGTCATTCTACGCATGCGAGGGATGGCGGGCGGCAGGACATGTACGGTAGGTCTGTACAGACGACCGTACATGTCCGGGCGGACAGGTTTCCAGCGGACTGTTTTAAAGCAAGTCCAGGAAACAGTTGTCCGCTGGAAACCTGTCCGATCCGCCCGAAAATGGTCCGCTCGGGCCTACACACGGCCAAACATGTCTGCTGAAACTGGTCTGCGGACCAGTTTCAGCAGACATGTTTGGTCGTGAGTACGGGGCCTGAAAGTCTCTCCACTTGTTATATGAAAGAATCAGCAGACTCTGCATTGAAGATCGTCAGGGGGGTTGAATCGAGATCACAATTTTTTTAACGATTAATTGTGCAGCTCTAGCACGGTATTTGCGCAGCAATTTTTCAAACATGTTTTTTTGGAAAAAAATGTTTCATTCATTAAAAAAAACAGTTAGTTAGTTAAGTTAGCACAATTTTTTTTGGTATCATAAGCGATGCTTTACATTTTTTTAGGTTACATGTTTAGAGTTACAGAGGAGGTCTAGTACTAGAATTATTGTTCTCGCTCTAACGATCGTGGCGTATGTAACCTGTGTGTATCTGGCTCTGATACTACCAGTGCCTACCCAGCCACTCACTAGTATCTCTCCCCAGCCTGTCCCCACACACCCTCTCACCTGCTGACCTGTGGATGGGGGAATCACTCCTGCAGTGTTATTGTGTTCTGCCAGTGAGTACAATGATCAGTGTTGCTAACTTTAGCTGGCAGCACTGATTGTTTTAAGAAAAAAAAACAGGCTGGTTGTACTCAAGTTGATTAATAGATTGACTTGTGTAAAACCAGCTAGCCCATACATAGATTGACTATGGCTGGTCTCTGCATAATTGGCGTAATTTCAATCCATGTATGACCCGCTTAACCACTACTCAGTCCCTAAATATCCTTCCACTCCTGTACATAGTGCTCACTGTCATACTCTCCACACTCCTCTCCTGTACATAGTGCCCACTGTCATACTCTCCACACTTCTCTCCTATACATAGTACCCACTGTCATACCCTACACACTCCTCTTCTGTACATAGTGCCCACTGTCATACCCTCTACACTCCTCTCCTATACATAGCGCCCACTGTCATACCCTTCACACTCCTCTCCTGTACATAGTGCCTGCTGTCATACACTCCTCTCCTGTACATACTGCTCACTGTCATACCCTCCACACTCCTCTCATATACATAGTGCCCACTGTCATACCCTCCACACTCCTCTCCTATACATAGTGTTCACTGTCATACCCTCCACACTCCTCTCCTATACATAGAGCCCACTATCATACCGTCTACATTCCTCTCCTGTACATACTGCCCACTGTCATACCCTCCACACTCCTCTCCTGTACATACTGCCCCATCATACCCTCCACACTTCTCTCTAGTACGTACTACCCTATGTCATACCCCCTCACTCTTCCTGTACATACTGCCCATTGTCATACCCTTCACACTCCTCTCCTGTACATAGTGCTTTTTGCCATACCCTTTGTACTCCTCTCCTGTACATAGTGCCCACTGTTAGACCCTCCACATTCCTCTCCCTCACCTGCACATACTTCCCACTTATATACCGTCCATACTCCTCCCCTATGTCGCTTACCCACAAAAACAGTTCTTTAAAATTATACTGAATATCCTCAATGTTACCAGCTCTAGAATGGACACACTTTTGTTAGTTCAACTAAAGGAAATATCAGTTCTCATATTTGTTCTGCCCCATTATTAGTACTCATTTAATTTTGTGATTACTACTATGATGTTTAGAGGAACATCGGGGATCTCAGCTACTCTAAATATAGCACTTATATAAAAAAGTGGCCCTGAAAATATTTTTTAAATGTTGGCAACTGTGCACTTAGGCACTGCCCAAGGGCCACCGTCCACCAGGTCAGTAGGGGGCCCCATGAGAGGCTCCTGGGATCCTGTGATAATAAAGCGGTAGTAAACTTTCCTGACATTACTACTTTTTAGAGGCCCTGGGGTAGGTTATGCCACAATGTACAAGTATGCACAGCATATTAGCACATTAGTGTACACTTCAATTTTCAGACTGAGCCCTCCAGTGCTGCGATGAATCAGGCGGGGCCCGGGCACTTCCATCTTCACCCGGTCTTCCTTCTGGGTTCTGTGCCTTTGGTCACTTGCCTTGGCTGGGCTGCGTTCATGTCATTCCCACGCATTTATTTATTATTTATTACACCCCATTCACACCTCCGCGACAAAACGCCTGACGCCGGCCGCTCGTGCCGCTGGAGGGCAGAATTCCCATTGCTGTCTATGAGATGGTTCACATCTCATAGACGCCGTACACCTGCGGCATGAAAAAAAGTCCCGGACCCTTTTTTTCAGGCGGCATTGGCGTTCGGCCATACAAAGCAATAGGAAGGATTTGTAAAAAAAAGTTACACTATTCGCGGCAAAATACGCCGCGTACGCGCGTTTCTTGTCGCGGAGGTGTGAATGCAGCCTAAAAGGCCCCACCAAAATCCTCAGCACCAGGCCCATGATGTTCTTAATCTGGCCCTGGTTAGAGAGAGCTATTGAGCTATATAGTAAAGCAGGCTTTTTTTCAGCCAAGTTGCTAAAGATAGCCTAGAAAATACCTGAAAGGGAGTTGAGTGCTCCACCTCCTGGATGAAAATTATAATACAAAACAATCAAATTCTTGTGCAAAAAAATATATTATTCAAAAGTGCTTAACAAGATTCATAACTAAACGCATTAATTTTGGTTTAAATTTTAGACCATTAGCATTTAATTTGCACAGCAGCCTTCTACCTGTGGACAAAGCAGTTGAGGCAGCCATCTTGGCAATTGCGTTGGCCGGGAATCGAACCCGGGTCAGCTGCTGGATAAGCAGCTATGCTCACCACTGCACCACCAACGTGAGGAATGTCTATGGAACGATGACATTACTACATTTCTGGGACTCTAAGTCAGTGTTTCTCAACTCCAGTCCTCAAGCCGCCCTAATAAGTCATGCTTTCAGGCCTTGCATTATTTTGCCTGACACCCCCCCCCCCCCCCCCCCAGTGTCTGTGTGATGATCCATCCATTTTCGGAAGAACACCTGCTCTTTTCTCCTCGTTGATCCCAGGCAAACATGAGGCTATATTTCTGGGCACACATGAGGCTGCATTCCTGGGCACAGGTGAGGCTGCATTCCTGGGCACAGGTGAGGCTGCATTCCTGGGCACAGGTGAGGCTGCCTTCCTGGGCACAGGTGAGGCTGCATTCCTGTGCACACGTGAGGCTGCATTCCTGGGCACCGGTGAGGCTGTATTCCTGATCACAGGTGAGGCTGTATTCCTGGGCACAGATGAGGCTGCATTCCTGGGCACAGGTGAGGCTATATTCCTGGGAACACATGAGGCTGCATTCCTGGGCACACGTTAGGCTGCATTCCTGGGCACAGGTGAGGCTGCATTCCTGGGCACAGGTGAGGCTATATTCCTGGGCACAGGTGAGGCTGCATTCCTGGGCACAGGTGAGGCTGCATTCCTGGGCATAGGTGATGCTGCATTCCTGGGCACTGGTGAGGCTGCAAATGGTGGGCACAATTGCTGCATATGACGGGCACAAGTGGCTGTGTATGATGGGCACAAGTGGCTGCAAATGGTGGGCACAATTGCTGCATATGATGGGCACAAGTGGCTGCATATGACGGGCACACTGGCTGCATAAGTCGGGCACAATGGCTACGTATGACGGTCACAATGGTTGCGTATGACGGGCACAAGAGGCTGCATATGGTGGGCACAATGGCTGCATATGACGGGCACAATGGCTGCGTATGATGGCACACTGGCTGCCTATGGCGGGCACAAGTGGCTGTGTATGGCGGGCACACTGGCTGCGTATGATGGGCACAAGTGGCTGCAAATGGTGGGCACAATGGCTGCGTATGACGGCACAATGGCTGCGTATGACGGGCACGATTGCTGCATATGACGGGCACAAGTGGCTGTGTATGACGGGCACAAGTGGCTGGAAATGGTGGGCACAATTGCTGCGTATGACGGGCACAAGTGGCTGCATATGAAGGGCACACTGGCTGCGTATGACGGGCACAATGGCTGCGTATAACGGGCACAATGGCTGTGCATGACGGGCACAATGGCTGCGTAAGATGGGCACAAGTGGCTGCATATGGTGGGCACACTGGCTGTGTATGGTGGGCACAAGTGGCTGCATATGGTGGGCACAATGGCTGTGTATGACAGGCACAATGGCTGCGTATGACGGGCACAAGTGGCTGTATATGGCGGGCACACTGGCTGCGTATGGCGGGCACAAGTGGCTGCAAATGGTGGGCACAATTGCTACATATGACGGGCCCAGGTGGCTGTGTATGACGGGCACAAGTGGCTGCAAATGGTGGGCACAATTGCTGCGTATGACGGGCACAATGGCTGCGTATGACGGTCACAATGGCTGCGTATGACAGGCACAATGGATGCGTATGACGGGCACAAGTGGCTGTATATGGCGGGCACACTGGCTGCGTATGACGGGCACAAGTGGCTGCAAATGGTGGGCACAATTGCTGCATATGACGGGCCCAGGTGGCTGTGTATGACGGGCACAAGTGGCTGCAAATGGTGGGCACAATTGCTGCGTATGACGGGCACAATGGCTGCATATGACGGTCACAATGGCTGCGTATGACGGGCACAAGTGGCTGCATATGGTGGGCACAATGGCTGCGTTTGACGTGCCCATCATACGCAGCCAGTGTGCCCACCATACACAGCCACTTGTGCCCGCCATACGCAGCCAGTGTGCCCGTCATACACAGCCATTGTGCCCGTCATACGCAGCCATTGTTCCCGTCATACGCAGCCATTGTGCCCACCATATGCAGCCACTTGTGCCCGTCATACGCAGCCCTTGTACCCGTCATACGCAGCCATTGTGCCCGTCATACGCAGCAATTGTGCCCACTATTTGCAGCCACTTGTGCCCATCATACGCAGCCGTTGTGCCCACCATATGCAGCCACTTGTGCCTGTCATACGCAGCCAGTGTGCCCACCATATGCAGCCACTTGTTCCCATCATACGCAGCAATTATGTCCACCATTTGCAGCCACTTGTGCCCGTCATACACAGCCACTTGTGCCCACCATACACAGCCACTTGTGCCCGCCATACGCAGCCATTGTACCCATCATACGCAGCCATGGTGCCTGTCATACGCAGCCATTGTGCCCACCATATGCAGCCACATGTGCCCATTGTACGCAGCCATTGTGCCCACTCTTTGCAGCCACTTGTGCCCGTCATATGCAGCCACTTGTGCCAATCAAATGGAGCCACTTGTGCCCATCATATGCAGCCACTTCTGCCCATCAAATGCAGCCAGGCACATCCCCCGGCTGTCACTTCACTAATCCCCCCCCCCCCCGCGCGCGTGCAGCCGGTCTGGCGAAACTTAGGCCCTGTACACACGGGCGGATATCCGATGAAAACGGTCCGCCGGACCGTTTCCATCGGATATGTCCGCTGGCGGATTTTGATCTGATGGCTGTACACACCATCAGATCAAAATCCCCACGGAAAACATCCGCGGTGACGTGGCCGCGCCGTCGCCACGACGATGACGCGGCGACGTGCGCGACCCTGGAAGGTAAATACTTCCACGCATGCGTCGAATCATTTCGACGCATGCGAGGGATGGGGATCGGACGGACTTATCCGGTGAGTCTGTACAGACGACCGGATAAGTCCGAGGGACAGGTTTCCAGCGGATAGATTTCTTAGCATGCTAAGAAAATTTTATCCGCTGGAAAACCGTCGGCTGGAAAAATGTCCGCTTGAAAATGTCCGCTAGGCCCTACACACGACCGGATCTATCTGCTGGAACTGATCCGCGGATAAATTCCAGCGGACAGATCCGGTCGTGTGTACGGGCCTTACCGAATGACGGGACTTCCTCCTCCTCTTCTGTAGCGGCGGCTGTGGCTCCTGTGTCCGCTTGGCTCCTCAGGCTTCCTCCGCCATGTCTCCTTTTCTGCCAAAGCGTTAGGCATCCAATAGGATCACCTACAGCTTTGGCCAATCGGGAGACAGGTTTTACTGACCTGCCTGCTGATTGGCAAGGAGGAACTTTAGTGTGAAAATAGCCTCTGGCTCTAATCACATGCTTCAAAATACACAACCCGCCTATCCCAACTATAATATTTCATGTGTCCGGCATCCTGAAAGGGGCCGGGCACATGAATAGGGAGGGCGGGAGAGGTGACGGGGGTGGTGCCCATGCATTTTGGGCCCACCATGCAACCATGTAGTGGCCACCACTGGTCTTTGATCTCTGTCAAGTGCTGGGGTCTGGATCGCCTCCGCTGCTTTTCCTCCAATCGGGCCAAAGAAGCTGAGTGCGAGTTTCCCTATAGCCCTCACACTGGAGACTTGTACACCATCATCATGGCATCCCAGGACGGTGGGTACCAGGTCACGGGAGGGCAGAGTGCAATGTGTGACCCACTTTGGGCTCACTGGTGACTTAGGGAGAAGGAGAGGGCCCCTGGGTGGATGTGGGAGAAGAAGACAGCACCTGGGTGTTTGGAGGAAGAGATGGCCCTTGGGTGTCCGTGAGAGAAGGAGAGGGCACCTGGGTGTTTGGAGAAGGAGAGGGCCCCTGGGTGGCCATTTAGTGAAGAAGAGGGCCCCTGGGTGGCCGGGGGAGAAGGAGAGAGATCCTGGGTGGTTGGCAGAGAAGGAGTGGGCCCCTGGCTGTTTGAAGGAGAAGAAGATGGCCCCAGTGTTGGGCAAAATTGGAAGAGCTGATCCTTGGGTGGTTGGAGAAGAAGAGGGTGCCACCCTTCTCCCCTGAGGATGAGGACACCCTTCTCTCCCCAGAGGTAGGGGACACCATTCTCTCCCCCAGAGGACGGGGACACCCTTCTCTCCCCCGGAGGACGGGGACACCATTCTCTCCCCCGGAGGACGGGGACACCATTCTCTCCCCCGGAGGACGAGGACACCAGGGCTGGACTCGGACAAAAATTTTGCCCTGGACTTCATCCACTTTGACAGGTCTCTCCCACGGCGGCCGGACAAACCTGCCCCCCCCCCCCCCCGGCCAGCCAACACCGATGGTCACCCAAGCCCCACCTCCCCCTTCACTAGCCATTAGTCGTGCTACTTTATTAGAGTAGAACGGCTGGTACTGGTACTCTTTTAGGCAGTACCAGTGGGAAAGCTAGACATTATTTTACCCGGGGCAAAGAATCAGTTCGCTGCCCTCCCTAATGGGAAAAGATTAGGCAGAAGTGAGAAACTCCCAGCCCATAGCTGTTAAGTCATCTGGCTGTCCCCTCCCCTGTGCTCCTTTTGGTCTCCCCCATGCTCCTCTGTCCCCCTCCCTGCTCCTCTGGTCCTCCCCTGCTTCTCTGTTCCCCCACGTGCTTCCTTAACCCCCCCCCCCCACAATGCTCCTCTATACCCTCATGCTTCTCTGGTCCCCCACATGCTTCTCTGTTCCTCTCCTGCTCCTCTATTTCCCCCCTATGATGCTCTGGTCCCCCATGTGCCTCTATCCCCCATCCCTCATGATGTTCTGGTTCCCCACAATGCTCACCTCCTCTCCCTGGCTAGTTAACTTCAGCGTGACTGAATACAGACATGCTCCTCGGGAGTCGCACTCAGAAGCTCATCATACGATCCGGAAGGACGGCGGCCACACACAGCTGTGACACTCGTTCTCTTGGTCTATTCTTCCCCCACTCTCCAACCTGTCTGCTGCTGCGGAGAACCTACTTGGAGAGCGGGGGAAGTGAAGACCAGGAGAACGAGTGCCGAGGAAGCTTATGTCACAGCTGCGTGTGGCCGCTGTCCTTCCGGATCGTATGATGAGCTTCTGAGTGCGACTCAAGAGGAGCATGTCTGTATTCAGTCACGCTGAAGTTAACTAGCCAGGGAGAGGAGGTGAGCGTTGCGGGGAACCAGAGCATCATGGGGGACGGGGGGGTAGAGGCGCATGGGGGACCAGAGCATCATGGGGGGGGGGGAAATAGAGGAGCAGGAGAGGAACAGAGAAGCATGTGGGGGAACAGAGAAGTGGGGGGGGGGTACCAGTGGAGCACAGGGGGGGACCAGAGAAGCATGAGGGTACAGATAAGCATGAGGGGGGATAGAGAAGCATGTGGGGGAACAGAGAAGCAGGGGGAGGACCAGTGGAGCAGGGAGGGAGACAGAGGAGCATGGGGGAGACCAGGAGACCAGAAGGAGCATAGGGAGGGGACAGCCAGCTGACTCAACAGCTATGGCCTGGGAGAGTACCAGTACCAGCCGTTCTACTCTAATAAAGTAGAACGGCTAATGGCTAGTGAAGGGGGAGGTGGGGCTTGGGTGGCCATCGGTGTTGGTCGGCCGGGGGGGGGTTGGGTTTGTCCGGCCGCCATGAGAGAGACCTGTCAAAGTGGATGAAAATTTTTTGCCTGACTCCAGCCCTGGTGTCCCCGTCCTCCGGGGGAGAGAATGGTGTCCCTGTCCTCCGGGGGAGAGAATGGTGTCCCCGTACCTCTGGGGAGAGAAGGGTGTCCTCATCCTTAGGGAAGAAGGGTAGCACCCTCTTTTCCTCCGACCACCCAAGGACCAGCTCTTCCAATTTTGGCCAACACTGGGGCCATCTCCTTCTCCTTCAAACAGCCAGGGGCCCACTCCTTCTCTGCCAACCACCCAGGTTCTCTCTCCTTCTCCCCCGGCCACCCAGGGGCCCTCTTTTTCACTAAATGGCCACCCAGGGGCCCTCTCCTCCTCCTCCAAACACCCAGGTGCCGTCTCCTTCTCCCACGTCCACCCAGGGGCCCTCTCCTTCTCCCTAAGCCACCAGTGACCCCAAAGCGGGTCACACATGCGCTCTGCCCTCCCGTGACCTGGTACCCACCGTCCTGGGATGCCATGATGATGGTGTACAAGTCTCCAGTGTGAGGGCTATAGGGAAACTCGCACGCAGCTTCTTTGTCCCGATTGGAGGAAAAGCAGTGGAGGCGATCCAGACCCCATCACTTGACAGAGATCAGTGGTGGCCCCTGCATGGTTGCATGGTGGGCCCACAATGCATGGGCACCGCCCCCGTCACCTCTGCCGCCCTCCCTATTCATGTGCCCGGCCCCTTTCAGGACGCCGGACACATGAAATACTATGGTGGGGATAGGTGGGGGGGGGGTGTATTTTGAAGCACGTGATTAGAGCCAGAGGCTATTTTCACACTAAAGTTCCTCCTTGCCAATCAGTAGGCAGGTCAGTAAAACCTGTCTCCCGATTGGCCAAAGCATTAGGCGATCCTATTGGATGCCTAACGCTTTGGCAGGAAAGGAGACATAGCGGAGGAAGACTGAGGAGCCAAGCAGATACAGGAGCCACAGCCGCTGCTACAGAAGAGGAGGAGGAAGTCCCGTCATTCGGTAAGTGTCGCCAGACCGGCTGCACGCGTGGAGGGGGGGGGATTCGTGAATTGACAGCCGGGGGATGCGCTTTGCTGCATTTGATGGGCAGAAGTGGCTGCATATGATGGGCACAAGTGGCTGCATATGACGGGCACAGGTGGCTGCAAATAGTGGGCACAATGGCTGCGTACGATGGGCACAAGTGACTGCATATGGTGGGCACAATGACTGCGTAAGACAGGCACAAGTGGCTGCAAATAGTGGGCACAATGGCTGCGTACGATGGGCACAAGTGGCTGCATATGGCGGGCACAATGGCTTTGTATGACGGGCACAAGTGGCTGCAAATGGTGGGCACAATTGCTGCGTATGACGGGCACAAGTGGCTGCATATGGTGGGCACACTGGCTGCGTATGACGGGCACAAGTGGCTGCATATGGTGGGCACACTGGCTGCGTATGACGGGCACAAGTGGCTGCATATGGTGGGCACAATGGCTGCATATTTAGACTTACGCGGCGTATCTCGAGATACGTCGGCGTAAGTGCTTTGTGAATCCGGGCCTATATTTTTCCTGGACCTGCCATTGATATACACGGGGCCCGCCCCCCTTCATCAGAGCAGGCTAGGGGGCGGGGCTGGAGGCGGTGTGGCTCTAGATTTTTTCTCGACCTCGGGTCCATTGATTTACAAGGGGCACGCCCCCCTTCACCAGAACAGGCAAGTGTGTGTTAGGGACGGGACTGGAGGCGGTGCTGCCGATAATATCATTAAGAATCTTGCTCCGCCTCCGCCCGCCCGAGTCTATGATTTTCCCAGACTAAAACAGCGCCTGCGCATGCGCGGTATATCGCGGTGAAGCGGCGCATGCGCATTGGACCTGCGACCTGCGATAGGGTGACCAGAAATCCCCTGGGGACAGTCCCCAGATTGAGGACACTGTCCCCGGACCAAGTCTGTCCCTGGTTTTGTCCCCGGATTGGATTTGAACAGAGGCTGGGGCAATTTCAAATACAGTCGGTGCTCCTACTATAAGGTGACCAGATTTTTTAAATGAAATCCGGGGACATTTTTTTTCTTAACTAGTAATGGTGTCAATCAGCAACTCTCTACCCGTCGCCACACGCCTCACAGCCTGTCAAGTCTCGCTCTCCGGGCCCCGGCTACTTCTGGGTAGGGAGCAGCTCCGGAAGTGACGTTGTCCGATTTCTGCATAGGTCCGATGTTTTTTTATAACACCGGCCCTAGCAACCAGTTCCGGAAATGTAGTTACTAGTTAGTAGGGGGTGGCTGTGTCCTCTATTTCATTCCGGGACATTGTATTGTCCCGGGAATGAAGGTACCCGGGACCCAGGACAGACATGTAAATTGTGGGACAGTCCTGGGCAATCCGGGACACGTGGGCACCCTGCTGGGAGGCACTGTGAGAAGTTGGGGGCAGGCCATGAGGAGGTCAGGAACCACCACTGGTTGTGTAGGGTGTGGGGGGATCAGTGATAGTTGAAGTAAAGGTGGAGCTTTGCTATGGGAAGGAAATCTTATAATGTTCTCCATTTTTATTCCCCTGATTTCCAGTATTACACTAAGTTGTATGAACTCATGTGGCCATGTGACTTGTAATTATGTCCTTGTTTGTTCTGCCCTATACTTCACAATCACCAGAACGGATTTCATTCATTGCACGCTGAGTTATCAGTCACTTTCTTCTCATTGGCCCGAGTTATCAGCCACTTTCTTCTCATTGGTCCGTGCGCCCGTCACTTATTTCCTGTCTTTCACAACGAGCCCGCCCCACACCCCGCGGGTGAGTAGGCGGGGTAGGGACACGCGCTCCCCAGTACTGGTCCATGATTGGTTGGTAGTGACGCTTCTGCTCGTACTCGCGCTGTCCTCCTCGCGTGGTGTGTGTCGCGCGCTTGCCACCCCCATCCCTTCATTCCCATTGGACGGACTGATACGCGCCCCCCGGCCACCCGCAGGTATATATAAGACCCGTCGGTCCCATTCAGACCCCTGTTATGTCCAATTGTGCAGTAAAGAAGCAGAAGATGGAAGAGTCCGCGTTGGAGCAGCTGAAGAAGTACACGGTGGTGGTGGCTGATACCGGGGACTTCAAAAGTGAGTCTTCCATGTGATGTGTGCATCCCTGGGGGGGGGAGACCGACAGACCGACCGACAGACCGACCTACCTACCTACCTACATGTGTGTGATTGGGGGGCACATGACAGCCGACTCTATGGATTCTATACATTCTTCATCTGTCATAGACTACTGGCCACACATTCTACAATCTGATTGTATAGATCCATCTATAAGAGATTGTACAATCAGGAACCTGTAGTATACAGCTGATGGTAGATCTACAGAGGATTGTGCAATCAGATTGTATAGTATATGGTCACCCTTAGAATGATCAGCGCGATTCTTCACACAATTGGATGTTGTGATCTATGAATTCTGCGCAATACACAGCGGGGAACGCACACGAGACGCTTTCACAAAATCTGTGACAATCTTTATGAATGTCAGGAGATGTCATTGATTTTAAGCAATTCCATTTTCTGATTGGTCTGGACAGAAAATGTGATTGTAGGAAAGTAAATTGATAAGTGTATGGTGCATCAAATGATCTGATTGGATGGGAAATCCCTTCATAGGATCTTGTATAAGGTAGTTCTGTGTATGGCCGCTATTGGAGAGATCTGATCTGGAGTGCGATTTGTTCTGCTCAGGGCCGTGTTACAAGTGATGGTGTGAGATCTGCTCATAGGACCACAATATTACTCAGCAATGCTGTGTGAGGCATCATGTGGACCATAGGGTGTGCGCTTAGCCTGCCCATACGTTATACAATTTTCCTTTAGATTTACTAAAACCGTATAAGGAGGTCAAATGGAAACTCTTGTAATTTGTATGCAGACACGCCATTGCACTACGTAGTTGAAGGTAATGGTAAAGGAAATTGATTATTGTATAAGGTGGACCTAATCGGAAACTTAATGTAAAGCTGGCCATACACTATACAATCTGGACAATGTTTTTGTAGATCTTTCATCAGCGATGTAGTACCCGGGTGTGCCTGATTGGGTACAAATTGAATGGATTGTCGCTTATTCTCATTACATTCTGGTAAAGCTAAAGGAGATTTTACATAGTGATCATGGGGGTAGATTTGCGCATCCTTATGCATGTGCAGCGTAGTTCATATGCGCTACGCCGGCGCAATCGTGTGAGGTTACCACCTGATTCAGGATGCCTTTTCGCGTTACTTTGGGCCGGCGTAAGGTAAATTTGAGGGCGCAAGTGAAAGTGGGTGTGCCCCTATACAAATGATGGGCTGACCGTTCAGCAGTGGCTTGCGCCCGGCGTATCCTCGACGGAACATGCGCAGATCGAGCGCTTCCATGTGCGCATGCGTGCAACTACGCCCGTCCTACTTCCTGGGCTACGCCGGCCCACCTGCTTACGCTGAGCACATAAATGGGGGCAGACATGCGCACGTCCTGCGCAAAATTACATCCTGCTTTTTTCACCCCCCCCTGAGCAAGGTCATTTTGCCCCAAATTTGCTATGGCACCTCCTCAGAGGGTAAAAAAGAGGAAGAATAATTTTAATAAAAAATAAAAATTAATAAAATTAATTCCAGGGAGATGGAGGTCATGTTGGCGGCACTGACCAAGTATGATGCCGCCCTGCATGGTGCCCAGCGTAAAAATACCAGCACGGCACAGAGGAGGGCAATATATGAATCCATCACCCTGGACATAAATGCCATTGGGAATGAAGAGAGGACATGGGAGAAGATTCAGAAGAAACTGAATGATATGTGGCGTCGGGTCCGTGACAAACTTGTCCTAATCCGCAAACATGCCAGGGGCACGGGAGGGGGACCAGCCTGCCCATTGCGTTTAACTGCGGAGGAGATTATAGCGCAATGTTTGGCGAAGGAGCAGGTGGAGGGCGTCCCAGGATATGACTCCACTGTTGGGGACTTGGGGACAGGTAAGTGTGTTTTATCTCCTATTTGGTGTGTATCATGGGAGGGGGTAGAAGGGAACATGTGACAAGTGTGTGGCTCCACCAACATGTGTTTTTTTGTGTCATCCACAGATGTTGAGGATGAAGCTGGGGCCGTTGGCTGCAGGGCGACCCGCGCCATCCCCACATCATCATGGGGTCCAATCAGCCCCCATGCAAATACTGGGCGGCAGGAGGAACAGGGCCGGCAGACCCGCCATATAGGGGCCATGGTGGGAGACTTGAGGCGGGTGGTGGACAGCCTGGCCTCCTCCTCGTCAGTGCAGCAGGCCCTCACCCTGCATGCTGAGCTGGGCAGGAAAAATACGGAGAGCCTGGAGGAAGTGAGCTGCAATAGTGTGGCGATGGTCACCTGCATGGTGGAGCAGCAGGCGGCCACAGCATTGCTCACAGCATAGGTGAGCAGGTTGGCAGGGGCGGTAGAGGCCAACACTGCTGCTGTGTGGGAGGAGCGGAGACTAACCCGGCGGCACCAGCAGCACAACACCACCCGGCAGCTTCGGATGCTGGCACAGACAAACTCTGTGCTCACCCGCCTGGCCAACGCCATGGAGGGCAGGCAGGCACCACCTGCCAGGAGTGAGCAAGTAGGGGATGATGCTCCATCCCCACCCCATGCACCATCCCCACCGCAGGTTCCATCTTCACCCCAGGCTCCACCACGCCAATTGAGGAGCCGTGGCACCAGGATGGCCAAAAGGAAAAGATGAGGATTTTTCTGCGGCTCTGAAATTGTTTTTTAATTAAGATTTCTGCTCAGATTATGAGCTTTTTTGTATTTGTATGCTCAGATTATGAGCTTTTTTGTATTTGTATGCTCAGATTATGAGCTTTTTTGTATTTGTATGCTCAGATTATGAGCTTTTTTGTTTCATTTTTATGCTCAAAGTTTGAGTTTTCTGCTTTCTTTTGTAGTCCCTACACACGGTGAGGAGTGTATACTACAGTGTGACTGGTGTGTGAATGGTGGGGGGGTGTCACTCCTGCTGGAAAAGGGGTGTCACCCTCTGCCACGTGAAAGGTGTATGAATGTACAGCAACATAATTTGAGCCTTGGCGTGGCGTTGCTGCTCCCTAGTACCGTGTGTTATTCTTGGGTCTAATCCAATTTTTGGTGGATGTGTGGTGTGTGTGTGCTAGGGACCACAGTGGTGTGCATTCTACTTGTGACATGATTAATGTGTGTTTAACGTGCAAAGAGGCGTTCCACGAGACCACTCCTGATTGCTCTTCCCTCAGCAGATCGAGTAGAGTTGGTTAGGGGGGGATTGCGTGGGTCGGGGGGCAGGTCATCACGTATGTCAATCTGCAGGCCCTTTCTCATGGCGAAGTTGTGCAGAATACAACATGCCCCGATCATCTGGCACACAAAGTTTGGGGAATACAACAGGGTCCCCCCAGACTTATCCAGGCATCGGAAACGGGACTTCAGGAGGCCAAATGTGCGTTCCACCACTGCACGTGTACGTGTGTGCTTCATTGTATCTTTCCTCTCCTGGGGTTTGGGGATCCCGGAATGGAGTCATGAGATGGGGTCGCAGTGCATATGCCGCGTCACCTGGAAGGGAAAAGACAGGAGGATGTTAGTCGTGTATGTGCCCCTCGTGATGTCTGCATCATGGGGGGGGGACAGTCATGCCTGACACCCATGTCACTCACCAACCAGCCAGCTGTCCCCATACATGTTCTGTTCCAATTCTGTGGAGATGTGGCTCTGACGGAATATGAAGCTGTCATGGCAGGACCCTGGGTGTTTGGCACGGACATGCCATATGAGGCCTTGGGCATCCACTATCACCTGGATATTGATTGCCAATGCTTCCTATTGCAGTATATGTGCTCTATGTCACGGGGGGGGCCGTAGTGCCACATGTGTGCAATCAATGGCCCCCACAGTGCGTGGGAATCTGGCAATTTGATAGAAATCTGTCACTGCCTTCTGCCGCAGGTCCTCCTGGATGGGTTTGATGAAGTGGTGGGACATGCGTCTGAGGATTGCGGGGATAACCTGGTGCACACATCTGCTCATGGAGGATTGTGACATCCCAGCCACTGCTCCACTTGTACGCTGAAAAGATCCACTGGCCAGGAAATGCAGTGTTGCCACTACCTTGACCAATGGCTCCACTGCATGTCCACGATGTGTCTGGCTGGTGATGTCATCATGCAGGATTGTGGCTAATTCCAGGATGACTTCAGGGCTGAATCTAAACATGCGAAACACCTCCGAATCCCCCATGGCAAAGACGTTCCTGCGCACTCGGTATATCCTCTCCCGTGCCCTCCTACGTACAGCTTGTGCGCTTTGTGCGCAAACTGCGGCTGACACGCGCAGGTTTGTGAATCAACGTTTGTTCCTCATTTGCATATTTGCAGAGGGATAACAATGGGAGCGCAAGATGCGCACAGCGTAAAAATGGCCATTAAATGCGTCGGCGGAGAGAAACTACGTCCGTAGGAAGAAGCCTAATTTCAGGCGTAGCTTTTTCTGGGTCATCCGCATAGTTGCGTGGGCGCAAATTCTTGCGCGGGGGAAAAAGGAGATGCGTCGGCGCAAGTCCTACCTGAATCTACCCCATGGACTTTAAACGCTTCCATACCAGGCACTTGCCCGCCTTCCTGCCCAAATCGGCTTTCAGCGATGTCGCTGTTTAAATAACTATTTACGCTACACTTTACCCAATTTTAGGGACGGTTCACACTGGGGCCACTTGTCAGGCGACTCAGCCACCTGACAAGTCGCGTCCCATTCTATTCCATAGAACCGTTCTAATGGGAGCGACGCAAGTTGCTCCGACTTAGAAAAAGGTTCTTGTATGACTTCGGGGGCGACTTGCTTTGACTTCTATACAGAAGTCATTTTGCAAGTTTCCTCAAATCGTCTTCAGGACGCCTTGCCGAGTCGCCCCTGAAGTCGTGCCGCCCCAGTGTGATCTGGATCTTATCTTGTTTCCACAAATAGATTTCTTTGGTGGTATTTGATCACCTATGCGGTTTTTATTTTTTGCTAAACAAAGTCTGAAAATTTTGAAAACGTTTTCTTTTGTTTCGGTTATAAAATGTTGTAAAGTTTCCTCCTTAAAGGGGTTGTAAAGGATTTTTTTCCCCCTAAATAGCTTCCTTTACCTTAGTGCAGTCCTCCTTCACTTACCTCATCCTTCCATTTTTCTTTTAAAATGTCCTTATTTCTTCTGAGAAATCCTCACTTCCTGTTCTTCTGTCTGTAACTCCACACAGTAATGCAAGGCTTTCTCCCTGGTGTGGAGTGTTGTGCTCGCCCCCTCCTTTGAGGGGATGAGCAGGAGAGTCAAGACGCTCACTACCACACAGCTCCTTTATCTGCAACGTAGAGAGCGTCCTGACTCTCCTGCTCGCCCCCTCAAGGGAGGGGACGAGCACTCCACACCAGGGAGAAAGCCTTGCATTACTGTGTGGAGTTAGACAGAAGAACAGGAAGTGAGGGTTTCTCAGAAGAAAAAGGACATTTAAAAGCAAAATCGAAGGATGAGGTAAGTGGAGGACTGCACGAAGGTAAAGGAAGCTATTTAGGATTTTTGTTTCCCTTTACAACCCCTTTAACTGGTAACAGACGGGCAATGATGGGGTGGCACTGGTGGGCACTGAAAGGCTGCAGTGATGGGTACTTATGGGCAGAACTGATTGCCATCTGCCTGGTGATCCAGGGTGGCATACCTTTTGTGAGAATCCCTGGTGGCCATCCCTAGTGGTCCTGGGTGGGCATTCGTGGGGGGGGGGGGGGGGTTGGGTCTGCGCCGATAAACAATCGGCTCTCCTCACGTCTGCGGAAAAGCCGATCAACTGAGGTTTACAGGCACTTTGTCTGAGTGGCCGCATGTAAATGGAATTGAACCCATTTACAGCCAATTAACCGTCTAAAAAGCAGAAAAGGTTTGCCTGCTTGTTAAGCATGACAGATCCGTCATAGTCTGATGTGATTGGACACAGTTGTGTTTACAATGGGCTGCCCATAGATTTAAATGGGGTCCAGAAAGCTCCAGCAAAAAATTGAATGAGCAGCCATGTCACAAAAAATGAGTTAATTTTTCAACAATTCAGTGTGGGATCTGATCAGTGATGTCATATTGTGCAGACTGGACACGCCCCATTTTAACAGACCCTAAGAGCTCATAATCACCGCTGTGATTAAATGGCTGGCTAGAAGATCGGTGTACAAATGGCACGTAATGGTCATTTACATCTGTACATTTCTTCTTCCTTTCCGCTAGTGGTAAAGTTTTTTTTATTTTATTCACTTGATGTGTTCTATTCATTAAAGGAACAAGTTCACCTTTTAACAAAAAAGAATAAATGCAAAATTTTTTTTTTTGCATGTAAAAAAAAAATGTGCGTTAGTTTTTGTTTTTGGAGCCTCTAAAGCAGCCCTTAAAAAATTCCAAAATAGAGCTTTCTTTTGGTGGTATTTGATCACCTCTGAGGTTTTTAGTTTTTTCGCTATAAACAAAAATAGTGACAGTTTTGAAAAAAATAATTTTTTTTTTGCTATAATAAATATCCCCCAAAAATATATAAAAATACATTTTCTTTCCTCAGTTTAGGCCGATACGTATTCTTCTACATATTTTTCGTAAAGAAAAATCGCAATAAGCGCTTATTGATTGGTTTGCGCAAAAGTTATAGCGTTCACAAAATAGGGATATTTTTATGGCATTTTTATTATTTTTTACTAGTAATGGCGGCGATCAGCGTTTTTTTCGGTACTGCGACATTATGGCGGACACTTTTGACACATTTTTGGGACCATTGGCATTTTTATAGCGATCAGTGCTATAAAAATGCATTGGATTACTATAAAAATGCCACTGGCAGTGAAGGGGTTAACACTAGGGGGCGGGGAAGGGGCCAAGTATGTTCCCTGGGTGTGTTATAACTGTAGGGGGGGGGTGGCCTCACTAGGGGAAATGACTGATCTTCTGTTCATACATTGTATTAACAGAAGATCATCATTTCTCTCCCGGTCCCCGCTCTGAAACGAGCAATCGCGTGTGCCCGGCGGCGATCGCGCAAGCGCCCCTAGTGGCCTGCGCGAGAGCCGACGTTATATTACGTGCTCTCGCGCAGGGGAGAAAAACGACGGCGGCTGGTCGGCAAGTGGTTAAAGGGGTTGTAAAGGCTGAGCCCCTTCTCTCTCCAGCGATGTCCACAAGTGCCTAAGCCACCTGGGACACTCCTGATTGGCTGAGGCACTGTAAGCAAACGGTATTAGAAGCAGGATAAGCTTCTTTAAAGAGGTTTTCAGGGATCGTCTAAAGATGGGTAGATTAGAGGACAGTCCTACAGATTGGGGTAGGGAGTTGCAAAGGATGGGAGAAGCGCGGGAGAAATCCTGGAGGTGAGCATGGGAGGAGGGGACAAGGGAGCTGGAGAGCAAGGAGGTCTAGGAAGGACCGAAGAGAGCGGCTTGGTTGGTATTTTAGGACTAGGTTAGTGATGTAGCTGGGGAATAGTTATGTATGGCTTTTTAAATTTTTGCTAGCACTTTGAATTTGGGTGAGTGGAAGCCAGTGGAGGGATTGGCAGAGAGGGGTGGAGGACACTGAATGGTTGGTAAGGTGGCTGAGTCTTGCAGCAGCATTAATTATGGACTGAAGGTGGGATAGTCTATGCAAAGTTGATCCAATGAGGAGGGAGTTGCAGTAGTCGAGGCGAGATTATACTCTGATCTGCATACTTTCAATAAGTACTGAAGTCTGGAAAACGGAGGCTCTGCATTGATAGTCTGAACAAGTCCTAGTCCAGGTACTGTGTGATACAAGCTCATGAAGTGAAACGCTTCCTTTAGACACCTTTCACACTGGGACAGTGCAGGCGTTGGCTGTAAAGCGCTGCTAGTTTAGCGGCGCTTTACCACTGTTTTGACTGTGCTAGCGGGGCGCTTTTAATGAAGGGGTTAAAAGTACCTGCTTATCGCTGCTTTCAAAACACTTTTACCGCGATTTGAAAGCGGCGCCCATTAATTTGAATGGGCAGGGGTGGTGGAGGAGCGGTGTATACACGGCTCCCGCAATGCCCTAAGATGCTGCTTGCAGGACTAGCTTTACATGCCTGAAAGGAGTCTTCACCTAAATGCACACTGGCTTAAAAATCGCTGCTTGCACAGGAGTTGTGTTCTTCCTGTAGAAGCAGCTCAGCGTTATCCTATGTGT
The DNA here is from genome assembly GCF_905171775.1 of Rana temporaria. Classification (NCBI taxonomy): domain Eukaryota; kingdom Metazoa; phylum Chordata; class Amphibia; order Anura; family Ranidae; genus Rana; species Rana temporaria. The sequence goes on from NC_053499.1 coordinate 59,958,404, forward strand.
CCATGCAAAATAGGATTACGGGCATGTTTTGAGCTCAAGGCTGTGTTCACACATGCAATGCGGGAAGAGGCACGATTCCTGTGCGGGTTCCCGTATCGAACTCGCAGGCAGTTCACACTGCTCTCTGCAAATCGCTGCAGGTGTCAATAGAAAGTTAATGAGGCCCCCAAAGCGGTTTGCGGAATGTAGTGTGACCTGTCATGTGATCCGATTCCTGCGCGGACCAAAAAAGGGTCCTGCACCATTTTGGTGTGAATGCGATGTGATTTCAGCAAAACTATGGCTGAATTTGCATCGCATGTGATGTGCACGCCAATGTGATGTCTGACATTGCGTATGTGTGAACCCAGCTGTAGAGGCAGGAAAAAAAAACGTATAGTTTGCGTTTCTGATTAAAGCTTTCTTGCAGAAAAAAAACAACTCTCCTAAACTTGTCTAAAGTTTGTGCATAAAACGCTCTATATGGGCGCTATTTTCTGCAAAGGGAAGTGGCATTTTTTTAGGCCCAGTGTGCATGGAGCCTTACCCACCCTGACTGAGGGTCTATGCGCACAATATCTGTTCTGGGTGAGTTTTTGCATATGCGTTTACGTGTGTTTTTGATGCGTTCCAGTGCAAATTTCTGACTTAAAATATCTATTTTTCAGTCAGAAGAATGTACATTCTGGTGTGCTTGCATGCATTTACAAGCATTTTGGTGCGTTCTGAAGGAAAACAATGTAGCATGCTGTACTTTTATTGCAAGCACTGGAAATGACTGCACTGGTGGGAACTGGGGCCTTGGTACTATAGGACACATACTGCATGCATTCTGGATGTGGTTTAAAAACACACTGGTGTGAATCGGCCCATGGCCAAATCCTCAATTTTTTTGTCTCATGCTCGCCCTCCCAGGCACTGCAGCTCACACTGGGAAGGTTGCGGTAGCAGAGACAGTGCTGCTACCTGGGAAGCAACAGGCAGGACTATGTGACCAGGTGCAAGCCAAAGGTTTTTGAATGAGCAGTGACAGTGCTGATTGTCACCTTCCCTCTGTGGTACAAGTACACAGCCTACATGAGTGACAACTCTGCTGTGACTTCAGTAGCAGTGCAGCATCATTGCCACATAACCTTTAACCTTGGGGGGCTTCACTGGCAGGGTCAACAAATATTTGTGGTGCTTTACAGGGGGACCAAGGGAAAACAAACGCCTAAATAAAGTGCATAGTTAATGGGAGGCCATAGTTCAAACAGGATTCAGTTCTGAACATGCTACTTTGTTGCAAACCGTATAAGAAATGTATCCTGCTGGGTTTTAATAAAGCAATTGATTTGGCATCCCAGGGTGTGATATTTGATATACAAAGCATACTGGTCACAGCAGTTTTCGTATGTTCTGTAATCAGTTGGCTTCTGTCCGCTCTTTCTCATTCAGACACTTGAGCGGTGATGGGAAATATTGCCATTCAGGGCTTTTGGGTCCAACTCTTCCAGAGCGGCATTAGGCTAAGCTAACACCCCATTCTTGTGCAGCCAACTGGTAGTAATGTTCACAACAGCGCCCTTTATCGAAACTCTTCCCTTTCCTGCAGCTTTTATGCATAAAACACTACTCGTAAAAAGTTAGAAGAATATTCAACTTTTTGGAATAATTGAATAAAAAAGCAAAGCAACCAAATTGGAAGTTGGTGTAGATAGTGTGTGGGTATGTAATCCACCTAAACCCAAGGCACCTTGTTCAGTAGTCTGTGTTCTAACCTGCCTCCATTGTGCTTCATCATTTTACCCCAGCTAACCTGGTGAGGACAGGGAGTGGTAAAGCAAAGTTTGGTAAATAAAGGTGCAAACTTTTGGAAGTCGTATTGTTTGAATATCTAAAAGTACATTGACTAAAGCTTTGCAATCATGAACTCTGCAAATATACTGTAATGTGGCAAACTATGGGTGGTGAATAGAATCTTATTATGCCGAGTAATGATTATGCTATTTTCTTAAAGGACTAAAGTTCTCTGTACATAAGCAAGATCCCAATATTACCGTCTCTGCTGATCAGGGTAGCGATTGCCCAATAGTTATCAACAGATATTATTTTGGAATGATGGAAGATGTGACAGTTGAATTTTGTGGGTCTGGTATTGACAGTTGGCACCGGATGGTGGAGCTCCAGAGTTTGTGGGACTTGGCCATCATTATCGGAAGTAGAATCTCTAGTAGTATGATCTCTATATGGTTAAAGGGTCACTAAAGGATATTTTTTTTTTGCCTAAAATGAATGTCTGCAAGGTAGACAGACAGAATAGTGTAATGATTCTGTTAAAAAACGAGTAAATACCTATTAAATTCCTTTATCTATATCACCTCCGGCGTTCTAGTTTCTGTTCTCTCATTCACTTCCTGGTTTGCATCGTTCGTTCATGTGAACTACATTTCCCAGTATGCATTGCGGCACGCCCAGTAATTCACACGTCCTTTAAGTCTCGAACACGTAGAGAGCGTCCTGCCGCACAGATGTAGTTCCCAGGAGGGGGTGAGCATGTCACTGACCACCGCAGTAAAGCCTCCCTTCACGGTGGTCAGTAAAATCAGACAAGCAGGAAGTGAACAGAGAAGAAATAGAGCGACTTCTGAGCAAAAACAAACAATGAGGAAGTGAAAAGAGGAATGTCTGCAGGTAAAGGATGCTTATTATGAGAAAAAAAATTCCTTTACAACCCCTTTAACTTCATACCTGTGATATGTAGAATGGGTAATGTCTGGGGTGTGCAAGTTGTTATGGAATTTAGGAACCAGCAGAATATTTTCTATATACCAGGTCCATTCACAGCTAGGGAACTTCAAAAGTTTGGCGCCAGCTTTACGTTTTAAAGGACATTGGCTACCTGGTTCCTGAGATTTGTCCTTCCCTGGGTATGTCTTTATCAGAGGTGTAGAACCTAGGTTCTACTAGTTTTGAACTTTTCAGTTGTCTACTAAAAAGCCAATGCTGTGGGCACAAAATGCTAAAAAATAGGGGCAATAAATGGCCTTCCCAGAGGATCAATTTCCTCTTTGGTTTACCTACCTGCTAGCAGAAACAAAAGGATCTCCATTGCTGATGGCTATGGTCTATAGAATGTAATTGACCATTCAGTAATATTAAAATGAAGCTGTTCACATCTTGATTGGTTGGCATTCCCAGTGGGGGTATTAGAAAATTGCCAACTCATCCTGTAGCTTTTACCTTGGATCTGGACTGTGATATAAAACCAATATTCTAATTGAGTCTTACTGCAAGTATTATGTTTTCGGTAACCCCTACACAATGGATAGGATGTTCTAGTGATTTCTGGCAGCTGCTTGTCACAAGTCCTTTCATGCTGATTAGTTGGAACTGCTGATGTCACCAATACAGGGTTTGAGAACCTTGGCCTGGACTAGACATTTAGCATTGATACAGATGCTGGTATTGGTGTCAGTGGTGATGCTGAGCAATTTACATGAGTACTTGATAGGCCCCGTACACACGACCGAGTTTCTCTGCAGAATTCAGCCAGAAACTTGATCGGAGCCGTATTCTGCCGAGAAACCCGGCCGTGTGTACACTTTTTTGGCCGAGGAAACCGACGAGGATCTCGTCGGGCCAAATAGAGAACATTGTTAGTCAATGAGGAAACTTGGCTCGCCGAGATCCTCGGCGGCTTCACAAGGAACTCGACGAGCAAAACGATGTGTTTTGCCCGTCAAGTTTCTCGGACGTATGTACGGGGCCTTAGAGCTGCACGATTCTGGCTAAAATGAGAATCACAATGACATTTTTTTTTTTTTGCTTTTGACTAAAGATCATGCATGATTCAAGATCATCTGTAAATTTAGATAGTAAACAAAGAAAAAGGGTACTCAGTCACCATAGATCATGATTCTCACAGCGTAACCTCTTTTACATTATACAAAACAATTGGGATAACTTTACTGTTTAGTTTTTTTAGTAATTAAAGTGCATTTTTCCCCCAAAAAATTGCATTTGAAAGAACGCTGTGCAAAAAGTGACATATTTCAACAACCACCATTTTATTCTCTACCCCGTTTCCTTGAAAATAAAACCTACCCCTTAAATAAGACCTAGCGTAATTTTCCAGGAGGACTGCAATATAAGCCCTACCCCGAAAATAAGCCCTAGTTTAAAATCCTATAACCCACTCTATTACAGTAGTACACAATGTACAATGTGTGTGTTTCTGTAACATAAATGCAGGGAAGAGAGCTCTGGCAGGTCACAAAAGCGCAGAGCGGTGCTATAATGAAGGTATTTGGCACAATTATATTACAGAAACACACACATTGTACATTATATACTACTGTAATAGAGTGGATTATAGGATTTTACAAGCATTTTAACTCAGTTCACACTGGGGATTCCTGACAGGCAGGGAGGGAGAGGGAAAGAGAAGACAGCACATTACATGGTAAGACCTACCCCAAAAATAAGCCCTACTGTGTCTTTTGTTGCCAAAATTAATATAAGACCCGGGCTTATTTTCGGGGAAACACGGTAGGTCAGGGGTCTAAAATTAAGGGCCTCCTAGCTGGTGAAACCACACGTCCCATGAGGCTGACGGTTACAAGCATGACTCCCTCGGGTAAAGGCATGATGGGACTTTTAGTTCTGCAACAGCTGTAGGGCCACCAGTTTGAGACCCCTGCTCTAGGGTCTCTGCTAAAAAAAGTGTAATTTTCTAGCAAAATATACTGATTCTTAACTTGTAAGCAACAAGTGTCAGAAAAGGTTTAGTCTTTAACCACTTCATTACCCAGCCATAGTCATGATGTCTGTAGATGGGATCTCCCATCCTGGGCATGCATCATGACATCTTTGGCTTACCACCGCTACTGCGGACCCGCGGCGATCAGGGATCTGCCGTTTCCCTTGGGACACAGTTGTTCCCCCGATAAGCGCAATGAGCGGGCAGCGGAGCAGCGTGATGGCTGAATCAAATCGCAGCCGCTCATTATGCAGAGCGGCATGTAAAGCGGCGTGCACGGCACTCATGCGCGCCGATTAGGGCTAAAGCTTTTCCTTCGGATATAGCCGATCAGGGTAAAGAGCCAATGAAATTGGCTCTTTATGATGTGACACAGCCAGTCACTAAATGTAAACAAACATTTGTATGTAACTGCTGTTGCTGGGTTCTCCTCTTCACACACCGTGTGAAGCCAATGGTGAGTTACACATTACAGTACCGTTTATATGAACTGTGCCCCTCAGCTGCCCAACATCCAGAAGCTACCAGCAGTGCCAACGGCGCTAGACCCCAGGAGGGGAGGCCCAGTACAAGTGCACGCCAAAGAATTGGGGCCAAAACCCAGCTTCCAGATGCCTTGGCAAACCCATTGTGGCTGCCTTCCATCACAGGGTCAGCCACGAACCCCCATTTCACAGCACAGCCAGGTGTGCAGGTCCACACTGAAGATTTTTCTCTAACGAATTCATGGCATAGTGGACCAAACCAATCTTTTTTGCCCAACAATTCATTGCATCCAGCTATGCCCGCCCTTTTGAATAAAGAAACCTAAGGCCCCTTTCACATTGAGGCGTTGTTCATGCGGTACAGTGCTAAAAATAGCGCTGCTATACCGCATGAAAAATCCTGCCCTGTAGTGTTCAATGCGAAAGCCTGAGGCTTTCACACTGAAGCGGTGCGCTAGCAGGAGCGCTCCAAAAGTCCTGCTAGCCGCATCTATACTGCGGTATAGGAGCGGTGTGTTCACCGCTCCTGTACCGCTCCTTCCCACTGAAATCAATGGGAAAGTGCCCGAATATTGCGGTAAATATGGTGGTATAGCCGCGCTACAAATAGCGCGGCTATACCGTCACCGCGGCTCCACGCCTCAATGTGAAAGAGGTCTAACGGTGGAGGATCTTAAATTGTTTTTGGGCCTAATGCTCAACATGGGGCTTACAAAAAAATTAAGTGCATAAATATTGGTTGACCAACCCTATCCACCACATGCCAGTTTTTTCATCAATCATGTCCAGGTCCTGAAATGAAATTATAATGTGCTTCCTGCATTTCAGTGATAACTCTGTGAAATCACCCAAATTTTGACCAACTATATAAGATTTGCCCTCGAATTTATTTATTTTTTTCACCAAGAGGTTTGGCAAACTTTGTCCCTGACAAACACATCGCTCTGGAGGAATCCCTGGTGCATTTTACAGGCCTGCTGGGAATTCGAGCAATATATCGCCAGTAAGAGGGCGAGGTACGGGTTGAAGCTCAACAAGCTCTGTGAAAGCTCCGCCGGATATTTGCACTCATCCCACGTGTACGAAGGCAGACTCTCAGCTCCAGCCCCTTGAGTGTCCATCGTACATGGGAATAAGCGGAAAAATAGTTTGGGAGGTGGCACAGCTCCCGGTCCTGTCAGGGGGAGAATTTCCTGACCGTCTGTTCATACAATGTATGAACAGAGATCAGTCATTTCCCCTAGTGAGGCCACCCCCCCTACAGTTAGAACACACCCAGGTAACATACTTGACCCCTTCCCCGCCCCCTAGTTTTAACCCCTTCCCTGCCAGTGTCATTTTTATAGTAATCCAATGCATTTTTATAGCACTGATCGCTATAAAAATGCCAATGGTCCCAAAAATGTGTCCGACGTGTCCGCCATGTCGCAGTACCGGAAAAAAAATCGCTGATCGCCGCCATTACTAGTAAAAAAAAAAAAAAATATTAAGAAAAATGCCATAACTACCCCACTATAACTTTTGCGCAAACCAATCAATAAACGTTTGTTGCGATTTTTTTTTTTTTTATATGGAAAATATGTAGAAGAATACGTATTGGCCTAAACTGAGGAAAACAATAGTTTTTATATATTTTTGGGGATATTTATTATGGAAAGAATTTAAAATATTCATTTTTTTTCTAAATTGTCGCTCTATTTTTGTTTATAGCGCAAAAACTAAAAAAAACGCAGATGTGATCAAATACCACCAAAATAAAGCTCCATTTGTGGGAAAAAAGGGTAACCAATTTTGTTTGGGAGCCACTTTGCACGACCGCACAATTGTCAGTTAGTGACGCAGTACCGAATCGCAAAAAGTGCTCTGGTCTTTGACCAGCAATATGGTCCGGGGGTTAAGCGGTTAAAGGGGTTGTAAAGGTTTGTCTTTTATTTTCTAAATGGGTTCCTTTAAGCTAGTGCATTGTTGGTTCACTTACCTTTACCTTCAATTTCCATTTCTAAATGTTTATTTTCTTTGTTTGAATTTCCTGCTTCTCCTCAGTAAGTTTTCCACCATCATCCGAGTGGTGGACAGTAATTTAGAACAGCTTACTGAGGAGGAACAGGAAGTGAGAAATTCAGACAAAGGAAAAAAGAAAAACATTTTTTAGAAAGGAAATGGAAGGATAAGCTAAGTGAACCAACAATGCACTAGCTTAAAGGAACCCACTTAGAAAATAAAAACCAACCTTTACAACCCCTTTTAATGCAGATGATACCTAGTGGGGTTGAGTTTTCTAAAACAAAAGAGTTCAATATCGGGTGCAGCTCTGCATGGAAACCAATCGGCTTCCAGGTTTTATTGTCAAAGCACAACTGAACAAGCTGACGTTAGAAGCTGATTGGCTACCATGCACAGCTCCACCAGATTTTGCACACTCCAGTTTTAGTAAATCAACCCAATTATGTCTCTTCTGCAATAAACCTGCCTGTTCGCATTTTTTTTCTTAAAGTTCCACTTTAAGTACACTGGTTGGCCAATTCTTTAGGTGTAATAAGTTACTAGATGAAGTCATAGGCAGTGCTCTTATTTCTCAATCCCAAGTTCCTTGTTTTGAGGGACGTTAATCCAATTACTAAACTAGTTTACTCTCCCCACATGGTTTGGCAATTGCTTGCATCAAAGAATGTGGAAACATCAGTGATGAAAAAAGTTCTGTTTGCAATATTGTAGAGACCTATAGACTGCAAGAGCTTTTACAACGTATTCAAAGTGGTTATACAATCTTCTTTATCGGCTCCCCCTATGACCCCCCCCCCCTCGCTTTGTGCAAAACCAGTAAACACAGCAGGTAAGTATAACATGCTTATTTAAAAAAAAAAAAAAAAATCTTAAAATCACTTTAAATGCAAAAACAAAATGTAATGTATTGAAGTTTAGCAATCCTAAGCCCCCATTCACACCTAGGCATTTTTACGCCTGTAGTGCTACGCCGCTGCCGCCAGAGGGATGAAAACACATGTCCCTCTATGGAGATGGTTCACATCTCCACGCTGAACGCCGGACGCCTGCCGCCTGAAAAAAGGTCCCGGACCTTTTTTTCAGGCGGCTTTCGGCGTTCGGCTAGGAGATGGGAACCATCTCCATAGAGGGGGTCAATCTGGGGCACATCTAGACGGACAATACCGGCGTTTTGTCGCCGCAAATCACGGTACAAAACGACTCTATTTGTACCATGATTTGCGGCGACAAAACGCCGCGAATTTGTCTGCCTAGGTGTGAATGGAGCCTTAGATGTGGTGGCTGCTTTTTTTTTTTTTTTTTTTTTTTTTTTTTTAAGACCTTTTGTCACCTGCCAATCCTGTTTGTATTTTATAGGAGATAGCTTGCAGGACAGATTGTTTGAAATTTTGGTTTCATTCTTAGGAAATGAAAAGGACACTGCGTTTCTGGCAAGAGAAAGTTTTTTTATTTTTGTACTTGCCGGAAATGTGAACATTGAAAACAAATGCAGTCACTACATCTTCAGGACTGGTATGCTGCAATATGTACATTTTTTGTACTTGAATTTAAATCTGCATTAACTGCTTGCCGACCAGCCGCCGTCATTATACTGCGGCAGGTCGGCTCATTTCTGTAAACCGTCGTAGCTGTACGTCCCTTTAAGCGGGGGCACCGATGCTCATAACCGCCGGCCACTACCGATTGCGGGCACGTGAGGCAGAACGTGTGTGTGTTTGTGTGTGTTTGTGTGTGTTTGTGTGTGTTTGTGTGTGTTTGTGTGTGTTTGTGTGTGTTTGTGTGTGTTTGTGTGTGTTTGTGTGTGTTTGTGTGTGTTTGTGTGTGTGTTTGTGTGTGTGTTTGTGTGTGTGTTTGTGTGTGTGTTTGTGTGTGTGTTTGTGTGTGTGTTTGTGTGTGTACGCACATCCCTGTTCTGTGAGGAGATGCAGATCGTGAGTTCCTACAAGCTGGTCCCCTACCACCACAGTTGGGGAACACATTTAACCCCTTGATCGCTATCTAGTGTTGACACCTTCCTTGCCAGTGACGTTTACACAGTAATTGGTGCATTTTTATAGCACTAATCGCTGTATAAATGCCAATGGTCCCAAAAATGTGTCAAGTGTCCGATATGTCTGCCATAATATCGCAGTCCTGATGACAATCGCAGATCGCCGCCATTACTAGTAAAAAATGCCATAAATATGTCCTATTTTGTAGACGCTATAACTTTTGCGCAAATCAATATATGCTTTTTGCGATCATTAACAAAAATATGTAGAAAAATACATATCGGCCTAAACTGAGGAAAACATTTGCTTTTTTTGCACGCTCGGTGCGTGTGATTACAGCAGGATCCATGTCCTGTCATGTGAGGAGACCAATGTGTGTTCCCAGTACAGAGGAACACGCATCGGTCTCCTCCCTTTGTGAGTCGCCCCCCTACATTTAGAATCACTCCCTTGGGAACATATTTAACCCCTTCAGCGCCCCCTAATGTTAACCCCTTCCCCGCCAGTCACATTTATAGCACTAATCGCTGTATGAATGGTCCCAAAAATGTGTCAAGTGTCCGATATGTCCATCGCAATGTCACGGTCACAATAAAAATCGTAGATCGCCGCCATTACTAGTAAAAAATAAAAATGCAATAAATCTATTCACTATTCTGTAGACTCTATAACTTTTGCGCAAACCAATCAATATACACTTATTGTGGATTTTTTTTTTTTTTACCAAAAATATGTAGAATACATATCGGCCTAAATTGAGTAATTAAAAAATAATTTGATATTAAATCAAAAAAATTATTTAATTTTTTCAAAATTGTCGCCCTTTTGTTTATAGCGCAAAAAATAAAAAACTGCAGAGGTGATCAAATACCACCAAACAAAAGCTCTATTTGTGGGGGAAAAGGATGTCAATTTTGTTTGGGAGCCACGCCGCATGACCGCATAATTGTCATTCAAAGTGTGACAGCGCTGAAAACAAAAAATTGGGCAGGAAGGGGTGAACATGCCCTGTATTTAAGGGGTTAAATGTCGCACTGCTCAGGTAAAGCATTGAATTAGAACTAAAAGGATCTCATAAGCACCTGAAATGCGTCCGTATACTGCATTATAGCGAGAACTAAAAGCACGCATTCCAGCACATTCACATGCTTGCTATGGTGTAAGTGCGCTGGAAGTTTTGGGGGCTAATCTACAATTTGGGGTCAGGAGTGTTCACAATCTAATTCACAATGTCATGCAGCAGACTGCCATTGCTCTTTGTAGTTCCCACTAAACCTGGTCTAGTCCCCTGACTAGGCCGTGTTCTGAGGAATGTCCGCTAACCTTGCATTCCCCAAACATAGCATGGACCTTGAGACCGAAGGCTCTGTGGTCAATTCATTTCATGATTGTGTACATATGAGGAAGAGGGGACTTTACTTTGTAATACTATAAAGCAACACTGTGTGGAAATACTTGGCTTCCTGATTTTACAATTGAAAAGTCTTTTCCTCATTTCAATGCTTTCTGCATAGTCACTGTGAGTAATGAGAAGCTTTCATTTGCTTATTCAGTCTTGTATCTCTAGGTCCACCACACCCCATTCCTTCAGGATATCTCAGGGAAAATCTCAGCTGTGGAAAGGATTAGTTTAATCTCATTCTATAAAAATAATGAAACTACTTGTGGTAAAAACCGAGAAGCAGCCAACGCAGATGATTTATCTGATATCTGAAGTGATCAGGATACTTTCTCATACATGTACAGCAGGCACATATCGGGAATATGAAATGTTGGGGTAACAAACCCTTCAAAACCGAAGTAAACCCATCCAGAAAACTTTCATTTTCGGGACGTGCCAGAAATGTAACACTCATTGGTTGAGCTCTCAACCAAACTGTCAAACCATCCCATGGCTGGTGTTATAACTGATCACAAGTGCAGCTTCATGACAGTTGTAGATTAAACAGAGGCAAAGATGGCAGCTTCCTTGGCTGAAAATGATCGCTCGGTGCGCGTGTCTAGCGGCAGCGATGTCTGCTGGGCACCTGCCATTGCCCGCAATCACAGCAGGAGTGTGTAAACGCACAGATCCACCTGTCAGAGGTGAGGAGACAGATGTATGTTCCCAGTACAGAGAAACACTGATCGGTCTCCTCTCCTTGTGGGTCTCCTCCCCTATGGTTAGAATCACTCCCTAGGGAACATATCAACCCCTGCCAGTCACATTTACACAGTAATCGGTGCAGTTTTATAGCACTGATCGCTGTATAAATGTAAATGGTCCCAAAAATGTCAAGTGTCCGTCCGCAATGTCACGTTCACAATAAAAATCTCAGATCGCCGCCATTACTAGTAAAAAAATTAAAATAAATAATGCCATAAATCTATCCCTTATTTTGTAGATGCTATAACATTTGTTCAAACCAATAAACGCTTATTGCGATATTTTTGGTGTTAAGTTTCCTTAATTTTTTTTTTCTGTCTAAACTGAGAAATTGTTTTTGATTTAATATCAAATTTAATTTATTTTATTTTTTTAAATTGTCAGTCTTTTTTGTTTATAGCACAAAAAATAAAAACCGTAGAGGTGATCAAATACCAGCAAACGAAAGCTCTATTTGTGGGGGGGGGGGGGGGGGAGATTTCATTTGGGTACAGTGTTGCATTAACCGTGCAATTGTCATTCAAAGTGCGACAGCATTGAAAACTAAAAATTGGTCTGGGCAGGAAGGTGGTGAAAATACCCTGTATTGAAGCGGTTAACCACTTAATCACCGCCCCATAGCCGAATTACGGCTACAAGGTAGTTCCTTAACTCTGGGAGGACGTCCATGGACAACCTCGCAGACAATCGTTCCTGCGCGGCCCCTCGGGTGCCCGCCGGGTCCACGAGACCAGCAGCAACAAGGTATCGCGGTAAAGGGCCAAAGAACGCGGCTCTTTACCACGTGATTGCGTCGTCCAATGACGGCGCGATCACAAATGTAAACAAACCAAACAAGGGGTTACTTTTTAGTTCGTTCCTCACACCGATCCAGCGTGAGAGGCGAGCAATTAGAGACAAACTGTAAGTGTCCAGCAGTGGCTGCCTTTGCCCATCAGTTCCACACCTGTGCCGCCTTTGCCCATCAGTTCCACACCAGTGCCGCCTGTGCCCTTTCCAAAAATGGGTAACTTATATACATTTTTGGCCAAATTTATGAATAAAATTCTTTTTTGCAAATTTTATAATAGAAATTAAGAAATTCATTTTTTTATTTTTTTACAAAATTTTCGTTTTTTCATTTATAGCAAAAAAAATAAACTCTATTTGTTGGGGAAAAAACAAAAATTTGGTTAGTGTTGTATGACTAATTGTCATTCAAAATGTGAGAGCACCAAAAGCTGAAAATTGGTCTGGTTATTAAGTGGGTTTAAGTGCCCAGTAGTCAAGTGGTTAAAGTAGAACTAAAGGCAACTTTTTTTTATTTATATTTAGATTGTGTAGATGGCTAAAAACCTCAGTCAGGTTTTTTTTTCCGGTTTGCCTCTGTTGAGGAGATTACTATTTAGTTGTCTTGTTTACTATTTAGTTGTCTTGTTTACCATTAACTGTGAAAGTTAAAGAACCCAGAAAAGTAATGGAGGGTAAATCCAATGGGAACACAAGTTCTGGTGACCTGGGGGGTCCCCACAAAATTCCCTTAGTTTGCAGGGATTTCCCCACTTCCTGTTTGGCTATGTCAGGAAGTGAAGGGAGATCTATGCAATGGGACACAGATGGTTGAAGATCCCCCACCCGCTGTCACTGAGGCATTGGGGTGAGGGGGAAGGAGCAGGAACATGTTGCTCCCTTAATATGGCTGTAACTTGTTACAAAAGCTGAACTTGGCCTTTAAATTTCCTGCAACCCAAAGCAGCATAGCCACAGCATGTGAACAATCCCCTCTAGCTATATTGTAGGCTTTAGGTTGGTGTTCAGGGGTGCTAAAACTGCAGCTCAACGACCAGTTTCCTGGCCCTAGCTGCCTGTATGAAAGTCACCTTGGTCTTGGCTGTGATGGGCTAGTTTGCCCAATGATTGGTACAGATTGGCAAAATGTAAATTGGTACTCCAGGAAAATGGGGGGAAAAAAAACATTAAATGTTGAAATAACTTTTACTGACATCTGTAGCTTTTCACAGCAGTACTTTTATTCTGCCACAAGATGTCATCCGTCTTCCTGGTTGAATGACAGCCAGGATCACTCACTTGTATAAGGCTGGGTTCACACTACTACACTACTTTCATCCTACTTTGCTCTGTGTTCAATGTTTCCCTATGAGAGCGTCTTGTAGCGTCCTACACAAGTCGGTCCGACTTTGAAAATGCTCCCTGTACTACTTTTGGTCCTACATTGATCCTACTTCAGGCCCATTGAATATCATTGAAGTCGGACCAAAGTAGTATCCTGTTCATGAAAGTAGGATGGATGTAGGACCAATGTAGGATAAATGTAGGACCAATGTAGCAGAGCAAAGTAGGATGAAAGTAGTGTAGTAGTGTGAACCCAGCCTTAGACAGGCTGTCGTGGACTTGCCCCCCTGCCTGTGACTGCACAGTAAAGTAGAAACCACATAGCTCACCTGTCACTCGGAATGCTTTATCACGTGAACTGGCTGCTTGTGCTGCTTTTTTCCCAGCCTGTAGGGCTATTCTCTACGAGTCAGTTAGGTACTTGCACTTTAAAAACAGTTACGTTTTTAATGTAAACAGAGCTACATTAATCTGCTTTTATAACTATTAAGATTTACCAGCCAGTGTCGGCTATTTTCTGCCCAATTTAGGACAGTAAGACTTGGGTCCCTTTTCTGTGGGGTACAAAGGCATCTTCAGCCTACTTGTTCATGGTAGGCTTAAGTTTCTGTGGGCACTCATCTGCCCAGACTTGCCTTTCTTATATCCTATGAGTTGTACTGACTTGTGCTTGGTGTTCGTCTTTGCAGTGTCATGGGAGTGAATGGACTATAGAGGGGATAATGTAATCAAGCAAAGCTGGAAGCTAATTAATTTAAAAAGTATATTCTGCATGTTATCACTAAAACACTTGGCATTTTTATATTGGTTTTCTGTAGAGAGTGAGCATTTATAGCGTGATTTTCTTTTTTTAGCTATTGAAGAATACAAGCCACAGGATGCCACTACAAACCCATCTCTGATCCTGGCAGCAGCTGCAATGCCAGCATACCAACATCTGGTAGAAGATGCAATCCAGTATGGGAAGAAGCTTGGAGGGTAAATATAATGATAAACAGATCTTGTGTTCCTTCAAACGCAGCGTCACTTTTGGTTAGAATATTCTTTAATCTTGTGGCCACCCAAATACCATAGCTGCTGACTTTTAATCTGAGGACACATACCTGTCCAGGGATCCGACAATGCCCTTCAGTTGGATTTGGGTGCAGGCATCTCAAGTAAGGGAAACAGGCGGTGAAGGCTTGTGGGTTTCACAGCTGGTGTTACAGGTAAATGACATGCTTAAAGTATGTTAAATGCACAAAAAACACTATGCATGCCTCTTCTGAAGCCAAATCGGTCTGGCCTCAGGCGGCTGTGTGCAGGAGAGAACCGACGACGGCTGGGAAGTGACATTACCCATAGACTTGCTATGAATCTTCTGTTGTCTGCTGCCTCTCCTGCACAATCCTACAAACTGAAGCCATCACTGACAGCTCAGCATGGGACAGGACTGGCTGCAGAACACTTGAGTATAGCGATCTCTTTACATAAAATATTTAAATTTTTTTGGATCATTCGTTATGATCAAAATTAATTATTTAGAATAAATCCGGCATTTCGAAAATCCGGAAATAAGACAGAAAATCCGAAATGACTATTAAATTATAGGTATTGTAATTTCCTTTCAAATTTGTCTGTTGGTGAACGTTTCAAATTTATTTTAAATTACGAATAGTCTAAAATAACGAATACCACATCTAAACGAATGAACGTATATAATGATAAAAGTTGTTGCGTTCCATTCGTTTAGGAGCGGCATTCGTTGGATAATTCGTAACTTTGGCTAAATTTGTATTCGTTACGTTCACCAACAGCCAAATTTGGAAGAAAATTCCAATACCCACCATTTAATAATAATAATAATAGTGGTTTCAGATTTTAGAATTTTCGGGGTTTCTAATTTCTAGATTTTCGTTCTCTTGGATTTTCATTCTTTTTGGATTTTTTGAATCTCGGAAAAATTTAATTAAACTGGTTTTCGTTAATTCGACAATTTCCGAATTAACACATTTGTTGAATTTAGTCGCAAAACGAATTTGGAACGAAACAAAAATTACACATGTCTATTAGATTAGGTTTAGCTGAACTTCTACTTGAAGTCTTTCTGTCCCAGTGACTGTTGTGGAATTTAAAAAATTTCTGCGGATTCAGGAAAAGGGGGAAATTCTACAATGGGGATGCATGTTTGGCAACAGCTGTCAAAGGTGATAGATCTTCATGCCTTGAGTTTCCTTTACAAGTAGTAAAATATTTTATAGTACTCCCCTTTAATCCCATACTGTTGGTAAAATCCATCAGTTTTGTGCTAAAATTACAAGCGGACAAATGCATATGGACCTTAAACAATAGTGTTGATTTTCTCCATTTTCATTGACAGTTCGCTAATTGCTGCTGTAGATGGCAGCTGTATTTGAATAATGAATGAGATTCCCTGTTGCCATGTAGGCAGTAGCAGAAGTGCAGCTGTGCAAAGTTGTATTAGGGAAAAAAATGCATTTTGGAGATGTGCCCTCTTGTAATCCACCTGGGATCAAAGGCTACTCCCATGCAGTCCTCACAATAGGTTCCATTTAAGGATTAGGTGGTTCCGTTGCTGTTCTGTAACAAAACCTATATCTCTGCCTAAATGGTTTCTGTCTGAAAAGGTTTTACATGCAAGTGCCCATACAGTGCCATGTATCAAATGGCAAACCTCTGTGGTGCAGTGAACTTCCCCTGCCATTGTGAGATTATCCATAACCATTAGCTATTGAATCCCAACAAGATCCAAAAAGTCAGTTTCTGAGTCAAGCCTTCAGATGAGCTGAGTGTGGAGGGGTCTTGTAGTGTGCCCCTTTAAAATCTAGGGGACACCTTGGCAAAGGTTATTGGACTGCTCAAAGCAAAGCTTGTACCAGAAATTACAAGGTAAAGCCAATGTTTAAAATCATTTTGTTTTCAACTTAAAATAATAAAAAATTGAAACAAGAAAAATGTGCAATCTTTGCTGCACTCAAATGGCGTGTGTGTGTTGAAAATTCCCCCTCGAGTATACTCCAGTCTATTCTCTTGACTGTACCTGATTATGGTGCACTACAGAGTCAGACGGTGGGCGGCCATTCTTGAAAAGTCGCACCGCCTCCTGGTTCTGTTCCGTTATGGGCGGAAACACGCAGTTTCCCAGCAGACACTGTGTTTAGAGTTCCGCCTATCACGGACATTCTTTCATCCTCTTGGCCGAGGATGAAAAAATTTCCGTGATAGGTGTAACACTAAACAGTGTCTGCTGGGAAACTGCGTGTTTCCGCCAATAACGGAACAGAACCAGGAGGCGGTGCGACTTTTCAAGAATGGCCGCCCACCGTCTGACTCTGTAGTGCACCATAATCTGGCACACAGGGGTATAGAATCATGTATGTGGATCGGAGAGATTGCAATGGGCATTGTTGACCCTCTTTTCCACTTGCAGTAGCTGCTGCATTTCTCACCCTAGGCTTATACTCGCATCAATAAGTTTTCCCATTTTTTGGTGGTAAAATTAGGTGCCTCGACTTATACTCGAGTATATAAAGTATGTGTATATCTTTGTGTGTGTGTGTGTGTGTGTGTGTGTGTATGTATATATTATGGGTTCAGAGCTGCATTAACTTTATCTGCCTACAGTTCAGTTTTAACAGATTTTTCCTTTTTTAGTTCTGAAGAGGAACAGATCAACAATGTCATGGACAAACTTTTTGTGTCATTTGGAATAGAAATCCTGAAGGTGGTTCCTGGTCGGGTTTCCACAGAGGTAGATGCCAGGTAAGGTTTTAGAACGCCTCCAAAAGGTTGTCACTTGAGAATAATGCACTGGATATAAAACATGCATTCTGCATTGGTGTGGGGAAAAAACAGGAGCTTTAGGCAATTAATCTACTTTTTTTTTTTTTTTTTGTAGTAATACTTGGAAACATAGAATAGTGTTTTTTCCTACTTTATCTTTTATAATCTTGATCTGAAACTCCATTTTTTTTTTTTTGCCTTCTCTCAGGTGTGTTGGGCTAGAAGACCATCTCTTCCCTGAGCTCAGTTATAAGACATTAAAACCGTTCAGTTGCTGTCAGGATTACATTAGTGTGACTAAGACAATGTTTTTTTTTTGGAGTGGGGAAGAATTTAAACACCTGTCAGTTTTCATTGCTGTCTGTGGCCTCGTTGGGGAGATGCCCCCTTTATAGTGGTCCTGTTTACCGTTGTTGACGGTGTTAATTTTGGCAGCAGATTTCGTTTTGGTCTTGGGACTAAAATGGCGGTTTAGTGCTAGTTCACACAGATGCAGTTCCGTGTGCTTTTCTGCACTAAAAATGCATGTACAGTGTCTTCCATTGTATTCAAATGACTCTAGTTTACACCAGTGTAGATTTTGAGCATCCCCTGCAATACATTTTTTTTTTTTTAGATACTCCCAAAGGGAAATCGTGTTTAAAGAAATGCAGACTCAGACAATTTCCTTATTGGAGTCCTGCAAGTGCAACAGCTGATTTATAATTATAAAACCACTCCTATACAGATTCTTTGCACGTGGACACAAACAAATATTTCTACAGAATAACAAAGTAGGTTGATCTTCAAACTACGGCCCTCCAGGTGTTCAGGAACTACGATTTCCGTCATGTCTGTGAATGTCAGAGGTTTACAATGCCTCATGGGATGTGTAGTTCCGCAACAGCTGGAGGGCCATAGTTTGAGGATCCCTATCCTAGAGGGAAAAATTTTTTTTCTCAACAAAAGTGGGATTAGATCCAATACACACTACTGGATTTTCTGCAAATTTTTGCCTTCTGATTGACCAAAACCATATAATATGAGGTCAAACCTTAATAGCTTCAAATTGTATGCAATCAGGCAGGCCCTTGTACTACACGGTTTTGGTAAATCTGATGGTGTGTATGGGGCCTTACTCTTTAACTTTTTTGCAGCCAGTGAGTTAAAAATCTGCCTCTTAGGTTCCCAGCTGCTGCATGTATTTTACATTTCCATGTGTAGAATATTTGCTTTCTCTCCAGCCACCGATTCCTCCTGACAGTTTTTGCACAGCTACAGGATGTATCAACCAGTTGATGGAACCACAACAGCTGGCAAAGCAAGTATTTGACCCATGTGACAGTCAAATGCATGCAGTGGCTGGGGAGTAGAGGCTTTTCAATGCCGTTTCCTGGAGGAAGGATAACTATATACATACTTCCTTATTACAGGTGTGCAACGCGATAAATGACCAGGATCACTTTAAGATTGGATATTCTGGTTCTTACAAATATCTATTCCTGACTGGTTGTCTTAAAGCTAAAGTCACAGTAGATGACACTGATTACTTGCAAGAGATCAAATTAGAATGTAATTGAGTTCTTGTCCTAGGGTGGCGATATGCATTGCAATAAAAGGACATTCTAAGATTGGAGCATCACTTGAAGCAGCAGTTGAGGTGTGACATTAACCATAATTAGCATGTCCACAAATGCGCTTTGCTGCATGTACACATTTTCTAACAATCGCCAATTATTTTTTTTTTGCCACCGGTAGTCTGTTGAGTTGGGGGTTAAGATAACAGCAAGTCTATTTGGTGTGAGGAGTTCAAGTACATGCTTCTTGCCTTTAAAGAGAGGTCTGCCCATCTAGGGCCAGGCTGACCTACAGCCCTAACTATAGCAAGCAACCTCCTTTTTTTAGATCAGTAGCTTAGGTCTATAAAGATGTGCTTTGTATTTTATGTCCTTAAGATTTACCCAAATTCCTACAACTTGTGCTCTGTATAGAACTGATAAAATGGTTTCTTTAACAAGTAATGGCTTCCACCTTCCTATTTAAAGGGGTTGTAAAGCTTTGTGTTTTTTGACCTTAATGCATCCTATGCATTAAGGTGAAAAAATATCTTGCACTCTCGGGGCCCCAGCCCCTCTGTTTCACTTATCTGAGCCACAAAACTCTGTGGGCGCAATGGTTTCCCCAAAATTGAGGCGGCTCTTTATTGGAGATTAGTGGCAGCTAATTGCTGTGCTACTATCAATCAAATCAATGACGTGGCGTGCTGGGGCCGAATGATAGAGTGGTGGCTATGGCCGCCACTCTCACACGGGAGCGTGCCCGCAAGCTAACCCCCTTGGAAAATCACTTTCCAAAAGGAGGTTGCCTGATGCAGGGAGGAGCCAAGACAGCTGCCGAGGGACCCCAGAAGACAAGGATCGGGGCCACTCTGTGCAAAACGAACTGCACAGTGTGATATGTTTTAAAAAAAAAATGTAAACCTTACAACCACTTTAAGGCTGTAGCAGCTTCTGCCCCATTATGATCTTTGAGGGATGCTGGAGCAAGTGACAGGCTACTAGAAAGCTGGAACATAAAAAATAAAGGCACACAAAGCCAGTGTGAAACTCGGCGCTAGAACCCAAGGACTGCAAGATGGTGTATGACACCCATGGATAGTGTTTAAATATGTAAAAGTTAATCTTTTGTAGAAAAATTAATAAAAGATGAAAAAGTCACTCTTGGTAAAGTCTAAGGGGTAAACCCTATCAGAAAGTTTCTGTAGTATTGGCTGATGGCGAGGCCACTTCAGGCACGGGCTGGAGACTGAAAACAAGAGGGCAGGGAAAAAAGGAAACGGTCAAAGCTCCTAGTGCAGCATCTTTTTAATGAATGGTTACAAAATAACAATAGAAAATGTGCTTAGCGGGTGAGGGCTTGCCTGGTGCAGTGATATAAGAAGCTGCCAGTGGATCCTATGATGTTCGCCACAAGTGCCGTGTGTCAGCTGAAGCCTCGAGGGGACTCTGACGCCGGCTCGGAGTGGAGGTATTCTGGAGCTGTCTACCACAGTGTTTGGTACTGAATGGCCAAGAACTGTGGTAGGCGGAACCCAGGCCGACTGCTCCAGAATACCTTAATGCTGAGAGAACGACCTGCCATCTTCCCTCGAGGCTTCAGCTGACAACCGGCACTCATGGCAAACATAGGATCCACCAGCGGCTTCTTCCACCACTGCACCTGGCAAGCCCTCACCCACTGAGCACTGTGAGTGCATTTTATGTGATCATTTAGTAGTTATTAAAATGATGCTGAACGAGGAGTGGTTTGCCGTCCCCCCTACTGGAAACTGCTGTGGTGTCTTCATCCCACAGACATTTATATGCTGGCATCTCTGGGTACCTTTCTTCAATTCCCTACGTCAGTCTGAATTTTGTAAGGTGGTTGCAGGTGTCTGAAACATCATTCCTTAAAGCTGAGCTTTAGGCAGACTGCTAATTACAAAAACAGAGGTGGTTTTACCGGTAAAATGATTTTTTTTTGTCCATCCTGTCCTGATTTTTTTCCTCGGCTCTGAAACCAAGCACAGCCCTGTCTGGCAGACCAGGACACCTGGATTTTCCACTGCTGCAGTTAAAGCAAACTAAACGCTGGCATATACTCGCCTCAAGCTTCCAGGAATACAGCGGTTACATCCCCTACTGGGTGTCAGGTTTTCAGCCTTTTGAGTGGCCTGTGGGGATGATGTCCTGTGCAATTGCATGGGAGTCCATCATTCTTTCACAATCTGAATGTGCCGGGAATACGTGCTTGGCTGCGCATGTGCTGCTCAGTGTAGATTCAATAGAAGGCTGCAAGCAGGAAGGTGTGTGACAGCTGAGGCATAGTGTCTGCATAAAGGGCTTCATGCTCTCATCTATCTTTAGGCTAGATGTAGTTCCATATTAACCCTTGATGGTTTTGTTACACTCCCAGCCTGACTGGACAGTGAAAGTAGGAGCAGCAGATTGATGAGTAGCTCCGTCAGTCAGCATGTCCTTTGTTGCATGAGCATTACAACACAACTGGCTACTTGTCCCTCTGCGGGGATTTTAAGAGGCGGACACAATTTAGTTTCAGATACAAAAAAGCATGTATTGATGATAAATACAGAGCTGCATTGCAGTCTACCATATCTGCCTGGAGTTCAGCTATAAACATAATTGGCCAGCAAGGACTGCTGATCAGATAATGACGCTCAAAGGCATAATTGCATTTACTTGGTCTGTCATTGATGTCTGCTGCCTTTAATAGGGAGATCTGAGCGTGCTTGAATAACGTGATTGTATGGATGAGATGCTGGATGGAGAATTCATTTTCGGCTGAGACAGTGTGGAGCTTAATCTTTAACCATTGGCGTTTAGTTCACTTAAGCCAACTGAACATTCTGGATCGGATGAAACGCTTGTAATGTCTTGGGTGAGGATTATGGACAAATGGTAGGTTTGGACTTCTATCAAGAGGATCTACTTTTAAAAACCACTGCATGTGTGATGGCATCAGTTTCCCAATGACTGCCACATTGTACTGTGCACTCTGGTGAATATGCAGAATTGGCATGGTGTGATGTAGCAAGCTTTTGGTGATCCTGTCCTAGGTTTTATACCGATGATACTTTCAGGTCATTTAATATAACGGTCTATATTATGAGCATAATGCAACTTTTTCATTTTTGTTCTGTAGATTGTCCTTTGACAAAGATGGCATGATTGAACGTGCCAAGCGCATCATTGCACTTTACAAAGAAGCTGGTATCGACAAGGAAAGAATCTTGATCAAGTTGTCCTCAACCTGGGAGGGAATACAAGCTGGCAAGTAAGATTCTCTTTTTTTTTTTTTATCCCAAAAAACAAAACGCTGTTGCTGTAACTGATTATAATGTATTAGCTAGAGTTTAGCTTAATTTTGTTAATGTATTAAATTCTGTTGGTATATCTAAAGCTCATCGACTAACCCCCCCCCAGATAATTTTACTGTCAAAAGGTGCTCCCTGTGCTACTTCATCCAGAATGTGTGCACTCTAATACAGAAGCTGTTACTAGCCAGATCACCTGATGAATAGGGGGGGGGGATCAAATAAAACAAATTCAGTCGTCGCATCTGATTGGTAAGCTGCAATATATTACATTTTTGGTTTGGGGTTTAATACCGCTTTATTGGTATAATACATTGTTAACCACTTCTGCACTGTGTGTATGTATACACACACACATACACATACACATACACATCGGCACTTTAAAGATGGATCTCTCTGCTGCCATAACAGAGGTATCCATCTTTTCGGCGGTCCAGTTTACGATAATGGTGGTCTCTGCGGCGGATTCGCTGCAAGATCACCATTGGCGGCGGGAGAGATTCGAACCCAAGCTAGAAAAATTCTAGGTGAAGTGACACTTTAAATGGCAACTTCACTTTTCGGACTAAATACAGTACACAAAGTTGAATATAAAACTTTTGATTTTATTACAGAAAATGTATTAAAAAAAATGTATTAAAAAATAGACATGTTAAAAAAAATGGCACAGTACAGAAAATGCTTTTGAGGGTGTATAGCTAATACAATGAAAACAAAGACCTGTACCTGGTAAATGTAAGGCATCCAATTGACTTGCCATGCCTTGTTTCTCACCGTGTCTTGGTGGAGGTGGAGAGGCGGAGCCTTTCTCATGTTAAAGCCTCCAGGAAGTGCAGCCATGAGCAGCAGTGGTGACCTCACCGAATCGGACTCCAAAGCCCCTGAGACTAGCAGTCAGACAGCAGTGCCGGAGATCCCACACTGTATGGCAACATAGGTGCGTTGAGGTCTTTAAAATGCAAAGCAAATGTGCGCAGACAGCCTTAGTACTGTCCTTTAAAAAAAAAAACACCCCCTTCACTGTAACCACATACCTATATTCATACCTTCTACAGAGATGTTCACTGTGTGGCCCTGGACTGCACAAGTTCCTGGCTGCATCCTGTGCTTTCTGAGCTTGCACTCTGCTCATTCTATTCATTCATATGCTGAGGCTGTGCTAATCTTAATGTCTGGGTGGTAAAAAATAATAAAGTGAGCAGAGGGCAGGATGCGCCGAGCCTGTGCTGTGTTGGGCCACACGGTGAAGATATGAGGTGCTCACGAAGTAGGTATGTGGCCACACTGAGGTGGGTGCAGAGGAACTTTGCATAATGTATTTAATGATCAGGTAGCAAGTCTTCCCATAACAAAGGTTTGAAATTCAGCAAACAATACTAAAGTCTTATCAGGTAGTATGTGCAGAAAGAAGTGCAAAGTATATTCTAGAGGACAGTATTGAATTACTGAAGAAAGCAGAATTTTTCAACGCCCCCTGTTAGGTGAAGGGAATTGGAGGCTCTTCTCTTTATAGCCATTTTCTCTGTGCACATTATTGCCTGCTTTGCTACTTTAACACTAAAAATGTAGAACCACACATTGATACCGCGCTATGAGCTTCATAACTGATATTTGCAAATTGTGGCAATGTTGGAAATGCCAAAGTTTTTTTTATTTTTTTTTCTTCACCAGATAAGTTGTATTAACAATGTAGCTCAATATAATTCCTTTAAATGAAATTGGTAACCTGGATTCTTTTTTGTAAATTATTTCTTTAGGGTGCTTGAAGAGAAATATGGAATACACTGCAACATGACGCTGCTGTTCTCTTTTGCTCAGGCTGTGGCCTGTGCCGAGGCCGGTGTTACCCTCATATCTCCATTTGTGGGCAGAATATTGGACTGGCATGTAGCCAACTCTGGCAAGAAGAGTTTCGAACCAAATGAAGACCCAGGTACATTTAATCATAACTTTAAAGGGTTGTATTGCATTAAAATGAAAAAAAAAAACTGGCAATGACGGCCCCCTGCCCCCCCCCATTTTGCTTGCTTGAGCCCAAATCTGCTGCGTGTCCCCCAGTGTCCTCTTTTGAATCTGGCCGTCGATTGGCTAGATTGATCGCAGCGCAGCCATTGGCTCGCGCATCTGTTAATCACATGCAATGATGCAGGGCTGTGTGATGCAGTCGGCGGCTATGGCCGCCAGCTGTATCGCAAGAGCATGCACGCAAGCTAACCCCTTAGGAGAGCTCTTCCCATGAAGGGGGTTACCTGATGCAGGGAGGAGCCTGGACAGCCGCCGAGGGACCCCACAAGACCAGGATCAGGGACCACTGTGTGCAAAACAAGTGCACAGTGGAGGAAATTAATACCTGTTTTTTGTTTTTTAAATGGGAACCTTTAGTTTTTCCTTTTTAAAATGAGTACAATTTTGTGACAATTAATCAATTAATTGATTGACATGCTTCCGACCGGCGCATACAGCGCGTCACGAGTTGCCGAAAGAAGCCAAACGTCGGTGCGCAGTCACCGTATAGAGCCGACTCGCAGTCCGGCTTCTTTTGGCAACTTGTGACGCGCTGTATGCGCCGGTCGGAAGCATGTCAATCAATTAACATGTGAATAGGAACGCCCAGTCCCGCAGATCACGTACCCGGAAGCCGCGGTGAAAATATAGATAAAACGGTATGTACGGCAAGGAGATAAAAAAACAGCCTAATGTCATTCACACAACTCGGCTCAATGTAATGTTGGACTTTTTTTTTTTTTTGGGTGAACCCCCGCTTTAACCTGAAAAGCTCTTTGTAAAAAAAAAATTCAGTGCCTTTCATTGCCAGTTCCTTTCTGTTCTACAGATGAAGGGGCTGAGAGGGGGAAATGAAAAGATTTAATGAAAAAATAAGCATTCTTTTTAGGGCTGCGGAAATTAACGATTGTTCGATTAATCGTTAATTTCTTTGATCGACTAAAAATATTTTGATCGATCACGATCTGCGGAGTGAGCTCCGCGGTCTCGCCCATAGGAAAGACCGCGGCTTCAGCCTAGCTCCGGAGCCGCGGTCATCTTGATCCACCCGGCGTCAGCCGAGTAGCGGCGCGCTGACGTCATAGTCACCCGCCCGCCTGCTCGTATCATCTTCCCTTTTGCACGTGTCAGCTACTCTGCGGATGGGTCTGCCGCCTGATGTAGGTAAGCGAGGACAACCATCCATATAAAAGCATGGGGGCAGGTGTGTCTATAAAAGCATGGGGGCAGGTGTGTCTATAAAAGCATGGGGGCAGGTGTGTCTATAAAAGCATGGGGGCAGGTGTGTCTATAAAAGCATGGGGGCAGGTGTGTCTATAAAAGCATGGGGTCAGGTGTGTCTATAAAAGCATGGGGGCAGGTGTGTCTATAAAAGCATGGGGGCAGGTGTGTCTATAAAAGCATGGGGGCAGGTGTGTCTATAAAAGCATGGGGGCAGATGTGTCTATAAAAGCATGGGGGCAGATGTGTCTATAAAAGCATGGGGGCAGATGCTGTAATATACACATCTGCCCCCGTGCTGTAATATACACATCTGCCCCCGTGCTGTAATATACACATCTGCCCCCGTGCTGTAATATACACATCTGCCCCCGTGCTGTAATATACACATCTGCCCCCGTGCTGTAATATACACATCTGCCCCCGTGCTGTAATATACACATCTGCCCCCGTGCTGTAATATACACATCTGCCCCCGTGCTGTAATATACACATCTGCCCCCGTGCTGTAATATACACATCTGCCCCCGTGCTGTAATATACACATCTGCCCCCGTGCTGTAATATACACATCTGCCCCCGTGCTGTAATATACACATCTGCCTTCATACTGCAAGAATATACACATTTGCCTTCATACTGCAAGAATATACACATTTGCCTTCATACTGCAAGAATATACACATTTGCCTTCATACTGCAAGAATATACACATTTGCCTTCATACTGCAAGAATATACACATTTGCCTTCATACTGCAAGAATATACACATTTGCCTTCATACTGCAAGAATATACACATTTGCCTTCATACTGCAAGAATATACACATTTGCCTTCATACTGCAAGAATATACACATCTGCCCCCATGCTGTAATATACACATCTGCCCCCGTGCTGTAATATACACATTTGCCTTCATACTGCAAGAATATACACATTTGCCTTCATACTGCAAGAATATACACATTTGCCTTCATACTGCAAGAATATACACATTTGCCTTCATACTGCAAGAATATACACATTTGCCTTCATACTGCAAGAATATACACATTTGCCTTCATACTGCAAGAATATACACATCTGCCCCCATGCTGTAATATACACATCTGCCCCCATACTGCAAGAATATACACATCTGCCCCCATGCTGTAATGTACACATGGGGGCAAATGTGTATATTCTTGCAGCATGGGGGCAGATGTGTATATTAAAGCATGGGGGCAAATGTGCATATTCTTGCAGTATGGGGGCAGATGTGTATATTACAGCATGGGGGCAGATGTGTATATTACAGCATGGGGGCAGATGCTGTAATATACACATCTGCCCCCATACTGCAAGAATATACACATCTGCCCCCATGCTGCCCCCACCACATTTACCACTGGCCAATGCAGAGTTACAATGCAAGGAGATCAGCTAAAAGTAGTTGTATCTGTATGTGCGTTAATTAATCGAAATTAGTCGATTAATCGATTAAAAAACAAAACGATTAATCGAACACAAATTTTAATCAGTCACAGCCCTAATTCTTTTACAAAACTTGGCACTGCAGGTTTGTGTACAAAGGGAAACGGTAGAGGGAAGTTTGTGGGAAAGTCTGTAAAAATAGAAACCCTCAGATTTACCTTTTTTAAATGGTTGTAAAGGTAATTAATTTTTTTTTTTTTACCCTAATGCATTGTCTACATTTAAGGCACACAACCTGCCATCTCAGCTCCTCCTAGCCCCCTGATCTTGATCCAGTGCTGTGCTTGTTTGCAGCAGAACTGCTCTTCTCTCCCTATTCTTGCTCAAAACTTGGCAACAGCAGGCGCCATTGGCTCCTACTGCTGTCAGTCAAATCCTGTGAGCAGGGGGATGGCGCTGAGCTGCACTGTCGGACGCACATAGCCTGGCTTGGGATTGAGGTGGTATGCCCACATGGCAAGCTGCTTGTTATGGAGGCACTGTGCAAAGGGGCCAGTGGGAGATTGCAGAAGGGAGGGTCAGTACTGCTGTGTGCAATACTCGGAAGTATAATGTGGTGTTTAAAAAAAATAAAAAAAATGTAAACCTTTACAATCACTCTAAAGGATAAGTGCACTGTGTTTTTAATACCTTTTATATATTTGCTCCCTTTCCCTGACCTAAATTACTGCACCCTCCTCCACCCCAGATGCGTTCTTGCCTCAATCCTGCTGCCACTGTATCTGACCTCTGATGTGCATGGAGACTGTCCCATAGGTGTCTATGCACATGCATGGCTAGGGCATGAAAGGTGTTCTGGATGAGTGCATTACAGATTTCACATTTAGGTTAAAAGCAAGATTTTGCACATTTTGATAAGTAGCGCTTGAAGTGGCCATTGCCATGGACTGACAGGACTTCTCAGTTTATCTCTAGTTACTGTTTACAATGGACTTTTGCTTTTCTACATTTCTAAACTCTTTTCTTCCACTTGGTGATCCTGTCAGTAAGTCTGTTTTTCAACAGAACAAGCTGTTCTGCAGATGTAGCAGTTACAGGGTTGAGATAAACCATTTATTACTGACTGGTGCTTTCAGTGATCAGCTTTTATACATATGAAACCTTTATCCCAAAAGGAAAAAAGCTGTTTGCTGCAACTGCCCAAGAAGTGTTAGCTGGTTCTGTTGTATTAAATCTCTAGTCCATCTAACACCCCCTCCCCCCCCCTCCTCCTCCCAGACTGACAATGCTGCTGTCCTCAGCTGCAAATGTGTTCCTTCATCCAGAAATGGAGGCACCCAAATACAGGAGGGGTTACTGGCCAGATCACCAGGTGAAAACAAATGAAGTCGCCACATCTAATGATTGCCAAGCTGCAAAATATTACATTTTTTGGTTTACAGTTTAATACCACATTCGGGTGACATCATTGGTACTATATGGCCAATAAAGTTTATGGTATTTGGCATTTTGAAAGTCCGATTGGGGACTGGTGGGTTAATGTTTACTCTAATGCAGTAAACTAGCTTTATGTACAACTATGTGTGTGCGCCAAGAATACCTGTTTTCATATGTTTGCTAAAGTGTGTATAAGGACCATTATCAGAACCTGGTTATGTGTTAATGCGCTTTGGTGCCATTCATTTGCAGTGGCAGCACTAAGGGAACACACCTGAGGCATGTGCTGCAACACACTATCGTGATGAGAGATGCACCAAAATTTTCGGCTGCCAAAACATATCGGTCAAAAAATCATATTTAAATTAATCATATTAACCACTTGCCGCCCGCCATCATATGACGTTCTTGACTTTGTGTGGGTTTATCCGACTCATGCCTGCAGCTACAGGCATCATTCAGAGATCAGCTTTTTTCAGCTGGTGATTCCCTACCCAATAAGAATGATTCTAGCGGCTGTTCCACTGCTTGATCGTTGTTACGGGCAGCGAGAGGGGACACCCATCTCCCACTGCCCTCTGGTGCTGCTACCGACGCACTACTACGATCGGCAAGTTGGAGACTGGATCTGCCGGCCCTGGATGTTGACCATAGAGATTTCCGGTGGACCAGATGGTCGCCGGAGTCTCTGGTTGTTCGGAGGCCGGGGCACAATGTTATGTCACGCCCAACCTCTGCATTCAATCAGTGCCCCCTCGGCTGGGAAGCAGATTTATTTTTAATTTATTTTTTAATTTTCAGGCTTCTTAGCCTAGAGGTGAGATCTTATTGACCCCATATCTCACTGTAAAGAGGACCAATCGTGCCATATTTTTATTACAAGGGATGGTTACATTCCTTGTAATAGGAATAAAAGTGAGCAATTTTTTTTAAGTGTCCAACTAAAAAGAATAATTTAACAATAAAAAATGTAATGCGCCCCCTGTCACCGTGTGCTTGCGCGCAGAAGTGAATGCATACGCAAGTCCCGCCCACATATGAAAGCGGTAATACATGTTGGGTATCAACACAAACGTTAAAGCGAGAGCAATCATTTTGCCTCTAGACCTCCTCTGTAACTCAACATGTAACAGTAAATTTTAAAGCGTTGCCTATGGGGTTTTTTAAGTACCAAAGTTTATTGCCATTCCCTGAGCGTGTGCAATTTTGAAGCGTGACATGTTGGGTAACTTCATCTTTCAAATTATGCAAAAACATTGGGCTAACTTTACTGTTTTGTGCTTCAAAAACGTTTGAAAAATACCGTGCAAGATAAAAGTTGCAACAACCGCCATTGTATTCTCTAGGGTCTTTTGCTTAAAAAAAAAAAATGCTTGTGGGTTCTATGTAACTTTCTAGCATCTCCTTACATGTAGGAGAGAAGTGTCAGAATTGGCCTGGGTGGCAAGTGGTTAAAAAGTCAAATATAATGTTATATATATATATATATATATCTGTCATTCTTGGCCAAGTGCATCCTGCATTTTCTGTTTCACCACCAAAATTTCCATTTTCATAATGGTGAGCTGTGGGGTGCTGAGTTGGAAAAATTGCTGCACGTCTGTCTTTTCAGGAGTCGGCATGCTGATGAATAGGCGGTTCTAATGTAACACATGCTCACTAAGATGGAAAAGTATGATGAGGCTCAAAGCTATTTTAGTGGTAAAATGAATATATAAGCTACCTCTTCATTTTTTTGCAGGTGTGAAGAGTGTTGCCAAGATTTACAACTATTACAAGAAGTTTGGGTACAAAACCATTGTGATGGGCGCTTCATTCCGCAACACTGGGGAGATTAAAGCACTTACTGGATGTGATTATCTCACCATTTCCCCCAAGCTGCTGGGAGAGCTCAGCAAAGACGTCTCCAAGCTCACTCCAACACTCACTGTTAAAGAAGGTACAATAGATGTGTGTGCTTCCTCCATGCTGAAATTACTTCAAGCGTATCTGCACCAAAAAAACTTTAAACATAATGTCGTTTACTCAAGCGTAGTGGCTGTATTCGTTTTCATTTTTCGGGCTAAGAACATTTTCAGCAAGTAAAGGAAATGCATGTTCATGTTGCCAGAAATGCAGTGCCGTTGACACTTCTGTGAGCTTAACAAAAAACATCCTCGTACCCCTACCCATTCACCTGGGAAAAATTTCAAAAGTAAAACGCTGTACGTAGGTTTTTAACCACTTAACCCCCGGACCATATTGCTGGTCAATGACCGGGCCACTTTTTGCGATTCGGCACTGCATCGCTTTAACTGACAATTGCGCGGTCGTGCGACGTGACTCCCAAACAAAATTGGCATATTTTAATTTTTTTTCCACAAATGGAGCTTTCTTTTGGTGGTATTTGATCACCTCTGCGGTTTTTATTTTTTGCGCTATAAACAAAAATAGAGCGACAATTTTGAGAATTTTTTTTTTTACTTTTTGCTATAATAAATATCCCCCAAAAATATATAAAAAAAAGTTTTCCTCAGTTTAGGTCGATGCGTATTCGTCTACATATTTTTCGTAAAAAAAATCGCAATAAGCGTCTGGTTTGCGCAAAAGTTACAGCGTCTACAAAATAGGGGGTAGTTTTATGGCATTTTTCTTATTTTGCTGCTGACAATCACATTCAGTGAAATGGCGCGCCGAGGGGCGGGGCCGAGTGATACAGTGAGCGGCTATGGCTGCTCGCTGTATCACGGGAGCGCGCCCGCAATTACTCACCACCATGTGAGCTCTCGCATGACTGTGGTCAGTAATTGCGGAGAGGACCAGAGACAGCCGCCGAGGGACCCCAGAAGACGAGGATCGGAGCCACTCTGTGCAAAATAAACTGCACAGTGGAGGTAAGTATAACATGTTTGTTATTTTAAAGCAAAAAAAAAAATAATCCTTTACTAACCCTGTAAAGGTGTTTTTCATTTTCTAAATAGGTTCCTTTAAGCCAGTGCATTAATTGACTAACCTTTCCCTTCTAAATGTTTTTTTCTTTGTCTGAATTTCTCACTTCCTGTTTCACCTCAATAAGCTTTCCACCATCATCCGCGCCGTTCTGACTGGGGGTTAGTCAGCCAGAACAGCTTACTGAGGAGGAACAGGAAGTGAGAAATTAAGATAAAACATTTAGAAGGGAAATCGAAGGGAAAGGTTAGTGAACAAACGATGAACTAGCTTAACCACTTATAAAAAGTAGATGAAAGATGGATGGCCGCACTCCAAAAAACCGTCTAGGTTGTCTTTTATTCAAATAAACAGCAAATGCATCACCAAATCATAAAAACAGAAACAGGGGAACAGCTGTTTTTATGATTTGGTGATGTATTTGCAGTTTATTTGAATAAAAGACAACCTGGATGTTTTTTTGGAGTGCGGCCATCCATCTTTCATCTACTTTTTATGCTTGCCTAGTGCACTGCCAGCACCCTTGGTATCCTGTCCTACACATGTGACCATATAGTAGACCCACCTGGAGCGGTGACTCTTTCTAGCTTAACCACTTGCCGACCGCCGCATGCAGATGTACGTCGACACAATGGCACGGGCAGGCACATTGGCGTACCTGTACGTCCTTTTAAATTTGCGGGACGGCGCGCACGTGCCTCGTGAGCTTGCTCGTGAGTCCCGAAAACTCAATGTTCCCGGGTGGCCCCGCGATTGCGGTCAGCAAAGGCAGAACAGGGGGATGCCTTTGTAAACAAGGCATTCCCCTATTCTGCCTAGTGACGCTGTTCCCCGTGATCGGGAACGGTCATCCAATGACTTGTCACCTGTAGCCACGCCCCCATAACACTAAGAATCACTCCCTAGTCCCGACTTAACCCCTGCAGCGCCACCTAGTGGTTAACCCCTTCCCTGCCAGTGTCATTTTTACAGTAATCGGTGCATTTTTATAGCACTGATCGTTGTAAAAATGACAATCCCAAAAATGTGTCAAGTGTCTGCCATAAAGTCGCAGTCACAATAAAAATTGCTGCTCACCGCCATTACTAGTAAAAAAAATGCCATAAAACTACCACCTATTTTGTAGATGCTATATTGCAATTTACCAAAAATATGTAGTAGAAAAATACGTATCGGCCTAAACTGAGGAAAAACAATATTTTTTTTATATATATATTTTTTAGGGATATTTATTATAGCAAAATAAATATTGTGTTTTTTTTTCAAAATTGTCGCTTTGTTTATAGCGCCAAAAATAAAAACCACAGAGGTGATCAAATGCCACCAAAAGAAAGCTGTGGAAAAAGAGCTCAATTTTGTTTGGGAGCCACGTCACATGACCGGGCAATTGTCAGCTAAAGCGACACAGTGCCGAATCGCAAAAAGTGGACTGTCTTTGACCAGCAAAATTTGTCTGGGCTGAATTGGTTAAAGGAACCTATTTGGAAAATAAAAAACAAACCTTTACCACCCCTTTAATCAGTGTTGCAGCAGTGCCATCTTGTGACCAGACTTGGATCTGCATTACAGATGTGAGCCTAAAACAGATCTTCGCTGCATCCGAGCGCCAAAAACACCATTTAATTTTTTTTAATGTTTTATTGCATCCATCCATGTGTCTATGGTTTTTGTTGAGAAATCACTTTGAAAAACAACCCCTAGCATTTTTGGCCATCTTAAGGGCAAATGGCAAAATCCATCTGCCCTTAGCTCAAGCATGCATTTATGAGTGTGCCTAGCTGAGAACCCCTTCTCTCCTGAAGACTTCTGGGATGTATGACCTAATTTGTCTAGAAACCAGGAAGTAACTGAAATGTTTACAAAAAAGTTTAAAACAAGTAAATATATTGCTTTCCTATCTACCAATGCTGGCAGCATGAGGATTACAAATCAGTGTTTCAATGAAGTTGCACTTTCAATAAAAAGCATCTAACCACTTTAGCCTCTGAAGGATTTACCCCTTTAATGACAAGGTAATTTTTTTATGATGCGTCACTTTAACTGACAATTGCGCGGTCATGGGACGTTGTACACAAACAAATTGATGTCCTTTTGTTTTTTAAAAATAGAGCTTTCTTTTTGTTGTATTTGATCACCTTTGCAGTGTGTGTGTGTGTGTATATATATTTTATTTATTTTTGAAAACTTTTTTACTCTTTGCTATAATATCCAAAAAATCTTCAATTTAGACCAATATGTATTCTAATAAGTGTATACTGATTGCTCTGCTCAAAGGTTATAGTGTCTACAATATAGGGGATATATTTATGGCTTTTTTTTCCTACGGTGGCCATGTGCATCGTGTCGTTCTGCGGGCACCTGCTAATGCTCTTAAAGCGGCTGATGTAAACCTATGGCGATTCGCACAGCCGTGCCAACCTGCTGCAGTATGACAGCAGCTGGTCGGCAAGCGATGAGCAATTTGTCTGTTCAGTAAATGAAAGGTTATAACAGAACTGAGGTGTGAAGAGAGGAACACATTTTTAATGTCTGTTTCTATATTTGTTTGTACAGCTCAGGCCTGTAACCTGGAAAAGATCCACTTGACTGAAAAGGATTTCCGTTGGCAACACAATGAAGATCAGATGGCTGTAGAAAAGTTGTCGGATGGGATCAGGAAGTTTACTGAAGATGCTGTAAAGCTGGAAAAGAAGTTGAAGGTATGTCTCCTGCAGTTTGTATAGAAGCTAAATGAGTTGATTTCTATGTTCTTACACAGTAAGCACTTAAAGCTAAGGCTCCTTTCACACTGACACGTTTTTCAGACAGTTTAGCACGAAAAATAGCGCTGCTATACCGTCGGAAAAAATCGCCTGAAGGCTTTCGCACTGAAGTGGTGTGCTAGTAGGACCGCCCTAAAAGTCCTGCTAGCCACATCTTTGGAGCGGTGTACACCGCTCCTTGAAATCAATGAGAAACCGCAAGCAATATGCCTCTGCAGAGGCGCATTGCGGGCGTTATTCACCCTTTTTCGGCCGCTAGCGGGGGTTAAAACCGCACCGTTGCGGGCGAATATCACAATATATCGGCGCTAAAAATCGTGCCGCTATACCGCTACTGCACCTCCCCTGCCCTGTGTGAAAGGGGCCTGAAGTGATAATGGTTTCATGTCTGGGCAGCTTAAAGCTGGCCATGCATTTATATAATTTTCTTATTCAGTTTTCCTTTAGATTTGCCAAAACCCATATAATAGGTCAAACCTAAACACTTTCAATGTGTATGCAGTCAGGCAGGCCCTTGCACTATGTAGTTGAAGGTAAAGCTAAAGAAAATTGAATAGTGTATGGCCAGCCTAAAGCAGAACTTCAGGAACATACTAACACGTTTTGTCCAATAGTTGCAATATGTTTCAGTATTTAGGCAATAATGAAAGCTTTGTATTTCTGTCTTTTAATCTCCTGAATGGGAGATATCCGATTGATTTATGGATTGTGACCATATCAGGCTCTGTTGCTTTGCATAGTGCTGCCACTCTAAGGGCCTGCGTCGACAGGCTATTGGCTTTAAAGCTGGACTTCAGCCAGGGAGTGCATATCGGCAAGCCACTTGGCTATTAACTTTTGTGTCTTGGTTTTTCTCATTCCACTGAGCTACCAAATGTGCTCCTTGTACCCTTTTTATTGGGGACATTTGCACTGTTGCAACCAAGCACATAGAATTTTCTTCCTATGGAAAAATGGTGTCTGGCTGAATTTCCTCCACGGTGTTATACATGCTTTACATGAGTGGAGGGCAGTGACTTGATCCAGTGTAGTAAGTACAACTACACAGCACCCGTTGATGACCCACCCAAAGCTTAGATTGGCAGCTTAACAAAATTCTGCACCTCTACCATGCACAGCACTGTTCACCGCCCACCATGTGGAATTATGGCAAATGTAGTTTCCCATTCCCCCAATTGTATACAGCCTGCCTAGATCCTCCCCTCAGCAGCCAGGCTCACTCACAAGTAGGATAAATGGGGGAAAAAACTAAGGTATTTATAGAAAAATAAACTTTTTTGCATGGTGAAGGAGTTGATGGTTCAAACCTGACAAAGTGCTGAAGTTGCATTTTTTTTTTTTTTTTTTTTTGCTTTTTCATTACTATACAAGTCTATTCAAAAGCAAAACCTAATTCCTGGAGGTCAAATACAGGTTGGTGGGACATTAACGTCAAGTTAGATTTGTAAATTAATTTTGAATGATATCGGAAGCATTTTAAACTAATGCCATAGTAGGATTATAATGCCTATTCATAGTCTATTGAATAGGCAACTGAGCATCATGACCTCAGACCTGGGGAGCTCTGGTTCTGGCATTAAAAGGGTTGTAAAGGTAAGTTTTCACCTTAATGCATTCTATTGCACATCCGTGCAATAGCTGCCCCTCAGCCCCCGTGAACGCGCAGGCTTCTCGGGTCATTCATTGGTTGTTTGAAAGCAGTGCAGCCATTGGCTCGTGCTGCTGTCAATCATATCCAATGACGCAGGGCCGAGTGATACAGTGAGCGGCTATATCACAGGAGCGCGCGCCCGCAACAACTCATCACCATGCAAGCTCGTTTGCATGAAGGTGATGAGTTCTTGCGAGGGGGAGCCGAGACAGCTGACGAGGGACCCCAGAAGACCAGGTTGAGGCAAGTATGACATGTTTTTAACCACTTCCCGACCGCCTCATGTACATATACGTCAGCAGAATGGCACGGACAGGCACATGTACGTACCTGTACGTCCTCTGCTAGACGTGGGTGGGGGGTCCGATCGGGACCCCCCCGGTACATGCGTAGGTCGGGTCCGCTCGGGGAGCGATCCGGGACGACGGCGCGGCTATTTGTTTATAGCCGCTCCGTCGCGATCGCTCCCCGGAGCTGAAGAACGGGAAGAGCCGTGTGTAAACACGGCTTCCCCGTGCTTCACTGTGTCGGCGCATCGATCGCGTCATTCCCTTTATAGGGAAGACACGATCAATGACGTCATTCCTACAGCCACACCCCCTACACTAGTAAACACACACAAAGTAAACCCTAACTCCTACAGCGCCCCCTGTGGTTAACTCCCAAACTGCAACTGTCATTTTCACAATAAACAATGCAATTTAAATGCATTTTTTGCTGTGAAAATGACAATTGTCCCAAAAATGTGTCAAAATTGTCCGAAGTGTCCGCCATAATGTCGCAGTCACGAAAAAAATCGCTGATCGCCGCCATTAGTAGTAAAAAAAATAAAAATGCAAAAAAACTATCCCCTATTTTGTAAACGCTATAAATTTTGCGCAAACTAAACGATTATTGCGATTTTTTTTTTTAACCAAAAATAGGTAGAAGAATACGTATCGGCCTAAACTGAGGAAACATTTTTTTTTATATATGTTTTTGGGGGATATTTATTACAGCAAAAAGTAAAAAATATTGCATTTTTTTTCAAAATTGTCGCTCTATTTTTGTTTATAGCGCAAAAAATAAAAACCGCAGAGGTGATCAAATACCACCAAAAGAAAGCTCTATTTGTGGGGAAAAAAGACGCCAATTTTGTTTGGGAGCCACGTCGCACGACCGCGCAATTGTCTGTTAAAGCGACGCAGTCCCGAACTGTAAAAACCCCTTGGGTCTTTAGGCAGCAATATGGTCCGGGGCTTAAAGTGGTTAAAAAAAATATAAAAATTACCTTTACATATCCTTTAACTCTAGTTTGGAAAGGCTATTGTGGGTGGTAGTGAGCCATAAGCTTGTCATAAACTTTTCATATTTGGCCAGTTCCTGATGAACAAGGTGAAAAATGTGTTGGTTGAACAGCACCTGCATGTAATCCGATGCAGGCACTGTTTGGGTATTTTGAAAGTGGTCCTGCCAGCTGTCAGAGTACAATGGCCACAGCAGAACGTTTGTATATTTGTGCTGTGTAGCATGGATGGAGTTGTCTGTTTGGTTTTACGTTGGGTCAGCAGGCTAAATGGAAACGTGTGTGGCTAGCTTTAATAAAGTTCTTTCTTAACTGTTTTCCTCCTTGGCACCCTTCCAAACTATTGTGCTCACCCCTGCCAGTTCTTCACTATGTACCCGCAAGGAGCTGCACAGCCATTGCTATGAAGTCTTGTGGCCAGTTGCTTTCCTGCATGTATTAAATGCCCTTCATTCCTATGGATCGATCTATTATGCATCCCAACAGTGGATGGCCTCACTATAGGAATAAATGTGCATACACATAATATGAAGTTGGAGGGATAGATATGGGGAAGAAGGGGGCAGTTAAAGGATAACTATACTAAATGTACAATTATCCTTTAATGCATGCTTCTAGATGCATTGGATATGAACATTTATTTCTGGCTGTGAACTTTAACCTGAGCTACCCCTGGTACCATAACGCAATATATAGCAGCACAAATGCAGTAAAACATGCACGCTAGAAACATTCTCTTGATGTAGGTGCACTATAAAGGTTAAATAAGACGGAGTTTTAAAGGAAAACCTGTTGAGACAGAAATAAAGCTTCTAGTACAAGTGTATTGGTGGAGATGCAAGCTTCATGCGTATCCTTTCTTAGCCATGTTGTAAATCACTGTTGCCGAACAGGAATGTTGGGTGAACATGATTATTGCAGGTTAAATACTCACAAAACTGTATGATGACCGTCCCAGAGCTTTTGACTTGAAGGCTCGGTTTCCTTATATGCAGGGTGTATTTGATTTAAATCATACTTTTTAAAAAGCAACTCATCTCGAACCTGCTGTTGACTCACCGACGGTCCCATTCACTTTAATGGGACAGCTGGTAATGCGGCAGTGGCATAAGGTGAGGGGCGTGGTGGCAGCAGGTGAGGGGTATGCCCGATAACAATCGCTGACATGGTGGATCTGAAATGACAGGTGCTCTTTAAATGTAAGGGCTTATTCTTTAATATTTGCTAACAAAATGAAGGTTTACCATTTAGAATAATAAGCTGCCAGGTTAGTAAACCGGCGATATCAGTACTGATTCAATCATAGTTTGTAGTGTACATAGATTTTCAAAACAATGGGATAAAGGAAAGTGTACATAGATTTTCAAAACAATGGGATAAAGGAATATTCCTGAACTTTGTTTTATCTCATGGTTACTGTGAAATTGTATGAATGCAGTGCGTTATCTCAGCTTGCATTCATTGAATGAGTTTACCAAAAAGTAAATATTGCAGAATATACATCCTCATGCTACACAAGCTCCATTTCATGCTGAATAAACTCCATTATTAATGTATCTTAACTAGAAATCTTATCTTTGAATCTTTTTTTTTTATTCCAAAAGCATTTTTTTCAAATTTGATAATCAAAAAAATATTTTTGATAAAAAAAAACATATTTGATTTATATCCACCCTGCTTATATGCGCATTGGATGTTTTTTTGATTCACATGACATGAAATAAAATGTACTTCCATTGAAGCTGTTGACATATGTGGTGCATCTGCAGTGTGACTTTAAAAGAAAGTCCTGTGTTTTTTCTAAACGCCGTGGTGCAGGTGCAAATTCCAGGCTTGAGTTCAATGGGAACGCTTCTGAAACTCACATATGTTAAGGATTCTGTTCAGGATTTTGGCACAGCTTGCACTCTTATCTACTATGTATTGGCCAGCACTGACATCTCAGCTGTGACAAAAATTCAGTCCTGAGCCTTGCAAATGCAAATCCAAACTGCATCAAAAAGGGCACCTGAACCTCTGAACAAATGCTTTTGTTTTTTATTTCTTGTAAAATGTACTTTGAAGAATCACCGGAAATGTGTGAACCCAGCCTTAAAATCAAACGAGCAATGCCACCTTCTATACATCTCTCCTGTTTAGTGCAAGACATTGAGCACACAAATTTGTTTCACAGGCCCATAGCATACGTCTCTGGGTATGCAGAAGCTGGCAGCAACTCTAGAAATATTAAAGTTCTAAATCAGTATTTTTTTTTTTTTTTTAAACTGAAGTGTCATTGCCTGGCTTACTTTAAAACCAGCATTATTTATATTATACAGGTTTTATATAGCGCCAACCGTTTGCGCAGCGCTTGACAAAATAAAGGCAGACATTAGTTACGTTACAATTTGGTACAAGAGGAATCCGAGGGCCCCGTTTATTAGAGCTTACAATTAAAGAAAAAAAAAAAAGCATCACCCCAATTTCAACAAGTGTGAAAATCTGATGGATGATTTTGCCTTGTGTATGTGCTGGCTTTCACTGAAAAATGTGTGCTTGGATAATCTAATTTTAGATGTGGCATGTCCATTGGCAAAGTAGACTTGAATAGCAATGAGGACTGTTGGACATAGATACAGAGTGAAAGAAAGTAAGTTGAAATGCCATGTGTTAAAGGTTTTTTTTTTTCTTTACAGGAGCAGCTTGGAAAATAATCTATTAAATTTTTTTTATACAACAAATCACGGCATCCAGATCATAGCCTGCCGATCCTCATACCGCTTCCGAATTCCTGCATTAGTCTTACTCCTGTTTTTATCAACCTTGTAACATTGCCATTTTACATATTGTGTACATTTCCTTTTTGTACGATGAGACTACTTATGCACTGAATAAATCCTGCACCTGCCAAAGCTGTTACTTTTATGGAGTCTTGTTTGAGCTACACAATTTATAGAAAATTAAATTGCATTTGTGCCACTGATTACATATGTGCATTGCAGCATTGGAAATCATGTTTAGCTGTAATCACATTAAAGCTGATTACTAAAGGTTGTGAGAATGTTAACACACCAAATGTATTCATTATTTGAAAAGCACGTCTATTTCCTCTGCACATGATTGGTAATTGAAGTGAAACATTCTTAATTTGGTGAAATAAAATGAATGTCTTCCATTGGAACAGACTAAGGACTTGAGATGGGCTCAGGTGTGGTCAGGATCCTAGTCCCAACCCACCTGCCTGATCCCGCCAGGAAGCCAACACTGCACACCACTAATCACGGGCACTGAGACCTTTCCTGGATCCGCAGCTGCCTAGACCAGGAAATGTCTCACTACCTGTGATGTGCAGTGTTGGCTGGTGGGATCGGGCAGGTGGGTTTGGGACTAGGATCTCAAATAAGCCCAAGCCCAACACTACTAGGGTCTTGTTCACACTATGTACAGTGATTTCTTTATCGTACATCACGGGACACAGAGCGGCATTCATTACTATATGGGTTATATGGAGTACCTTCAGGTGTAGACACTGGCAATCTCAAACAGGAAATGCCCCTCCCTATATAACCCCCTCCCATAGGAGGAGTACCTCAGTTTTTTACGCCAGTGTCTTAGGTGTTAGTCATGGTTTAGCTTGCCTCCGCATCCTTGGGATTAGGTGAGCTACCGGTTCTGTCCAAAAAAGCCTCAGCGCTAAAGTGGTCAGTAACCGGACCCCAAACCCTTGGGGTATAGCCCATAATGCTTTTCTTTTTAGAGAGCTGGACCCTGGGCCCAGAACTTAGAAACCTTTGGGTACCTAAAGTTTTCTGTTGCCAGGGTGCTATATGGGCCCAGGACAGTGGATCCTTCATAGGAACCCAGGGCCTGAAGGTCTAGACATCCCCACGGAGATGGGGGAAGATTGGGCCTCTTGCTTGGCAAAGTCCTGCGGCATGGAGCAGGTAAGTGAGGGGAAAACTTGCGGAACTTGGTTCTTAGCAGGTTTTTTTCTGGGGGGTCACAGGGGACATGCCTAAAGTTATGCACTGCATCTGGCAAACTAGTCACATATCATAAAGATAGGATGGCTCTCTATGTATTATTCCCCATAAGATGTGACCTCCCTTGTAGTGTTGGAAAAGCATTGAGTGGGGCCTGTGTTATATAAAAATATATGTGTGTGTCAGAGAGCTTTGCTTACCTGCAGGCCTCCAGGCGATGCTCCATTCAGTCTTCCTCCTCAGAGCCTGCAAGCAGGCAAAACGCTGACCTCCTCATGGTTCCAGGCTGCAGTTTGCTGGAACAGAGAGGTCCCTTCCTCCCAAAATCCCCCCCCCCTCCCCCTGTCGGGAGGGGCATTTCCTGTTTGAGATTGCTGGGGGGGGAAGGGCGGGTCAGTGGCTTAAAGGAAGGGGCGGCCCTTCCTTGTTTGTTCCATTCAATACTTTGGAACTGAGGAGAAAGACCAGAGCGGCAGCACGGGGCGCCGAGGACACACAGTGGCCAGAAAGGATATTGCAGTCTTCAGAGGACTGTTTTTTCAAGCCTAGAAATAGGCTGTTTCTTTTCCATCTCATAGTTTTTCTTTGCAATACTACTCAGGGGGACAGAATGTTTTTTCTTTCCTGGATTTGAAACAAAAAAGAAAAAAAAAAGTCATCTAGGGGAGAGGAAGCATTTTTTTATCCCCCAAACAGGTGTTTGGACAATTAACTTTTATAGTTCCAAATACCAATAGGTAGCAGGTGTACCTCGGTATTGTACCATGGTATGCCGCTGTTTTCCCTACAGGGAGCCTTGGGGCCATCGGGATCTGGGGCTGGAGCTGACGCGGGTCAGTCCAACCCTAAGATGGTCACGGAGGAGGTATTACTCACCTCTTTAAAAGAGATGCAGAAAAGCATGGGAAAAATGATAGCCGCAGCTATGCGGGGCAGTAAGCGGAATAGATCTCCGTCGCCCGAGCGCGGACCCTCAGAAGAGGAGGTCCTTTCCTCAGGGGAATTGGACGACCTCTTGGACAAGGACCAAGTAGGTTCAGGGATCGAAGACCCGGATACAGAGGAGTCTGGGGCAGTCTCCCTGAGGGAGAGCTGGTGGATTCAAGGATTGTCGGACTTGGTCCATAGGGCATTCAACTTGCCAGTACCAGATCTCCAAGTATCGACGGTTTCAGCTTTGGGCTCACTGAGGGCGCCTCAAAGCAATGCTGTGTTTCCGATCCATCCTCTATTAGAGGGAATTTTGTTCCAAGATTGGAACAAGCCAGATAAGATCTTCTTACCACCTAAAAGGTTCTCTGTCCTATATCCTATGGAAGAAAAATTTTCCAAAAGATGGGCTACTCCTGCAGTGGACGCAGCCATCTCATGTGTTAACAGATCGTTAACATGCCCTGTAGAAAACATACAGGTGTTCAAGGATCCAGTTGATAAGCGCTTGGAAGCACTACTTAAGAACTCCTTCACTACTGCAGGGGCAGTAGTACAGCCAGCTGTGGCTGCGATTGGGGTCGCTCAAGCATTATCGGATCAATTTAAGCAGATGCTTAAACTTATTCCGGCCCAGCAGGCAGAAAAATTTTCGGATGTCCCTAAGGCCATATGTTTTACGGTAGACGCAATCAAGGATTCTATCCAGCAAGCGTCACGTTTATCGTTATCCCTTATCCATATGAGAAGACTCTTATGGTTAAAAAGCTGGGAGGCTGAGCCCCCATGCAAGAAGCTCCTGGTAGGGTTCCCCTTCCATGGAGGACGACTCTTCGGAGAAGACCTAGATAAATACATTCAGACCATTTCAAACGGCAAGAGTACTCTCTTGCCAACTAAGAAGAAGGTTCAGGGACCTGCGTTTAAACGACAGTATTCCCCTGGGCAGGGGCCCTCTAATGCCAAGCAGTATCGACGGCCTCCTGCAAAAGCAAACTTCGGCTTCAACAGCAGATCACAAGGACAGGCTGTTAGAGGCAAAAGGCAGTGGTTTCGCAAACCAGCAAAACCAGCCCCCAAGCCAACCTTATGAAGGGGCGCCCCCACCCACGAAGGTGGGGGGAAGGCTGCGACTCTTTTCAGAGATTTGGAGCATTCCCGACGAGTGGGTACGGTCTTCCGTGGCCACAGGCTACAAATTAGATTTCCTAAGGTTTCCTCCTCCTCATTTCCAGAAGTCAAGGATTCCAAACGATCCGGAAAAGGGAGCCGCATTAAGATCGGCATTAGATCATCTACTTTCCCAGGAAGTAATAGTAGAGGTACCAGTCCTGGAACAGGGGCTGGGTTTCTACTCCAACCTATTCATCATCCCAAAATCCAATGGAGATGTCAGGCCAATTTTGGACCTAAAGATGGTAAATGCATATCTAAAGATCCGCTCATTTCGGATGGAATCCGTGCGGTCAGCAGCTGCCACACTCCAGAAGGACGACTTCATGGCGTCCATAGACATAAAGGATGCCTACCTTCATGTTCCAATTTATCAGCCACATCAAAGATATCTACGCTTCATGGTGGCTTCGCGTCACTTCCAATTCGTGGCGCTTCCCTTCGGGTTGGCTACGGCCCCCCGGGTGTTCACGAAGGTCCTAGCTCCAATCCTAGCCAAACTAAGGATCCAAGGGGTCACGATCCTAGCATACCTGGACGACCTCCTAGTCATAGATCACTCGTCTCCCGGCTTGGAGCGAGCAGTGGCCCTCACGGTCCAATACCTCGAGAGGTTCGGCTGGGTCCTAAATCGAGAAAAGTCAGCTTTCCAGCCCACAAAGCAGTTGGAATATCTCGGCATGAGATTAGACACAGAACAACAAGGAGTGTTCCTACCTCTGAGGAAGGTAAAAGCCATCAAGGAATTAATCCTACTGGTTCTAAGCAAGAAAGAACCGACTATTCGCTTATGTATGAGGTTACTAGGCAAGATGGTGGCCACATTCGAGGCGGTACCATACGCCCAGAGCCACACTCGCATCCTACAGGCAGCCATCCTGTCAGCATGGAGCAGAAGGCCACAGGCCTTGGATATCCCGTTGCCGCTCTCATCAAGAGTCCGACAAAGTCTGTGTTGGTGGTTAGACCCTCAGAATCTACTGAAGGGGAGGTCTTTCAGCCCAGTGGCTTGGAAGATAGTGACCACAGACGCCAGCCTGACGGGCTGGGGAGCAATTTTGGATGGTTGCACTCGCCAAGGTACTTGGGCAAAGCCAGAGAAGCAGTTGCCCATCAACATCTTGGAGCTCAGAGCTGCTCGACTAGCCCTCAGGGCTTGGACGTCAAAATTGCAGGGGTTCCCGGTGAGAATTCAATCAGACAATGCCACGGCCGTGGCACACATAAATCACCAAGGGGGAACCAGGAGTCAAGCCGCTCAG
This sequence comes from Rana temporaria, assembly GCF_905171775.1. Classification (NCBI taxonomy): domain Eukaryota; kingdom Metazoa; phylum Chordata; class Amphibia; order Anura; family Ranidae; genus Rana; species Rana temporaria. The sequence continues at coordinate 60,002,531 of NC_053499.1, forward strand.
AGAGAGGTGAGCTTGATTCTTCTATGGGCAGAGGCTCATGTGCCCTGCATATCGGCAATATTCATTCCAGGAGTGGACAACTTTCAGGCGGACTTCTTAAGCCGCCAGACTCTATGGCCGGGGGAATGGTCTCTGCATCCACTAGTCTTTCAAGCACTCTGCCAAAGATGGGGAGTGCCGGACGTGGATATCATGGCATCGAGACTCAACAAGAAACTAGACAGGTTCATGTCCCGCTCAAGGGATCCGATGGCCTGCGGAACCGATGCGTTGGTTTGCCCTTGGCATCAGTTCAAACTTCTTTATGCGTTTCCCCCGCTCCAGTTACTACCCCGCCTGCTGCGCAGGATCCGGGTGGAGCACATACCAGTCATCCTGGTAGCTCCAGCATGGCCCAGAAGAGCATGGTACTCACTAATCTTAAGGATGGTAGTGGGAGACCCGTGGACTCTTCCTCTACGGCCAGACCTGCTATCGCAAGGTCCGATCCTCCACCCTGCCTTACGGCATCTAAATTTGACGGCCTGGAAGCTGAATCCCTGATTCTCAGGGGTAGAGGTCTGTCTCAGAAAGTAATCTCTACCCTAATCAGAGCCAGGAAACCGGTCTCTAGGGTGATTTATTACAGGGTCTGGAAGGCCTATGTAGGCTGGTGTGAGTCCAAGCGATGGCTTTCTCGCAAATTTACCATCGATAGAGTATTAAGTTTTCTCCAGCTAGGAGTGGATAAAGGATTGGCATTAAGCACAATCAAAGGACAGATTTCTGCTCTGTCAGTGTGGTTTCAGCGGCCGCTGGCCACCCACTCGCTGGTTAAGACCTTCCTTCAAGGGGTCTTACGTATTAGACCTCCAGTTAAATCCCCGCTTTGTCCGTGGGATTTAAATCTTGTTCTGTCAAGTTTACAGAAACAACCGTTTGAGCCGTTGGCTGATATTCCTTTGGTTCTACTGACAAGGAAGTTAGTATTTTTGGTTGCCATAGTTTCCGCAAGAAGAGTTTCGGAGCTGGCAGCCTTATCCTGTAAGGAACCATATCTTGTTTTTCATAAGGACAGGGTCGTTCTCCGCCCTCATCCTTCCTTCCTTCCGAAGGTCATATCCAGTTTTCATTTGAACCAGGATTTGGTATTACCATCCTTCTTCCCTAAACCTTCTTCCAGAAAGGAAGGGTTGCTGCATACCTTGGATATTGTCAGGGCCATGAAGGCCTATCTTAAAGCTACAAAGAAGATCCGGAAGACAGATGTGCTGTTCATTCTACCGGATGGGCCCAAGAAGGGGCAGGCAGCTGCAAAGTCCACCATTTCTAGGTGGATTAAGCAATTAATCACTCAGGCCTACGGCTTGAAAGGGTTGCCTCCTCCAGTATCATTAAAGGCTCATTCTACTAGAGCCATGGGCGCCTCCTGGGCAGCACACCACCAGATCTCTATGGCTCAAGTTTGCAAGGCGGCAACCTGGTCTTCTGTCCACACGTTTACAAAATTCTACAAGTTGGACGTAAGAAGGAATACTGATACTGCCTTCGGGCAGGCAGTGCTGCAGGCTGCAGTTTGAGACCCTCGGATTCCGGGGGCTCCTCTTGTTCGAGTTAAATTTAAAATTTTTATTTTTCTCAACTAAGTTGGATTTATTATGATTTGAGTATATCTCTAAATTAAATCCTTTTGTCTTGGAGATGTTCTCCCTCCCCTCATTGTAAGCATTGCTTTGGGACATCCCATATAGTAATGAATGCCGCTCTGTGTCCCGTGATGTACGATAAAGAAAAAGAGATTTTTAATACAGCTTACCTGTAAAATCTTTTTCTTGGAGTACATCACGGGACACAGAGCTCCCACCCCTCTTTTTTGAGGACCATTTTGGGAGGCATACTGCTTGCTACAAAACTGAGGTACTCCTCCTATGGGAGGGGGTTATATAGGGAGGGGGTTATATAGGGAGGGGCATTTCCTGTTTGAGATTGCCAGTGTCTACACCTGAAGGTACTCCATATAACCCATATAGTAATGAATGCCGCTCTGTGTCCCGTGATGTACTCCAAGAAAAAGATTTTACAGGTAAGCTGTATTAAAAATCTCTTTTTTTGCACACTGGATCAATGCTAGTAACAAAGGACCCATCAAACAATTGTTTTCTGTGTCCCACCCATATGACACACTGGTATGGTTATCAATGTGGAGCTCCAGTACCAGAGCTCCACTGTGGTACATACACTGGGTAAAGAAAAGAATCGCCCCTTTTTTAAAATGTTCTTGCTTTGCAGCCTAAAATGAAGTTTGTTTTATCCAGCTGTATTTACTAATGCAATGTAAAACACCCAAATGAAAGATTTAACGTCAACCTATCAGAAAAAAATTCAAAAACAGAATCGCAGAGTTGGGGGGGGGGGGAAGGGTTCACCCCCTTATGTTAGTATTTTGTTGAACCACCTTTTGCTTTAATTACAGCCTTTATTCTGTTGGGATATGTCTCTACTAACTTTGCACATCCAGACTTTGCAATATTTGCCCACTCTTTGTTGCAGAACTGCTTAAAGGGTAAGTTCACCTTTACAGAAAAATCTGTAAGGGTGAACTCACACAGGAATATCCCCCGTGATTCTGCTGACCTGGAGCGCGGCGATCACCCACACTGACGCACCAGGTCGCTTCCTCATTGGTCCAGTCTTGGAAATCCCCTTGGCTTAATCTCCCAAACATACCTAGTCAGGAGGTACATTTAGGAGCATTCTAATTGGTCCGAGCCGTCGCATGGGCAGTGCTGACCAATCAGAACCTGTGGAGCCCATCCTATCTATCACTGGGCTTGGAGGCGAGAAGGCCGCAGGAATTTCAAATCCCCTGACTGGTAAAGCGGTGATGCAAGCTGTCAGAATGAACGATTGCCGGACCCCAGGTTAGCGGGACCGGGGGGATGGGGGCAGGGTCTGGTGCAAGTTCTTTTTTACAGATTTTCTGTAAAGGTGAACTTACACTTTAAGCTCAATTAAATTTGATAGTGATTGTTTGGACAGTCTTCATGATATTACAGATTTTCAATTTGGTTCAAGTCTGGGCTCTGACTAAGCTGTGCAAGGACATTCACCTTTTTCTCCAACCACTGTGTGGTCATTTTTGCTGTGTGCTTTGGGTCATTGTCATGTTGGAAAGTGAATCTTTCCCATTGACAAATTTCTGGCAGAGGGCAGCAGTTTTTCCTCAAGTCGTGTGTTTTTTTTTTTTTTTTTTTTCCTTGCTTCAGTCCCTGCTGCAGAGAAATGCCCCCATAACATATTACCATCTCCATGCTTTACTGTAGGAATGGTGAGCTGTGTTGGATTTCTGCCAGACATATCGTTTGGTGTTCAGGTCAAATAATTCAATTTTAGTCTCATCTGACATAACCCCTTTGTGGCCTCAGAATCTTTAAAGGGATTGTAAAGGTTCGTCTTTGATTTTCTAAATTGGTTCCTTTTCACCCCCTTCCTGCCCAGACCAATTTTTCGTTTTCAGCGCTGTCGCACTTTGAATGACAATTGCGCGGTCGTGCGACGTGGCTCCCAAACAAAATTGTCACCCTTTTTTCCCCACAAATAGAGCTTTCTTTTGGTGGTATTTGATCACCTCTGCGGTTTTTATTTTTTGTGCTATAAACAAAAGAGCGACAATTTTGAAAATAAACACTATCTTTTACTTTTTGATTTAATAAATATCATTTTTTTTTTTTTTATTACTTTTTTCCTCAGTTTAGACCAGGGATATGCAATTGGCAGACCTCCAGCTGTTGCCAAACTACAAGTCCCACCATGCCTCTGCCTCTGGGTGTCATGCTTGATGCTGTCAGTTTCGCTATGCCTCATGGGACTTGTAGTTTGGCAACAGCTGGAGGTCCGCTAATTGCATATCCCTGCTTTAGACCGATCCGTATTCTACATATTTTTGGTAGAAAAAAAAAACGCAATAAGCGTATTTGATCGGTTTGCGCAAAAGTTCTATCGTCTACAAAAATAGGAAATAGAATTATGGCTTTTTTTTTTTTTACTAATTAGTAATGGCGGCGATCTGCGTTTTTTTTTTTTTATTGTGACCGTGACATTGCGGCCGACATATCGGACACTTTTGACAAATTTTTGGGCCATTCACATTTACACAGTGATTAGTGCTATAAAATGCACTGGTTACTGTGTAAATGTGACTGACAGGGAAGGGGTTAACACTAGGTGGCGCTGAAGGGGTTAAATATGTTCCCTAAAGTGTGTTATAACTGTTAGGGGACTTACAAGGGGAGGAGATCGATGTGTGTTCCTCTGTACTGGGAACACACATCGGTCTCCTCACCGCTGACAGGACATGGATCTGTGTGTTTACACACACAGATCCATGGTCCCGCGTGATTGCGGGTAATCGCGGGTGCCAGGCGGACATCGCGGCTGCCGGGCACGCACACCGGGTGCGCGCCCCCCTAGCGGCCGAAAAAAGCCAGGACGTCATATGACATCCAGTCTGAAGGACGAGAGGTCCCCACCGACTTTATTTTACTATGGCTAGGTGGGGGAAGAGGTTATAAGCTAGTGCATTGTTGGGTTCACTTACCTTTTCCTTTGATTTCCCTTCTAAATGTTTTTCTTTGTTTGAATTTCTCACTTCCTGTTTCTCCTCAGTAAGCTTTCCACCATCATCCGAACGGTGGAAAGTCATTTAGCACAGCTTATTGAGGAAAAGGAAGTGAGAAATTCAGACAAAAAAAAACATTTAGAAGGGAAATTGAAGGAAAGGGTAAGTGAACCAACAATGCACCAGCTTAAAGGAACCTATTTAGAAAATAAAAAACAAACCTTTACAACCCCTTTTTTAAGGTGGTCAGATGAGACGAAAAAATGATTTGGCCTCAACACTAAATATGTCTGGAAATCCAATATAGCTCGCCGTCCAAATAACACCATTCCTACAGTAAAGCATAGAGGTGGTATTATCCTGTTATGGGGTATTTCTCTGCAGCAGGGACTAGAGTGTTTGTTGGCATAGAGGAAAAATGCTGAACTTTTGGAAAAAAAAAATCTGCTGCCCTCTGCCAGAAAGTTGTCACTGGGAAGGTTTACCTGCTAACATGATGACTGGGAAGTATTATAACGGTGCCAACAGATGGTAATATAAACAAGAAGTAATTAAAACATCATTTATTGTAGACCCGATTTAAAATACAATCCTTCATTATACATCTCCATTTTGGTGGTCAATCAAGTGAGATGCCAGCGCTACGGTGGCTAAGGGTTACTGTATTATCCTGGCATGTTTTGCCTGTGTTGGGATCAGGGGATTTGAGAACCACCAGGAAAGCATGTTAAACTATACAGAAAAATGGAGTACAATATCAAGAAATATAAATATTTAAGGATATATGCATTTTAAATATAGAAAGTACTTGCCATTATCCACCCATCCCCACGCTTACCACAGCAAGCCCCCATATTACCACTAGGAACGGCACCACAGAAGCGAGGAAGCACCATGCGGCCACAGGACAACACAACGACCAGGCCAACAACAAAAAAAAATATCTAGGAAGGCAGATGGCTACTGTATACAAAAGACAGTACAGAAGCACTATGGTGCATATAGCATTGGTGCATGGAAAGCATCCATCATAGGATTTATTTACTTGGAGAAAGTATAGAGAGTAAGCACAAGAGGGCGCCTGCATATAGGACAAGTATCCAGACTGGTTGGTTTTGCTGGGACACAAAAAAAGACAAAGGGGGAGAGAGAGGGGAGTAGAACACTATGGCCCAGATTCACAAAGACTTACGACGGTGTATCTCCAGATACGCTCTTGTAAGTCCGAATGGTCGCCGGCGTATCTATGCGCCTGATTCATAGAATCAGTTACGCATAGATTTGGCCAAGATACGAGCGGAGTAAGTCTCCTACGCCGTCGTATCTTGGGTTGCAATAATTACGCTGGCCGCTAGGTGGCGCTTCCTTCATTTCCGCATCGAATATGTAAATGAGCAAGATACGCCGATTCACGAACGTACGCCCGTGGCAATTAGTTGCGCCGTTTACGTAAGACATACGCCGGTGTAAAGATAAAGCATGTCTCTAGGTGGCGCAGCCCATGCAAAGTATGGACGTCGGAACAAGCGTATCTTTTTACGACGTTTGTGTAAGTCGTACGCGAATAGGGCTGTGCCTAAGTTACGTTCACGTCACAGGCATTGAGCCAAAGTATCTTTGGGTGAAATTACGACGTGATACTGAGCATGCGCCGTTCGTTCGGCCATGCATCTGCATGGGGTCAAGCCTCATTTAAATACAACACACCCCCTACCAGCCTACTTTGAATTACGCGCGCTTACGCCGGCCCATTTACGCTACGCCGCCGTAACTTAGGACGCAAGTGCTTTGTGAATACAGCACTTGCCTCTAAGTTGCGGCAGCGTAGCGTAAATACGATACGCTACGCCTGCGCAACGTAAAGCGGCCGTATGTGAATCTAGGCCTTTATTCTTAATGTCATAAGGCAGAGATGAAGATTCCCTATTCAACAAATGGTGTACATTAGTCCATTATATATTCTATCCATTTTATTTCCTTTCCACTAAGCATCAATAAATACAATATTAGATCATTAATTTAAAGCAGAGTTCCATCCAAAAGTGGAACTTCTGCTCATTGTACAACTCCTCTGGTGCCACATTTGGCCCTTTTAGGGAGGGAAGGGGGATGGGCATACCTGTCTTTCACATGCGTTACTATGGATCGGCTGCTCGCAATCCACCCTTCTGCAATTCTAACTGCTCACAATTTGCTGCACATGGATGGAAGGGTTGATCTCTCGTATAAAACAGCCTCTCTGTAGAATCTCCTCTTAAATGCTTGTTTCTAGTATCATGTAATTTCAAATAAATTGGTCATAGTGCTCTCTGTTTTTTAAAATGTATTTAAAAAACGAACCCCCCTATAAAAAGGTCACTTACAAAATGAAAGTAAAACAATCACATTTGTATGCAATAAGAGCGTTCGCTCATCACCGTGGCTGCGTGACGTAATTGGCTCTGCATCTGTATCAGTGGCGGCCCGTTCATTGGCCCGCCCCCCCCCCCCCAAAAAAAAATTATTTAAACATGTCCCTTTAAATAAAAAAAAATAAAAAAAATGTCCTTACGTGCACTGTGTCCGGGCGCTGGGCGCCGGCACAGTGCAGTGTGAGTAGCGCCACGTCTGCAATCACGAGATTGCAGACGTGGCGCTACATTGGCAGCAAAAAATTGCCTTTGTGGCTATGCCCATAGCGCCACAGCTTCCGATGCAATGGACGTTCACTTTGGCCGTGCGGGTGCACGACACCCAGTATATTACTGTGCCTGTGCCGACGTCAGGAAGTGACGTCGGCACTCTAGCCCAAAGGGACGCACCTCCGTGAGCCAAGCATGGAGGTAGGCAAAGCTTCTCAGAAGCAGTTTCCCCCTGTTCGGCTCTGCGCCCGGCATCCCCCATCCACCCACCCGCTCATTCAGTTGTTCTTCAGTTGTTCTGTGGTATCGTCGGAAATAGTGTCCGCGCCCCCCCCCCCCGATATTGTGGGACTATCTTCAAACACCCGACTTTCACCCAACTTTGCACATCTGTATCAGTCTCTGGTAATATCATGCAGTATGTCTGCAGTCTCTGGTAATATTGTGCAGTATGTCCGCAGTCTCTGGTAATATTGTGCAGTATGTCCGCAGTCTCTGGTAATATCGTGCAGTATGTCCGCAGTCTCTGGTAATTTTGTGCAGTATGTCCGCAGTCTCTGGTAATATTGTGCAGTATGTCCGCAGTCTCTGGTAATATTGTGCAGTATGTCCGCAGTCTCTGGTAATATCATGCAGTATGTCTGCAGTCTCTGGTAATATCGTGCAGTATGTCCGCAGTCTCTGGTAATTTTGTGCAGTATGTCCGCAGTCTCTGGTAATATCATGCAGTATGTCCGCAGTCTCTGGTAATATTGTGCAGTATGTCCGCAGTCTCTGGTAATATTGTGCAGTATGTCCGCAGTCTCTGGTAATATCATGCAGTATGTCCGCAGTCTCTGGTAATATTGTGCAGTATGTCCGCAGTCTCTGGTAATATTGTGCAGTATGTCCGCAGTCTCTGGTAATATCATGCAGTATGTCTGCAGTCTCTGGTAATATCATGCAGTATGTCTGCAGTCTCTGGTAATATCATGCAGTATGTCCGCAGTCTCTGGTAATATCATGCAGTATGTCTGCAGTCTCTGGTAATATTGTGCAGTATGTCCGCAGTCTCTGGTAATATTGTGCAGTATGTCCGCAGTCTCTGGTAATATCGTGCAGTATGTCCGCAGTCTCTGGTAATTTTGTGCAGTATGTCCGCAGTCTCTGGTAATATTGTGCAGTATGTCCGCAGTCTCTGGTAATATTGTGCAGTATGTCCGCAGTCTCTGGTAATATCATGCAGTATGTCTGCAGTCTCTGGTAATATCGTGCAGTATGTCCGCAGTCTCTGGTAATTTTGTGCAGTATGTCCGCAGTCTCTGGTAATATTGTGCAGTATGTCCGCAGTCTCTGGTAATATTGTGCAGTATGTCTGCAGTCTCTGGTAATATTGTGCAGTATGTCCGCAGTCTCTGGTAATATTGTGCAGTATGTCCGCAGTCTCTGGTAATCTTGTGTAGTATGTCCGCAGTCTCTGGTAATATCATGCAGTATGTCTGCAGTCTCTGGTAATATCATGCAGTATGTCCGCAGTCTCTGGTAATATCATGCAGTATGTCCGCAGTCTCTGGTAATTTTGTGCAGTATGTCCGCAGTCCCTGGTAATATTGTGCAGTATGTCCGCAGTCTCTGGTAATATTGTGCAGTATGTCCGCAGTCTCTGGTAATATTGTGCAGTATGTCCGCAGTCTCTGGTAATCTTGTGTAGTATGTCCGCAGTCTCTGGTAATATTGTGCAGTGTGTCCGCAGTCTCTGGTAATCTTGTGCAGTATGTCCGCAGTCTCTGGTAATCTTGTGCAGTATGTCCGCAGTCTCTGGTAATCTTGTGCAGTATGTCCGCAGTCTCTGGTAATCTTGTGCAGTATGTCCGCAGTCTCTGGTAATCTTGTGCAGTATGTCCGCAGTCTCTGGTAATCTAATGTCCATTTAGAGTCCTTCATTACTAATACTAACAGTGTAATTTTTTAGTTTGTTTGCACCGATCTGTAAGGCTGCGCTATATACCATGATTTGTGATGTTGGGGCTATATACTCTGTCCTGTGATGCTAAGATGTATACTCCTGACACTATGGGTGGAAGCAAGTGGAATACAGGGGACGGAGTGGGTGGATTCTATAAAAGGTGTAGCTTATGAAAAGTGGGAGGGGCCAAATGTGGAGGGGCGGGGTCTTGCGCCCCCCCATCCTAAAACTTCACCAGCCGCCACTGATCTCTATTGACCTCTGATTGGTCTTCATCAGCAGATCTGCCTCATCTATGAGGTGAGCAGGTAAAAATAGTCTGTGGAGGCGTGCACACGTACGTATACAGTGTTTATAGAAAACTATGGAGATCAAAGAATAATCACAACAGTCAAGGGCTGTTTTAAGCTTTGTGTTAAAGATTGAGAATTTTTATTATTTTCACGTGGTGTGGCATTGGAGTTGTTAGTATTGTAGCGCTGCACTATACTTCCATATATGCACAAAACTTTCTAATTTTTCTTGAATCAACATCACATCTCTGGTTTGTCCTTCTCGCCTACCTTATACATGAATGAATTGGAGGTTTTCAAGAATGTCAGCCTTTTTCTGTGGTGATCTTTAAATATTGGTTCAACCACCAACAAGTAGACTCTGTTCTGAACCAGGTAGATAAAGATGAAGAAGCATTAAAAACGCTGGTATCGCTTCTAGAAGAAAATGCTGACAGTGACTTGGACACCGATCAATACACACATTCCCCCAGTTTTAAAAGATCACCCAATGTCCAGATTAGATCACTTAAAATGCACCCCCTTTCCAAACATAAATGGATAGGTCTATTCTTAGGCCCCATGCACACGATAGAATCCATCCGCTGAAAAATCCAAGCGAATGGGTTTCAGCGGATAGATCCTATGGTGTGTACACTCCAGCTGATCTGTTTCCGCTGATATTTATCCCCTGGGATGGATTCCAGCAGATCAAATATTCGCTGACATGCTAAACAAATCTATCTGCTGGAATCCATCCCAACGGATGGATCCGCTGGTCTGTATAGACTCACCGGATCCATCCGTCCGAAGGGATCCCCCGCATGCGTCGTAATGATTCGACGCATGCGTGGAATTCCTTATATGACAGCGTCGCGCACGTCGCCGCGTCATAATCGCGGCGACGGGGCGACACGTCATCGCCAGAGGATTTCGGCGCGGATTTCAATGCGATGGTGAGTACACTCCATCGCAGAGAAATCCGCTGAAATCCTCGAGAGGATTTATCCGCGGAAACGGTCCGCTGGACCGTATTCGCGGATAAATCCTCTCGTGTGTATGGGGCCTTCGATCAAGTACGAAAGGATCTAACTAAAGTCAACTGGAAGTGGAGGGGCCCAGATAATTTAACTAAGGAAGAGAGGAAAGCCAGAAAAAACTTGAAGGGGCTTCCAACCTGGTTATTAAGGGCAGTGACAAGGGTGAAAATATAGTTTTGTTAACTTAAGAGATGTTTGAACAAGAAGTTATGTGCCAACTTACTGACGCACCTATATACAAAAAACGAACTACTAGTCTTTTCCCATCAATTGTCTATGCCCCCTAAATGTGGGTTGAAATTGATACATGAAGCTGGGTTGGTTTCTAAAAAAAAAAAATTGATTTTATATTTCCAAACTTCACAAATTGGTTAATACCCCTCGGGGAGACCTGTGATCTCAGCTGTTAAGGGCCTGTTAGAAAGAGTGGGCCAATTTATAGATGCCCTGATTAGGAACTAGTGTGAAATCTACCCTCATTTGTGCAGGATGCTAGAGATGTCCTCCATAGACTTGAGTCTATTAACTTCCCTGAAAGAGCCCTATTGGTTGGTATTGATTCCCCATGAATGGGGTTTTTGCAGAGTAATGCACTTTCTGGAACGGAAATTTCCGCAACTGGGTGCCCACAATGTGTTTTCTGTTGAGACACTTGAGTTTATGCTGAAAAATAATTGTTTCCAATTCCTGGGGGCCAACTACCAGCAACTCAGAGGCACCCTCATATGCATGCTTGCATCTGGGCTTATGGAAGGAGGAGGTGGTTTTTCACTTGACTGTGGCTGAGGTACATTGATGATGTGCTGATGGTTTGGGGGGGGGGGGGGGTGAACCAGTGAACAACTGTCCATCTTTATGGAGGAGCTTAACACCAATATTAGAAATATCAATATTACCTATTCCTTTCATAGACAGTGGTTACCCTTCCTGAACTTAACTATTGAGCTACAGGGGGGGGGAGAATCTCCATGAGGACATACCGTAAGGATATGGCAGCCAATAAGCTGTTGCAGGCCACCAGTCAACATCCTCACTCCCTAGTACAGGGGATACCTGTGGGACAGTTTCTTGGCATTAAACAAAACTGCTCACAAGAGAGATTTTCAGGTTGAAGCAGCAGACATGTATCACAGATTCCGAGAGAGGCGTTACTCCCACGGATGTATTAGGAGCAGTGCTTTAAGTGGGCCAAAAGAGGTGCCGGTACTCTATTAGGCGCCGGTGCCCCCCCCCCCAATACTGAACATGAAAATACCCTTGGCTGCGTGTGATGGGCACAGTGGCTGCATTTGATGGGCACAGTGGCTGCATTAGATGGGCACAGTAGCGACAATTGATGGTGGCACAGTGGCTGCGTGTGGTGGCACAGTGGCTGCGTGTGATGGCACAGTGGCTGCGTGTGATGGCACAGTGGCTGCGTTTGATGGGCACAGTGGCTGCATGTGATGGCACAGTGGCGACAATTGATGGCACAGTGGCAGTGTGAGTTGGCACAGTGGCTGCATGTGATGGCACAGTGGCTGCATGTGATGGCACTGTGGCTGCGTGTGTTCGCACAGTGGCTGCGTGTGTTCGCACAGTGGCTGCGTTTGGTGGCACAGTGGCTGCGTGTGATGGGCAGAGTGGCGACAATTGATGGCACAGTGGCTGCGTTTGATGGGCACAGTGGCTGCGTTTGGGCACAGTGGCTGCGTTTGATGGGCACAGTGAGGCTGCAATTAATGGGGGTTTTTTTTAGTTAGAGAAGGCAAGCTCAAAATAACTCAAAAATATTTTTTTGTGCCATTTTTTTTATTAAAAAACTGATGGTCACCTCAGTCCAACCCCCCTCCCTCCAATACAGTCAATTATTTTCTTACTTTCTTCTGTTGCAGTCCTGAGTCCAGGATCCAGACAGTAGCAGCACTAGGAACTGTAGATGCAGGCTGAGCTGAGGCTCCTCGTGACTTGGGCTTCTTTCCTTGCCGCCGACACAGCTCCCTTCGCGAGTCCTCCTCTCACCTCGCCTCCGGCGTGACGTCACGCGGCGCACGCCGGGGAATGAACCAACTCTCCTCCATGGGGGGGGGTCGAGGAAACGCACAGGACAGGAGTGACAGGAGAGAGGAAAGGGAGCCAGGAGCGCACTCGGCAGCAGTGAGTCGGCTCCGGCGGGGCGGCATACAGTTTCTTTCGGTACCGGTACTGTAAAACCACGTACTGGGCGCACGGAGAGGTGCTGGTACTCTCCAGGGCCATTTTTGGAAGTGGCGGTACTGAGTACCGCCGCGTTCCGGCCCAGTTAAAGCACTGATTAGGAGGGCCAAAAAAAGAGTAATTGAATGTAAACGTCAGGATCTTTTACAATCCAAAAAGGACCCCAAACAAGTACCCCCAAGAATAACTCCACTAGAATTATTACCCGATATGGGTCACAGTGGAACCAGATTAAAACAATTTAAAACCACTCGCCGCTTTAAGAACTTAACCAGGAAGATGGACAAGTTCTTCAAGAATTATGGTCCCTTGTATGTCGGCATGGCTAAAGTGCTGTTTGTATACAGCCATGCACCCTGTCCCGGAGTTGTCCTTATGAAGAAGGGAAACTACTGGGCAAAGTTGTTGCTGTGCATGTTGCTGCACCTCCAGTGGGAAGATTGATAGACATGGGGCTTCAATGCCACTGGGGGTGTTTAGTTAGTTAGTTGGGTAGGATATGCTGTGGCAAAAAGGGCAAGTTCCCACCTTGAAACTCGGATTATTGAATAAATTCACACAAGGACTGTTCTCTGATACTGACCACTACAGGTAGTGCAGAATTATTAGGCAAGTTGTATTTTTGAGGATTCATTTTATTATTGAACAACAACCATGTTCTCAATGAACCCCAAAAACTCATTAATATCAAAGCTGAATATTTTTGGAAGTAGTTTTTAGTTTGTTTTTAGTGTTAGCTATTTTCGGGGGATATCTGTGTGTGCAGGTGACTATTACTGTGCATAATTATTAGGCAACTTAACAAAAAAAAAATATATACCCATTTCAATTATTTATTTTTAACAGTGAAACCAATATAACATCTCAACATTCACAAATATACATTTCTGACATTCAAAAATAAAACAAAAACAAAACAGTGATCAATATAGCCACCTTTGTTTGCAAGGACACTCAAAAGCCTGACATCCATGGATTCTGTCAGTGTTTTGATCTGTTCACCATCAACATTGCGTGCAGCAGCAACCACAGCCTCCCAGACACTGTTCAGAGAGGTGTACTGTTTTCCCTCCTTGTAAATCTCACATTTGATGATGGACCACAGGTTCTCAATGGGGTTCAGATCAGGTGAACAAGGAGGCCATGTCATTAGTTTTTTTTCTTTAATACCCTTTCTTGCCAGCCACGCTGTGGAGTACTTGGACGCGTGTGATGGAGCATTGTCCTACATGAAAATCATGTTTTTCTTGAAGGATGCAGACTTCTTCCTGTACCACTGCTTGAAGAAGGTGTCTTCCATAATCTGGCAGTAGGACTGGGAGTTGAGCTTGACTCCATCCTCAATCCGAAAAGGCCCCACAAGCTCATCTTTGATGATACCAGCCCAAACCAGTACTCCACCACCACCTTGCTGGCGTCTGAGTCGGACTGGAGCTCTCTGCCCTTTACCAATCCAGCCACGGGCTCTTCCATCTGGCCCATCAAGACTCACTCTCATTTCAGCAGTCCATAAAACCTTAGAAAAATCTTTCTTGAGATATTTATTGGCACAGTCTTGACGTTGCAGCTTGTGTGTCTTGTTCAGTGGTCGTCGTCTTTCAGCCTTTCTTACCTTGGCCATGTCTCTGGGTATTGCACACCTTGTGCTTTTGGGCACCCCAGTGATGTTGCAGCTCTGAAATATGGCCAATCTGGTGGCAAGTGGCATCTTGGCAGCTGCACGCTTGACTTTTCTCAGTTCATGGTCAGTTATTTTGCGCCTTGTTTTTTCCACACGCTTCTTGCGACCCTGTTGACTATTTTGAATGAAACGCTTGATTTTTCGATGATCACGCTTCAGAAGATTTGCAATTTTAAGAGTGCTGCATCCCTCTGCTAGATATCTCTCTATTTTGGACTTTTCAGAGTCTCTCAAGTCCTTCTTTTGGCCCATTTTGCCAAAGGAAAGGAAGTTGACTAATAATTATGCACACCTGATATAGGGTGTTGATGTCATTAGACCACACACCTTCTCATTACAGAGATGTACATTACCTAATATGCCTAATTGGTAGTAGGCTTTCGAGCCTATACAGCTTGGAGTAAGACAACATGCATAAAGAGCATGATGTGGTCCAATTACTCATTTGTCTAATAATTCTGCACTCCCTGTAGGTGGCGAGAGAACGCCAACCTGAGTGAGTCTTGATTGCAGCTTTGCTAATATTTCAATGTAAATTGATAAGTAAAAGTTATTTTCCAGTAATGCTATGGAAACAGGGTGGGGCCCATTTTTAACTTTACATACGTTTAGGTATAGTCATTCCTAAAGTACTTAAATGCATATTGAGATATATTACTGTGTTTTATTTTTGTACCACTTTCTTGCTCTCGGCTTAGAGTGAACAAGCTTCGCCTATGAACATATTACACTGTATTGCTATAGGAATAGGATGTATTTCTATGCTCTGTTTTCTTCTCTTACAGGTGTTCCAGCACCCATCGCGCCTTACTTGGTTAAGGAGAGACATTGACCGCAGCTTGTAAAACATTGCTAGACTTTCTGTTCTTTACAGGTGTATATAGTAGAGAATTAGGATATAAGGCTATTCCTGTCATTGTATTTTTCCCCTCACTTGTTAGGGTTGTACACCACACGTAAAACTGTAAAAAGTAAGTCTTCTATTTATCTGCCCTTGTGTGCCACTTACCTATGTACACATGTTATGTATACCTGCTTCATGTGATACGCCACATGTATTGTTATTTTGTTTGTCCTTCCCTGTTACCCCACCTATGCCAGTTTTTGCCTGGACATCCAATCAGGCTTGAGAGTATTTTTGTTTTTTTCTGCAAACTCTGAGACGTATGTAGCGCCCCCTTACTTTCAGTATGGGCACTACGCTAAAGTTAGTGGGAAATGGGAGAGTTATTTTGCTCCCATTCATAATTTGCTAAATTTGGGCTGCTGTCATTCCTGAACTGTCCTGTGGGTCAGTCTGCGCTCCGGGGGTGCCGATCCCACCCCTGGGCGACTGTTGGCGCTAGAGGGGTTCTGGCAGAGCCGCTTTTCCCCAGTAGCCAATTAAGAGGAGTTTTCCCTCGCAGGGCATGCTGGGGGAGGGTATATTGGTGGCAGATGCCATTTTTGTTGGTTCTTCGTGGGTTCCGGGTTCCAGCACCCACCTTTAGGGTGTGCGCATCCAACGGACCCCGGCGTTATGGCCTACCAGGCCGGGGTCGCACGCTACGCGGGGCTCCATGTTGATGAAAGGGGCTCCAGTGACTTGCTGGGTCCCCGGCTCTATTGAAGAGATCCCAAGCTATGTGCTGATCGTGGGGGATCGGCTCAAGGAGAACCCAGAGGCGGGTTATCTGAGGGGCTTGGACGAACCATCCGGATCTGGTGACCGGGACATTGACAGGTATGCTTCAACTGTCACCCGGTGACCCTAATCTAATCTACTGGGAGGATTCGTTCAATTCATTTAGCTCATTCAAGTACTAGGCCTGTGGCAGAGGTCCCTAGAGCCAGGTCTGTGGCAGAGGTCTGTTCCTTCCAGCAACCTTAAGTGGCACTTCGGCTGCCAGGCTCGTGGCAGGAGTCTGTCCGGAGGCACTTCACTTACTCTGGCTAGAGTGGCGACGAACTGTATCTACTACTACTGAAAGCAGGATTGCTCTTTCTCATATCCAGGCCTGATACTGCAAAGTTCTCTATTGCTTCATCAACCTTTTCTCTATACCTCATGTTGATGTTGGTCATGTTGGGCCGAGAATAAAGCATTCAGAAAATCTTCATTTATTGTTTTGACATTCGCTCACTAAATCTACTCATCAACTTCACCCCTAGACAATGGTAAAAGGGAACTTAATATGCCGATCCCAACAACAATCAGCGGCTCCTGAGGGGGTAGCGCTACACGTAGTTTCATCCATGCTCAAGGCAGCCGTCAAGGGAACAGGAACCTTGTTCCCAGTACACTGAAAACTTTTAACTCCTAAAATGTGAGTTGCCATTGTTTTTCCTCCTTTTTATTAAACTTGTACAAAATCTTCTCCCCTCTTGTTTTTTTCTGGTGAGAAGACTGGAAGCTTCGTGAAAAATGCTACAGTGGGGGGCTGTGAGATAAAGGCCAGGTCCTACACAATGGGGATACCAAGTCTGGTATGTGTATAGATCTTTGTTGAAGTCAACCTACAAGTTCAGTTGCCATAGGAAACAGCAGTTCTACAAATACAGTGCTGCAACCAGCTTAAAGGTCCTCAACCTGTATAGCTGTCAGCCTATTGTGTCTTGGAGTCTGCCAATTGCTATTGCATCTGCCTAAAGGGTGTTCAGGCCCTAACACTCTCTCCCCCAGCTCTTGTTAGGAGACAATAAATCCCTTTTGTTTGCATTCAAACAGTGACTGGCGCCTAATCATTCTATCTTGCATTACACCCACTATGCCTAGTAACCCACTCTACAAAGAAGGATGTCGGCTCTCCCTGACTCTGAAGTTCACCATTAGGACCCTTGATACATTTTACAAAATAGTTGCATTTTGTTTTTGTCCCTAGAGGGAGCTGCTTGTGTAGTTTTGGAAAGGCAGAAAATGCGGCTATCCCTCAATCTAGAGGAGTAGGGATGAGCTTCGTATTCGAGTCGAACTCACGTTCGACTCGAACATTGTATGTTCGATCGTTCGTCAAATTACGAACGTTTTGGGTCGTTCGCGACAAATTCGAGTTACGTTTCACAGACCATAATTCACTGTGGCATCGCTGGGTGATGATTGGCCAAGCATGCACTATGACCCGCATGCTTGGCCAATCATAGCTTGCAAAAAACGGAGAGCCATAATTGGCCAAAGCCAGGGTGGTGGCTTTGGCAAATTATGGCTCAGGGGGTTTAGTACACGCCCCACACTATAAAAGGCCGCCTGCAGGTCGGCCTTGTGTAGTGTGTTGCGGTGGTTAAGAGAGGACAGAGAGAGTGTCATTTTTTGCAGGTAGATAGCGCAGGCAGGCAGTCTAGTCAGTTAAAGTTACAGGCCCGGATTCAGATACAATAGTGTATCTTTCGGCGGGGGTAACGTATCTCAAATACGTTACGCCGCTGTAAATTAGGGCGCAAGTTCCGTATTCAGAAAGAACTTGCGCCCTAAGTTAAGGCGGCGAAACTTATGTGGTCCGGCGTAAGCCCGCGGAATTCAAATGTGGATGATGTGGGCGTGTTTTACTTAAATTATTGTGACCCCACGTATTTGACGGGGAAATAGGGAAATCTATGCGTAACTGATTCTATGAATCAGTCACATAGATACGACCCCGCAACTCAGAGTTATGACGGCGTATCCGGAGATACGCCGTCGTAACTGCTATCTGAATCCGGCCCACAGTGTGTAGAGGATATATATACATCCCAGGTGTTGTACATATATTTATACACTGTATAGTTTAGCTAGATCAGTTCTTCCTAATTTACTGGCAGGCAGGTGATTGTGCTAGCTGCAGTATTCTTACGTGGTTGGTGTGTACTGGCCGTGTGCTCTGTAGTTTGCACCTCAAGTCTGTGCTATTTTTCGCAATGATTTTCATCCATATTGCAGGGACCAGACATTACATTAAAGCCGCAAACAGTTTTAAATTACTTTTTTCTTATAGTAATCTCATTTTGTGCAGGGACAGTTCTAAACACGTGCCACTTCATAAGGCATATTATAGACACCCAGCAGGTACAATATTTAAAGGAATTTTTCATTTTTTTTTATTTAAGCTTTAATAAAATCACTGCTCCTAAGAGAAAAATTCCTTTAAATATTGTACCTGCTGGGTGTCTATAGTATGCCTGTAAATACGTCTTTGAGAACCCGGGTCTTGCCCGAGGGAACATGTATCAATGGAAAAAAAGTTTTAAAAACGGTCGTTTTTTCATGAGTCCTGAAAAAAACGATTGTTTTTAAAACTTTTTTTCCATTGGTACATGTTCCCTGGGGCAAGACCCGGGTTCTCAAAGACGTTTTACGACAAAAATTGCATATTAGGCTTTAAAATGAGCACTTTTGAATTCGAACATTCGAGTCCCATAGACGTCAATGGGCCATCTGAATTACAGCGGTGGCCGGCGGTGGGTGTGTTTTGGAAGTGCCTATCAGAGCCAGCCTGTGGGCTGTAATCGGCTTCCAATTAACCATAGGGCGCACAGCCACATGCCTCTCAGCCAATCAGGTTCACTGGGTCTGGTTACCGGTAACCTGATTGGCTGAATCGACATCGAGGGAGCGTGGAGGTCTGGAGGAGGATAGCTGATCTGAGAAAGGTAAGTGGCGGGCGATGGGGAGGGGGGGGGGTCAAACTGGTGACAATTGATGGCATGGCACACTGGTGACAATTGATGACATGGCACAGTGGCGACAATTGATGGCATGGCACAGTGGTGACAATTGATAGCATGGTACAGTGGTGACAATTGATGGCATGGCACAGTGGCTGCGTTTCATGGCACATTGGCAACAATTAATAGCATGGCACAGTGGCGACAATTGATGGCATGGCACAGTGGTGACAATTGATGGCATGGCACAGTGGATGCGTTTCATGGCACAGTGGCGACAATTGATGGCATGGCACAGTGGTGACAATTGATGGCACAGTGGCTGCATTTGATGGCACAGTGGCGACAATTGATGGCATGGCACAGTGGCGACAATTGATGGCACAATGGTGACAATTGATGGGCACAGTGGCTATATTTGATGGGCACAGTGAGGCTGCAATTGATGGTTTTTTTTTCTTTGTTTGCGCCCCCCAAAAAATGTGAGCACCAGCCACCAATGGTGGACAGAGTAGACGCCGGAAGTGTCGTAGGTCACCTTGATTACCGCGGTGATCTATGCCATGAAGTCGGAGCAAATACCTGGATTATCTGCTCCCCCCCCCCCCCTGAAAGGTGCCAAATGTGACACCGGAGGGGGGATTCCAAAAAGTGGAAGTTCCATTTTTGGGTGGAACTCAACTTCAAGTAAAAGTAGTCAAATATCCAATAAAAAATCCCACTGATGGGGACATGGGCGTCCGCTCCATAATGACACGCCGCCTTCTGCACATCGGTGGGCACATCGGACAGGCCAGGGTCTGTCCGTGTGTTGCATTGCATACATTTACTCCGCTCTCGTGGCCCGCCCCTATTTGCCGCCAGCCAATGTGATCATCGCACTGCCGCTGCTCCGCTTAGTTTACAGCCCTGCCTGGCGCCTGTCCTGGCGGCGTGACGTCACGGCGGGAGGGGTTTATCATTTATGGCTGGGACTGATGGGAGGAGCGTAGAGAGCTGCCTGCTAGAGGAGCCAGCGCCGCCGAGGAGGGGAAGTTCCACTGGCCAGACTCACCCCATACCAGCAATTGTCTTCATGTAGCTTTAGATGCACACTGTGCAAAGGACACAGTACACTAACTGAAAATACTGCAGCTGCCTGCCTGTGGTATTACTAGTATGAGAACACCAGTAATTGTCTTCAGGTAGCTTTAGGTGCACACTGTGCAGAGGACACAGTACACTAACTGAAAATACTGCAGCTAACACAATCACCTGCCTGCCTGTCAGTATGTTAGGAAGAGAATAACAGGAACAGATCTAGCTGAACTGAATACAGTGTATATATATATATATATATATATATATATATATATATATATATATATATATACATATATATATATATATATATATATATATACATATACATATATATATATATATATACATATATATATATATATATATTAGGGTTGTCCCGATACCACTTTTTTTAGGACTGAGTACAAGTACCGATACTTTTTTCAGGTACTCGCCGATGCCGAATACCGATACTTTTTTTTAAATGTGTCCCCAAATGCAGCCATGTGCCCCCACAAATGCGACCATGTCCCCCCACAAATGCAGCCATGTCCCCCCACAGATGCAGCCATGTCCCCCCCATATGCAGCCATGTCCCCCCCATATGCAGCCATGTCCCCCCCATATGCAGCCATGTCCCCCCCATATGCAGCCATGTCCCCCTATATCCAGCCATGTCCCCCCATATGCAGCCATGTCCCCCCCATATCCAGCCATGTCCCCCCCATATGCAGCCATGTCCCCCCTATATCCAGCCATGTCTCCCCCCATATCCAGCCATGTCCCCCCCCCATATGCAGCCATGTCCCCCCATATGCAGCCATGTCCCCCCATATCCAGCCATGTCCCCCCATATGCAGCCATGTCCCCCCCCATATCCAGTCATGTCCCCCATATGCAGCCATGTCTCCCCCCATATCCAGCCATGTCTCCCCCCATATGCAGCCATGTCCCCCATATGCAGCCATGTCCCCCCTCATATCCAGCCATGTCCCCCCATATGCAGCTATGCCCCCCCCCATATCCAACCATGTCCCCCATATGCAGCCATGTCTCCCCCCATATCCAGCCATGTCCCCCCATATGCAGCCATGTCCCCCATATGCAGCCATGTCCCCCCCATATCCAGCCATGTCCCCCTTACCTGCATGCCGCCGCGCCACCACCTGGTTAATACGGGCGGGGAACATTACAGCTTTCATTTGAATAGCTGTAGTGATTCGCGCCACGCTGCGTATAGACACTCCCCCTTGCTCGGGATTGGACAGTTCACCCGAGCAAGGGGAAGTGTCTATACGCGGCGCGGCGGGAAACACTACAGCTATTCAAATGAAAGCTGTAATGTTCCCCGCCCGTATTAACCAGGCAGCGGGGATGCGCTGGGATGCGGCGTAACGGCGACGGCGGGGGGGGAGTTATATCGGATGAGGCATCGGGGGTATTTGCGGGAGTACAAGTACTCGGAATCGGTCCCGATACCGATACTAGTATCGGTATCGGGACAACCCTAATATATATATATATATATATATTTATATATATATATATATATATATATATATATATATATATATATACACACAACACCTGGGATGCATATACAGTACAGACCAAAAGTTTGGACACACCTTCTCATTCAAAGAGTTTTCTTTATTTTCATGACTATGAAAATTGTAGATTCACACTGAAGGCATCAAAACTATGAACTAACACATGTGGAATTATACAAAACAAAAAAGTTTGAAACAACTGAAAATATATTTCATATTCTAGGTTCTTCAAAGTAGCCACCTTTGGCTTTGATTACTGCTTTGCACACTCTTGGCATTCTCTTGATGAGCTTCAAGAGGTAGTCACCTGGCGCAGCACCCCATCACTCTCCTTCTTGGTCAAATAGCCCTTACACAGCCTGGAGGTGTGATTGGGGTCATTGGGCCAAATCCTCAAAAAACCTGCCTAACTTAACTTTCAGCAGTTAAGTTACACAGGCGTTAAATTTCTACCTAAGTGCCCGATCCACAAAGCACTTACCTAGAAATTACACGCCGTGTAACTTAAGTGCCTCCGTCACAAGGCGGTCGTCTGATCGAGGGGGCGACTCCTATTTAAATGAGGCGCGCTCCCGCGCCGGACGTTCGGCGCATGCGTGTGACGTCATTTTTCCCGACGTCCATCGCGCGAACGTACTTTACGTCGGGCTTTGTGGATTGCGACGGGACAATAAAGTTGCGTCGGGTAAAAAAAAAGTTACGCGCCAGGAAAAAAAATTCGAAATTTTAAAAAAAACGCGGCGATCGAAAAAAAGGTTTGTTTTTACAAGGTCTAAACAGTTTAAGCCTTGTAAAAGCATCCCTAATTTTACGCATGCAAAACGTAACTTACGCAGAAAACACAAAGCTAAAAAGCTTTGTGGATCTGCCTAAGTACTCATTTGCATACGCAAAGCGGCATTTCGACTCAAAATGCCCCCAGCGGCGGATGCGGTACTGCATCCTAAGATCCGACAGTGTAAGTCTATTACAGATGTCGGATCTTCTGCCTATCTTTGGAAAAATCCTTCTGAGGATCATTTCCAAAGATAGGCACAGGGATACGCAGGCTGAACAGCAGTTCCGCCTGCGTATCTCCTTTGAAGATTTGGCCCATTGTCCTGATGGATGGAATAGCATGCCGCTGCAAGATGCTGTGGTAGCCATGCTGGTTCAGTATGCCTTCAATTTTGAATAAATCCCCAAACAGTGTCACCAGCAAAGCACCCCCACACTATCCTCCTCCATGCTTCACGGTGGGAACCAGGCATGTAGAGTCCATGCGTTCACCTTTTCTGCGTCGCACAAAGACATGGGGGTTGGAACCAAAGATCTCAAGTTTGGACTCATCAGACCAAAGCACAGATTTCCACTGGTCTAATGTCCATTCCTTGTGTTCTTTAGCCCAAACAAGTCTCTTCTGCTTGTTGACTTTCTTTAGCAGTGGTTTCCTAGCAGATATTCTACCATGAAGGCCTGATTCACAAAGTCTCCTCTTAACAGTTCTAGAGATGTGTCTGCTGCAAAAGGTGGCTACTTTGAAGAACCTAGAATATGAAATATATTTTCAGTTGTTTCACACTTTTTTGTTATGTATAATTCCACATGTGTTAATTCATAGTTTTGATGCCTTCAGTGTGAATCTACAATTTTCATAGTCATAAAAATAAAGAAAACTCTTTGAATGAGACGGTGTGTCCAAACATTTGGTCTGTACTGTATATATACTGCATACACTGTAACTGCAGCTAAATGACTCGTCTGCCTGCTCTATCTAACTCAAATGAAATGAAACGACACTGTCTCTCTCTCTCTGTCTATCTTTCTCCCCCGCCGCAACACACTACACAAGGCCGCCACGCAGTCTTATATAGTGTGGGGCGTGTACTAAACCCCCTGAGACATAATTGGCCAAAGCCACTCTGCAGGTCATAGTGCATGCTTGGCCAATCATCAGCCAGCAATGCACTGCGATGCTGCAGTGAATTATGGGACGCGACACTCAAATTTTTGCACGCACAGGTGATGTTCGAGTTAAACATGGGTTCGACTCGAACTCGAAGCTCATCCCTACTTCCTAATATACAACAGGCCAGCAGTTGATTCAGGTAGCTGCAGTATATTCAGTCAGTATACTTTATCCTGTGCACAGTGTGCAGCTAAACCTCACTGCAGAGCGTTCCTGTTGTTCTCTTCCTAATATACTACACGCAGGCAGTTGATTCAGGTAGATGCAGTATATTCAGTCAGCAAACTGTATCCTGGGCACAGTGTTCAGCTAAACCTCACTGCAGAGCGTTCCTGTTCTCTTCCTAATATACGACAGGCAGGCAGTTAATTCAGGTAGCTGCAGTATATTCAGTCAGTATACTGTATCCTGGGCACAGTGTGCATCTAAACCTCACTGCAGAGTGTTCCTGTTGTTCTATTCCTAATATACTACAGGCAGGCAGTTGATTCAGTTAGCTGCAGTGTATTCAGTATATATATACATCCCAGCTTTGTGCAGCTACATCTCACTGCAGGCCATTACTGGTGTACCTATTCAAATACATCAAATACAGTATGTCTGGAAGGCCACCAAGGAGAGGCAGACACTCACAGGCCACTAAAAGAGGGCAAGCAGGCTTTGTGTCTAGAGCCAACAGTGCTGGTCGTGGACGCGGTGCATTCTCAGCACGTGGCCGTGGGGCACGCTTGTTCTTTTTTCCGGTAGCGTGGATGACCAAGCCGTCCTCATCTTCCTCATCCTCTGTCACCCAGGCTCAGTCAGAGTTCAAATTGTAGAGGCTAAAAAATGGACAGCCGCACTCCAGAAAACCTTTAGGTTGTCTTTATTGTAAAACGGATGGAAATTGCACTACAGAATACAGCACAAAAATGGGGATAGCAGCCTACGCGTTTCACACTATAGATCAGTGCTTAGTCTCAGTCAGAGTTCCTTGGCTGCCAATGAAGGTGCCAAAGCGGCCTATTCCATTGGCTCAAGGTCATCTGTTACTCCTTTCCTAGCCCCACCATCATGACCTGAGGAGTCCCCCGAACTGTTCGTCCACAGTGTGGGGTACATGCTGCAGGAGGATGAGCAGCATTTTGAAGGCTCTGATGATGGTACCCAGGTTGAGGATGAAGGCAGTAACGTGAGCTTAGGTAGAGGGGTGCCCAAGAAGGACAACAAACTGGCAGTCATGTTCCCCCAGCTGCAGCATACTGCCAAGTTTGCTCCAGTGACGAGGAGGGAGGGGATGATGAGGTCACTGACTCTACGTGGGTGCCTGATAGGAGAGAGGAGGCACATCTCCAACGAGGCAGGATGCCCTCCAGGGACCAGCTTGAGGGCAGCACGACTGCATCACACCGCAGAGCTCCACATGTGCGTTTTTCAAAAAGTTCTTTGGTGTGGGACATTTTTGAGACGTGTGCAGCAAATCGCACAGTTGCTATTTGCAACATATGTCTGAAGCGTATCAAGCGTGGTCAAAACACCAGCCGCTTGGGCACCACATGCTTGACCAGACATATGTCGAACTCCCATGCAGTGCGTTGGCAAGCGTACTTAAAAGACCCACACCAAAGAAAAAGGCGGACCTCTCCTTGCTCCTCATCAGCTGGTATCTCCAACCCCACTATGCCTTCATTTCTCTCAGAAACCTGCACTGAGAGGAATGAAGGTGTAGAATTAGGTGTGGCAAGTGCTTGCGGACAATCTGCTATCGCTACACCAACGTCCGATTGTAGCAGGCGAATTTCCCTACCCCAGTTGTTAAACCGGCGAAAGAAATTTGCTCCCAGCCATCAACATGCCCAGCATTTGAATGCTAGCATGGCTAAATTTCTAGCACTCCAACTGCTGCCTTTTCAGCTGGTAGACTATGCCCCCTTTTGTGAGTTTGTGGAATGTGCGGTACCTCAGTGGCAGGTTCTCAAACGCCACTTTTTTCCTACCGGTATGTGGAAGGCAATATCCATGCCTCGCTAGACAGGGCGGTCAGCGGTAAGGTTCATATTACCGCTGACTCATGGTCCAACAGGCATGGACAGGGACGTTACCTATCTTTCACAGCGCATTGGGTGACTCTGCTGGCAGCTGGGAAGGATGCAGGACAGGGCAAAGTAGTGTTGGAGGTTGTTCCGCCACCATGCCCCCAAAATGCTACTACTGGTGATTGTGACACACCTCTCTCCTCTACCCCCTCCTCTTCTTCTTCCTCCATGGCCTCTTCCTGTGCTGTTTTGTCCTCAGAACCAGTGGTGCTTTGTAGGCGTTCAAGGGGCTATGCAGGTACGCAGGCAAAAAGATGCCATGCAGTGCTTGAGCTGGTGTGCTTGGGGGATAAGAGCCATGCTGGGGCAGAGGTTCTGTCAGCTCTGCAGGGCAGGCTCAGAGGTGGTTGACGCCACGCCAGCTTCAGCCAGGAATGGTGGTTTGCGACAATGGCACCAACCTCCTCTCCGCCCTCAAACAGGGACAACTGACCCATGTGCCCTGTTTGGCTCACGTACTTAACTTGGAGGTGCAGCAGTTCTTGGGCAGGTACCCGGGCTAACAGGATGTCCTAAAGCAGGCCAGGAAACTGTGTGTGCATTTCTGCTGGTCATATAATGCCAGTGCTCAGCTCATAGGATATTGTTTATACATGCAATAATTGTATTCAGCCGTATAAATGATTTGTTACGTACTGCATAATACTGTATGATTTTTTTATGTCTTTTGTATTGCCGCAACTCATATCCTATTTATTCTTCCCTTTTTCCCCTTTTGATACATGTGAATAAATACTTTTTTTCACTTAAATTGCATCCTACTTGTCTAATTGAGCTGCCTAAAAACCCCATTCCGGAAACTTTCTCTGTTGTATATACCGGGGTGAGCAGCATATTCTCTCCACTCTATGTGTTTTGTCCCTTCTACGTGCTCAGCTGGCTGACCTTCAAAAGAAATACAACCTGCACAAGAACCGCCTAATCTGTGACAGGTGGAACTCTATGTTGGCCATGCTGCGGCGGCTGCACACGCAGCAGAGGGCCATCAATGAGTATCTGTGTCAATATAACACCAGGACAGAGTCGAGCTTGTTTTTTTCCCCCCACGCCAGTGGGCCATGATCAGGGATGCATGCACTGTCCTTTCACCATTTGAGGAGGCCACGAGGATGGTGAGCAGTGACAGTGCATGCATCAGTGACACTCTCCCTCTTATCCACCTGTTGGAGCACACGCTGCGTGGAATAATGGACAGGGCATTTGAGGCAGAACAGAGGGAGGAAGAGGAGGACTTTCCTACCTCTCAAGGCCCCCTTTATCCAGACAGTGTTCCTGCTTGCCCGCCTACCACACAGGAAGAGGACGAGGAGGAGGAGGATTCTGTCAGCATGGAGGTGGAGCCTAGCACTCAGCATCAACAGCAGTGTTCAAGGGATCAATTACAGTCCCAAGAAACCCATGGACTTGTACGTAGCTGGGAGGAGGTGGCTGCGGATCATGTCGTCCTTATTGACCCAGAGGACTCCACACAAATGCCTCAGCAAACGTACGCTGCATGGCCCCCCTGATCCTGCAAAGCTTGCAGAAGGATCCTCGTATTCATGCTATCAAGGAGAGGGATCATTATTGGCTGGCAACCCTCCTTGATTCACGTTACAAGGGTAAGGTTGCGGATCTTATCTTGCTGGCGCAGAGGGAGCAGAGGATGGAACATCTTCGGGAGGCCTTGCAGAAAGGTCTGTGCAACGCGGTCCCAGAGACTGGGAGGTTACAAAATCCTGGTCCTGGACAACGTGTTGCTGAGGCTTCGGTCAGTCAAAGAAGGAGCGGTGGAGAAGGTGGCCGTCTGACCGATGCGTTCAGAATTTTTTTTAGTCCGCAGCCCCAAGGTATGACCGGTTCCAGCAACCATCGCCAGCGTCTGTTTTACATGGTGCAAGAATACCTAGGGGCAAGATCAGACTTGGACATCTTTCCCACCAAAAATCCTCTGGGTTACTGGGTCTTGAGGATGGATCATGGGCCAGAGCTTGCACAGTATGCAATTGAGCTCCTGGCCTGTCCTGCATCCAGCGTTCTTTCGGAACGCACATTCAGTGCTGCTGGAGACTTTGTAACCGATCACAGGGTGCACCTGTCCACCGACTCGGTTGATCGACTGACCTTCATAAAAATGAATCAGTCTTGGATCACCACCAGCTACCAAGAACCTGATGCTGACGTAACCGAATATATATTTTTTTAAATGTCAGATCCCTTCAAGACTGCCTATGCTGATGCTGAGTGACTATCCTCTTCCTCCTCAATGATCATGCTGATAGCTTGTAAGAACATTTTTGGTTCTGGGCACCGCCACCAGTGGCTAAGGCCCATTTTTTCTGCTCCTGTTTAACAGGGGCATGTAATTACAATTTGTGATGCAATACTTTGCAGCAGGGCTCATTCCTGCGCTCCAACTAGAGTATCTGTAAAGGGGGTTGCAGTGTTGTGGCACCAGTGCCTAAGGCCCAATTTTTCTGCCCCAGTTTAACAGGGGCGTGTAATTACAATTTTTAATGCAATACTTTGCAGCAGGGCTCATTCCTGCTCTCCAACTAGAGTATCTGTGAGGGCTTACAGTGTTGTGGCAACACCACCACCACCAAAGGCCCAATTTTTCTGCCCCTATTCAACAGGTGCATGTAATTACAATTCTTGATCTAATATTTAACAGCAGGGCCCGTTCCAGCGCCCACCAAGAGTAACTGTGAGGACTTACAGTGTTGTGGCACCAGCACCACCACCACCACCACCTCCAACAAAGGCCCAATTTTTCTGCCCCTGTTCAACAGGGGTATGTAATTACAATTCTTGATCTAATATTTAACAGCAGGGCCCATTCCTGCACCCACCAAGAGTAACTGTGAGGACTTACAGTGTTGTGACACCAGCACCAGCACCACCAAAAGCCCAATTCTTCTACCACTGTTCAACAATGGCATGTAATTACAATTTTTGATATAATAGTTCACAGCAGGGCGTTCCAGCGCCCACCAAGACTAACTGTGAGGGCTTACAGTGTTGTGGCAACACCAACACCTAAGGCCCAAATTTCTGCAGAATATATACAGCAGGCCTCTACTTTCAAACATCCAACTTACAAACGACTCCTACTTGCAAACTGAAGGAGACAACAGGAAGTGAGAGGAAATCTACCCCGAGGAAGGGAAATTCTCTCCTGTAAGAGGTGTCTCCTCTCCACTGATGCTTTATCACCTGTAACGGTCACCACCGCTTACGACCTTCCATCAACTACGACAGCTCATCCGACACACAGACAAACCAGCAGGCCTCCCATTTCCCAGAATAACGAGACTTGCTCCGTGTTCTCTGGTTTCAAATGAAGACAATTTTAATGGTTTATTCTCAGTCTTATATACAGTACAACCATGTGGCAGTATTCAAAGGGACAATGAGATCTCCACCCCCCTAATCACACACTAAGGCTAATTACTAACCATTCTAGACAGGTCGGCGCCGGCCTATAATTATCATGTCTAATCACTGCACATTCCTTCATTAACAGCATAACAAACTTAAAACCCCATCACACACTGAGTTCCCTAGGCAGACGTTCCGTCTCCGCATACAGCTTGACACCTATTCACACATCTGAGCATCACTAGGCTTTAGACAGTGTTATCACACATAAACAGTATTTAGCATGCATAATTAGAGTTCTGGGAGCAGACCTGGGTTAACACCTTTACACAAGGACAATGGAATGACTCAATTAGCATGTCACTAGTCAGGGCTAATCATAGAATGAGTCACTATTGACTGGTTGGGCCAACATCCTGCAGTATCTCAAAATCCTGCAATACGAACTATCAGTGATGTCCTATCTCATGCAAGACCAGGGATTCAGCTGGGGGTAAATGCTTTACCACCACAGCTTGTTGCTGGGGAGAGGGGCCAATTGCCCTGACCACTTCCATGGTGACTGGCATCTGTACCTCTCCCCTCTCTTCAGTTGGTGCTGCTGTGACTTCTGCTGCTGCAGCACCTCTTTGCTCTAGCCAAGTGGCATCCACAGCCGCTATAACCCGGTCTATGATCTCCGGTGGAGGATTAGGTCCATACTGTGCCAGTCCACGTCTAACAGCCCGGTCAAAAAACTCTTCATCGGGTGTCCTGTCTGTTACGCTGGGCCTCTCAGCTCTATCCATTTCGACAAGTTGTGCGATAATGTCACTTCTCTTACGGTTGCTGGCCTATCTGCCCCGGCTCTCCAGTAAGTCCTTGGGGGAAGAGAGCTTCAGCCGTTCATACAGCGTCTCCATTGTCCTGTGTCCTTGTAGCCGTCCTTTAAGCGATGGAATTATCCCACTGCTGTGCCACCACTGTAACGGTCACCACCGTTTACGACCTTCCATCAACTACGACAGCTCATCCGACACACAGACAAACCAGCAGGCCTCTCATTTCCCAGAATAACGAGACTTGCTCCGTGTTCTCTGGTTTCAAATGAAGACAATTTTAATGGTTTCTTCTCAGTCTTATATACAGTACAACCATGTGACAGTATTCAAAGGGACAATGAGATCTCCACCCCCCTAATCACACACTAAGGCTAATTACTAACCATTCTAGACAGGTCGGCGCCAGCCTATAATTATCATGTCTAATCACTGCACATTCCTTCATTAACAGCATAACAAACTTAAAACCCCATCACACACTGAGTTCCCTAGGCAGACGTTCCGTCTCCGCATACAGCTTGACACCTATTCACACCTCTGAGCATCATTATGCTTTAGACAGTGTTATCACACATAAACAGTATTTAGCATGCATAGAGTTCTGGGAGCAGTTCTGGGTTAACACCTTTACACAAGGACAATGGAATGTCTTCCAGGCCTTGACTCAATTAGCATGTCACTAGTCAGGGCTAATCATAGAATGAGTCACTATTGACTGGTTGGTCCAACATCCTGCAGTATCTCAAAATCCTGCAATACGAACTATCAGTGATGTCCTATCTCATGTAAGACATGAATTATGATTCACTTGCCACCCCATGCCCAAACGGCACAGGGTGGACTCAGACCCAAGAGTTATCAGTGACGCTGACACAGGAGTATCCCCTATCCTCACAAAGTCTCTGGGTGTCCCGGGTCATTCCGTTACATCACCAATCCTTGTTTCACTAAAAAGCCCAAATTTTCAAAAAAACTTTTGTCATTGGGACAGAACGTGAGGTGAAATCTTCTGAACAGGTGCACAGACAGCAAAACAAATGTTACAGGGGTGATAACCCTTACCTATGTTTTCCAAAAAGTTTTTTGTTTGGAGCTACACTTTAAAAATGTACCAGTTCAAAATTACAAACAGATTTTACTTAACCACAAACCTACAGTCCCTGTCTTGCCCGTATACTGCTGTTCAGAGTATATAGGGTCTGGGGGCCCCACGCCTTTCCTCTTTTTAATTTAGGTGTGGGGTTCCCCTTAATATCCATACAAGTCCCAAAGGAGCTGGTAATGGCCTGGGGACCCATGCCATTTTTCTCAATGATTTTCATCCATATTGCCGGGACTAGCCGCAAGCAGTTTTAAATGATTTTTATTCCTTTAGAAATAACATTTTGTGCAGGGACAGTTCTAAACATGGGAAACACGTGCCACTTCACAGGCATACTAAAGACACCCCACATGTACGATATTTAAAGGAATATTTAGCTTTTATTTTTTCACTTTAAGCATCATTAAAATCACTGCTCCCGAAAAAACGCCAGTTTTAAAACCTTTTTTTGCATTGATACATGTTCCCTGGGGCAGGACCCAGGTCCCCAAACCCTTTTTAGGACAATAACTTGCATAATAGCCTTTAAAAATCGCACTTTTGATTTCTCCCGTTCGAGTCCCATAGACTTTAACGGTGTTCGAAAGTTCGTGCAACCTTTCAGTCCGTTTGCATGTTTCTTGATGCGAACCAAACCGGGGGGTGTTCGGCTCATCCCTAATCCCCATGTACTCCTGTCAGGGGGCCTCATATATCCAGCTACGAGTAAGCATCACATGATGTGAAACATGTCAGCCACCTTTTTCATGTTGTTCACTTCATTTTGACTGCATCGTCTTGGTTGTTTTTTTGATTTTATTTGTACAATAAAATGTACGTTTTAAGGAGTGTGGCAGTCCAGGATCTTCTTCTATCCAATGCACCTGTGCATAGCCAGCACCCTTTTTGGTTTAGTGGGACGGAAGCAAAGCCAAGGGATCAGCAGTTTTTAGAGCGGTCTCATCTCTTACTCCTGTCAGGGGCCTCATATATCCCCATGTACTCCTGTCAGAGGGCCCCATACATCCCCATGTACTTCTGTCAGAGGGCCCGTGTACTCCTGTCAAGGGGCCCCATATATCCCCATGTACTCCTGTCAGAGGGCCCCATACATCCCCATGTACTTCTGTCAGAGGGCCTGTGTACTCCTGTCAAGGGGCCCCATATATCCCCATGTACTCCTGTCAGAGGGCCCCATATATCCCCATGTACTCCTGTCAGGGGCCCCATATACCCCCATGTACTCCTGTCAGGGGGCCACATATATCCCCATGTACTCCTGTCAGAGGGCCGCATATATCCCTGTGTACTCCTGTCAGAGGGCCTGTGTACTCCTGTCAGGGGGCCCCATATATCCCTGTGTACTCCTGTCAGGGGGTCCGTGTACTTCTGTCAGAGGGCCCCATATATCCCCATTTACTCCTGTCAGAGGGCCGCATATACCCCTGTGTACTCCTGTCAGGGGGCCCCATTTATCCCTGTGTACTCCTGTAAGGGGGCCCCATTTATCCCTGTGTACTCCTGTCAGGGGGCCCCATTTATCCCTGTGTACTCCTGTCAAGGGGCCCCATTTATCCCTGTGTACTCCTGTCAGGGGGTCCGTGTACTCCTGTCAGTGGGCCGCATATATCCCTGTGTACTCATGTCAGAGGTCCTGTGTACTCCTGTCAGTGGGCCGCATATATCCAGTGTACTCCTGTCAGAGGGCCCACATATATCCCGGGTACTCCTGTCAGGGGGCCCCATGTATATCCAGTATACTCCTGTCGGGGGCCCACATATATCTTGTGTACTCCTGTCAGATGGCCCCCATCAGGGCCGGCCCTACCATGGGACCCAATGGGACCATGGTTCCAGGCGGCATTTAGGAGGAGGAGGCAGCCCGGCCGGCAAGATGTTTTTTTTTTTTATGAGAGGAGACTCGTAGCAGAGAGTAAAGCGGAGCAGATGCTGGTCGGTGTTGCGCTGTGCGCTGTTTGGTTGCTAAAATTGCTTGCCGACCGTCACCTAGCAACCAGTGATGTCATAGACCGCGGCCGCCCCAGCATTCACAGCGCTCAGCCTCCGCGCCAATCAATTGGTCCGCCCACCTCTTCCATCTCCTGCGTGAGGGAAGTGTGGGTCTGAGGAGAGCTGCCTGTGCGGGTGTGGCCGCCCCGGTGACAGAGAGGGGGAGGGGGCGATCGGGGGATATATACAGTACAGACAGTCCGCAGCTCTCCTCTCCGTGTCACAGCGCCGCTGCTCTATTTACCAGAGAACTCGGCAGCGGCGCTGTGACAGGGAGAGGAGAACCATGGGCTGTCTGTACTGTATATCTCCCCCAATCGCCCCCTCCCCCTCTCTGTCAGCTGGAGCTAGAAGAAAGAGAGCGGCTCTAATTGGTTTTGCTATGCCGCCGCCTTGCTTCCTGCTTTCCTCACCATAATTGGCCATAGCAGAGGGCCAATTAGAAGACTCTGGGGACTGGGGGCATCATGGGAAATGTAGTCCCTTAAGAGTGGCGGCCCCAGCGTGTCCACAGACACCATGCTAAAGCCCCCAGCATACAAGCACTCTGCTGGGGGTGTTACAAAAGGAAAAAATAGAATACTGTGCTCATGCTGGGGGAAGCCAGAGAGAGCCACGCTGTACCCACACAACCAGAGAGCCACGCTGTACCCACACCAACCAGAGAGCCATGCTGTACCCACACCAGAGAGCCACGCTGTACCCGCACCAACCAGAGAGCCACGTTTTACCCGCACCAACCAGAGAGCCACGCTGTTCCTGCATCCAACCAGATAGCCAAGCTGTACCCGCACCAACCAGAGAGGAGTCACGCTGTACCCGCACCACCGGAGAGAGAGCCCTGCTGTAACCGCACCACCACCGATGGCGGCCGAAAAGTGCAGCTAAAACAAAGGTAAAGCATGGGGGGGGGGGTTTTGATGGGCAGCATTTCATTCTTGGTCCCAGGCAGCACCATGTCTTGGGCCGGCACTGGCCCCCATATATCTCCTGTCCTCCTGTCAGGGGGCCCCCATATATCTCCTGTCCTCCTGTCAGGGGGCCCCAATATATGCCCGTGTACTCCTGTCGGGGGGCCCACATATATCTCGTGTACTCCTGTCAGAGGGCCCCCATATATGCCCGTGTACTCCTGTCAGGGGGCCCCATATATGCCCGTGTACTCCTGTCAGGGGGCCCCATATATGCCCGTGTACTGCTGTCAGGGGGCCCCATATATGCCTGTGTACTCCTGTCAGGGGGCCCCATATATGCCCGTGTACTCCTGTCAGGGGGCCCCATATATGCCTGTGTACTCCTGTCAGGGGGCCCCATATATGCCCGTATACTCCTGTCAGGGGACCCCGTGTATACGGTGTGATCTCTCCTCAGGCCGGATTTTGGCTCGGAGTCTCGCTGCAGGACGAGGCGTCTCTCTGCCTACAGACCCTGACCCAGCATGACTGACACAACTCTTTGTATGGAATGGCGGCCAGCGTGTGATAGACATAGTGTACTATATGCTGACAGACATAGAGGACCGGGGAAGAGATGGAGGACATAGCACAGATATGAAGACGATGGCGGGGGTGAACCGCTCCCACAGACAGCCGGGGAGGGGGTGGCCAGCCAGCCAGGGAGTGTCTGCTAGAGAGACAACCCCAGGCAGGGAGTGACCGACACAGAGGGGGAGCAGGGAGGAGACTGCAGACAACTACAGGGGAAGAAGGAAGGAGAGAGCGAGCGCAGAAATCACAGGTAGGCGCTATATACCCCGTCCATGGTGATATGGGGGAGGTTGGGGGAAGTATATGGACAGTGATAGGACGGGGCAGAACCGGGGAAAGTTCTGTTCATGTGACCGGACCGTCCGATGTGTGTGTATGGAGCGATCGTACGATCACAGCACAATGTAATGAGAATACTTACACCCGGGACCTAGGAATGAGCATTTTGTACTACATAGAGTATCTATCTCCTCTTCCCTTGCTTTTCCTTCTCCACCTCTCTTATCTCTATCATTGGTACCCAGGAGGGAGTATTCTGCATTACATATAGATCTTATAGAAGGTAGGTATTGCAGTAAGTACATCACAAGCTAGACAGACAAAAAAGAAACGCGACAGAGTCCAATATTTAGAGACACGCCCACCACAGACTTTTATTTTCGTCACCTTGATGTAAATTATTTGTAAACATCATGGAAAAAAAAACACCTTTGTTTATAAACACTGGAGGAGATTTACTAAAACAAGTGCACACAGAATCTGGGGAATTGTAACCAATCAGCATTCAGGTTTTAGCCCCCCCCCCCTTCAGATTGGGCAGATTTGACATGACAAATCACATGCCAAATCGGTGGCTATTGCTGGCAATGGCACGGTCCAATCGGCGCGATGCCACACCAATTCCCAAAAGTTTCTGTACTACTTTTGTTGACTTCGGGGTGCTTTGTGTAGACATCTGTTCATGAACCCGCACAGATGTTCTGTCAAATCGCCTCCGAAGTCGGACTGCATTGCTAGCCCATTATGTGCCACTTTACTGCAAACGAAGCCCATGCTGTGCCCGCTGGTGGCTGCATCCATCTCCACCCCTCTTTCCTGCTGGGCCGTGGACTCTGGCTCTGTGACTGGCTGGAGTCATGTGACGTCACTCCTGCGCATGCAGGCAGGAGCCGCCAGTCATGGCATGGGCCCTTTATAAACAGCACTTTTTTCAATGCGCATGCGCCGATGATGTCGGTGCAAGAGTATATGGTAAATGTCTCCTAAACCATGCACGTTTAGGAGATATTTCCAGTACCTACAGGCAAGACTTATTATAGGCTTACCTGTAGGTACAATGGGTGTAACTAGGTTTACAACCACTTTAATTAAACAAGCAGATGTTAGAAGCTGGCTGGTTACTATGCACATCTGCATCAGATTCTCCCTCATAATGTAAATACTGTGGCCTATTATTATTATTATTATTATTATTTATTTTGCTAACTCATCATTTGGGCATTAAAATGGAGTTCCACCCTGATTTTTTTTTTTTTTTTTAACGAAAATCTTTATATATATATATATATATATATATATATATATATATATATATATATATATATATATATATATACTCACCAGAAAGGGCTGTTGCTATGCAGAAGTAGCTCTTCTGCCTCTTCCTCCACCGTGGTCCTCTTCTTCTTCATCCTCCGTTGCGGTGTCTTCTGGTGAATGGGGCGCGCTGCCTTCTGGGAACTGTGTGTATCCCGGGAGGCACCCGCCCATTCACAAAGCACCGTGCGAGTCGCGCATGCGCAGTAGGAAACGGGCAGGGAAGCCGTAAGTCTTCACTGCCTGTTTCCCTTAGTCAGGATGGAGGCGCCAGGACCAAGCGATCGCCATCGGGGGCCCATAATCGTGGGCGCCTAGGACAGTTAAGTGTCCTTATTAAAAGTCAGCAGCTACAGTGTTAGTAGCTGCTGACTTTAAAAAATAAAAAATATGCGGGTGTA
This sequence comes from Rana temporaria, assembly GCF_905171775.1. Classification (NCBI taxonomy): domain Eukaryota; kingdom Metazoa; phylum Chordata; class Amphibia; order Anura; family Ranidae; genus Rana; species Rana temporaria. The sequence goes on from NC_053499.1 coordinate 60,038,891, forward strand.
AAAAAAATATATATATATATATATATATTTTGAGCCATGGGTGGCCCTATTGAGGCTCTTCTGCTCAATATCCTCCAATCTGAAAATCAAAGCAGCCAGGCTGAAAATTGTCCAATCAGATACAGCCACTGGAGCCTGCTGTCAGAGCACAATAAGTCTGGAGAGGAGATTCCACCATCCAGGGCCATCTTTAATATTGATTGGACCCTGGGCAAACATTTTTCTTGGGCCCTCCCAAATCTACTTATCAACCATTTGTGGGCTCAAGGGGCAGCTGCTTTGGGCCCCACAACAATGACTGGCCCTTGGGCAGCTGCCCCTTTTGCCCTGTGTTGAAGACGGCCCTGCCACCGTCCATAGTTTAGCCTGCAGGGCTGAATGAGAAAAATCTTAGTGTATGTACAGCTTTAGACTTGGCAAGTCAGAGGAAAGAGTCAGGCAAAACACTCCATTAGACAGTTGGGTCATCAAGTATCCTGAACATAAAATTCTGATTATTCCTTGCTTGAAGTGCTTCTAAAGTCACCTTGGGTCTCTTTCACATGGGGCGGATCCATTTGATGGACTCTGCTTGCTCAGGAAAGATTGCTCCGCTGAGCAGCCAGATGACAGGTCCGTCTCCGCTCACTGCGCAGAGACTGACCTGTCAGAGTCTCACTCTCCTGTATGGGGAGATTGGATGAAAACGCACCCCCTGTCCATTTTTATCCGATTCGCCAGACGGACAGAAAATAGGACCACCATCCATCTGGATTTGCCAGACAGGATCATATCGGATAGCTGTGGACATGTCTGCTGACATCCGCCGCTCCATAGAAGTGAATGGATTGTCCGATCAAGTCCGCCCAAAAAAACTGACAGGCAGACCACATCGGACAATGTTAAAGGGGCCTTAAAGTGATATTAACCACTTGACAACTGGGCACTTAAACCCACTTAATAACCAGACCAATTTTCAGCTTTCGGTGCTCTCACATTTTGAATGACAATAACTCAGTCATACAACACTGTAACCAAATGAAATTTTTGTCCTTTTTTTCCCACAAATAGAGCTTTATTTTGGTGGTATTTGATCACCTCTGCGTTTTTTATTTTTTTCGCTATAAATGAAAAAAGAACGAAAATTTTGTAAAAAAATGAATTTTTCTTCATTTCTATTATAAGATTTTGCAAAAAATGAATTTTTCTTCATAAATTTGGCCTAAAATGTATACTGCTACATATCTTTGGTAAAAAAAAAAAAAAAAAAATTTGGATATTATTTAGTCTGGGTGAAAGTTATAGGGTCTACAAGCTATGGTACCAATTACTGAAAATTGATCAATTTGATCACACCTGAAGTACTGACGGCCTCTCTCATTTCTTGAGACCCTAACATGCCAGAAAAGTACAAATACCCCCTAAATGACCCCTTTTTGGAAAGAAGACATTCCAACGTATTTAGAAAGAGGCATGGTGAGTTTTTTGAAGTTGTCATTTTTTCCCACAATTCTTTGCAAAATCAAGGTTTTTTTTTTTTTTTTTTTTTTTTCCACAAAAGTTTCATACTAGCAGGTTATTTCTCACACACAGCATATGCATACCACAAATTACACCCCAAAACACATTCTGCTATTCCTCCCGAGTATGGCGATACCACATGTGTGAGACTTTTACACAGCGTGGCCACATACAGAGGCCCGACATGCAGGGAGCACCATCAGGCGTTCTGGAACACCCAGGCCAATTCTGACATTCCTCTCCTACATGTAAAAATCATCATTTATTTGCTAGAAAATTACATAGAACCCCAAAACATTATATATGCTTTTTTAGCAAAGACCCTAGAGAATACAATGGCGGTCGTTGCAACTTTTTATCGCGCATGGTATTTGCACAGCAATTTTCCGAACGCATTTTTTTGGGAAATAAAACAGTTTTGTGCTTTTTAAAAAAAAAAAACATTAAAGTTAGCCCAATGTTTTTGCATAATATGAAAGACGAAGTTACGCCGAGTAAATAGATACCCAACATGTCACCCTTCAATATTGCACACGCTTGTGGAATGGCGCCAAACTTCGCTACTTAAAAATCCCCATAGGTGACGTTTTAAATGTTTTTACTGGTTACATGTTTTTAGTTACAGAGGAGGTCTGGGGCCAAAATGATTGCTCTCGCTCTAACGTTCGCAGCGATACCCCACATGTGTGGTTTGAACACCGTTTTCATATGTGGGCGGGACTTACGTACACATTCGCTTCTGTATACGAGCACGCGGGAACAGGGGCGCTTTAAATATTTTTTTTTTATTTTTATTGTTCATTTTACTTAATTTATTTTAGTTTGACACGTTTTTCCCCAAAAATAAATGTTTTGATCACTTTTATTCCAATTACAAGGAATGGAAACATCCCTTGTAATAGGAATATAGCATGACAGGTCCTCTTTACAGTGAGATATGGGGTCAATAAGACCCCACATCTCACCTCTAGGCTGGGAAGCCTGAAAAAAAACAAGAAAAAAACCGATCCTGGCTTAGATCGCAGCGGTGAGTCAGAAAAAGCACCGGAGGGCGAAGGGAGTGGGGACGTCCCTTTTTGCCTCCCGTAAGAACGATCAAGAGGCGGAACAGCCGCCATGATCGTTCTTATGGTGTAGAGAATCGCCGGCTGAAAAAAATGATATCTGAATGATGCCTGTAGCTGCAGGCATCATTTAGATATCCCTGCACAAAGTCAAGGACCTCATATGACGTGGGCGGGAAGTGGTTAAAACAAATTTTTTTCCCCAGAGTATTTTCTGGGTATTGTAGAGTATTGGCCGGGGTATTGCAAAGTATTGGCCGGGGTATTGCAAAGTATTGGCCGGGGTATTGCAAAGTATTGGTGTGGGGGTATTGCAGAGTATGGTGCGGGGGTATTGCAGAGTATTGGTGCGGGGGTATTGCAGAGTATTGTGTGGGGGGTATTGCAGAGTATTGTGTGGGGGGTATTGCAGAGTATTGTGTGGGGGGTATTGCAGAGTATTGTGTGGGGGGTATTGCAGAGTATTGTGTGGGGGGTATTGCAGAGTATTGTGTGGGGGGTATTGCAGAGTATTGTGTGGGGGTATTGCAGAGTATTGTGTGGGGGGTATTGCAGAGTATTGTGTGGGGGGTATTGCAGAGTATTGTGTGGGGGGTATTGCAGAGTATTGTGTGGGGGGTATTGCAGAGTATTGTGTGGGGGGTATTGCAGAGTATTGTGTGGGGGGTATTGCAGAGTATTGTGTGGGGGTATTGCAGAGTATTGTGTGGGGGTATTGCAGAGTATTGTGTGTGGGGTATTGCAGAGTACTGGCAGGGGTATTGCAGAGTATTGCGCGGAGGTATTGCAGAGTATTGCGCGGGGGTATTGCAGAGTATTGCGCGGGGGTATTGCAGAGTATTGCGCGGGGGTATTGCAGAGTATTGCGCGGGGGTATTGCAGAGTATTGCGCGGGGGTACTGCAGAGTATTGCGCAAGGGGTACTGCAGAGTATTGCGCGGGGGTATTGCAGAGTATTGGTGCGGGGGTATTGCAGAGTATTGGTGCGGGGGTATTGCAGAGTATTGGTGCGGGGGTATTGCAGAGTATTGAGCGGGGGTATTGCAGAGTATTGGTGCGGGGGTATTGCAGAGTATTGAGGGGGGGTATTGCAGAGTATTGCGCGGGGGTATTGCAGAGTATTGCGCGGGGGTATTGCAGAGTATTGCGCGGGGGTATTGCAGAGTATTGCGCGGGGGTATTGCAGAGTATTGGTGCGGGGGTATTGCAGAGTATTGAGCGGGGGTATTGCAGAGTATTGCGCGGGGGTATTGCAGAGTATTGCGCGGGGGTATTGCAGAGTATTGCGCGGGGGTATTGCAGAGTATTGCGCGGGGGTATTGCAGAGTATTGCGCGGGGGTATTGCAGAGTATTGCGCGGGGGTTTTGCAGAGTATTGCGCGGGGGTTTTGCAGAGTATTGCGCGGGGGTATTGCAGAGTATTGCGCGGGGGTATTGCAGAGTATTGCGTGGGGGTATTGCAGAGTATTGCGTGGGGGTATTGCAGAGTATTGCGCGGGGGTATTGCAGAGTATTGCGCAGGGGGTATTGCAGAGTAATTGCGCAGGGAAGGCAGAGCATTGCAGAGTATTGCGCAGGGAAGGCAGAGTATTGCAGGGGTTAATGCAGGGATGGCTGAGCAGGGATGGATGGATCTGTGACTGCAATAGTCACAGATCCATCCCACACTGCTGCTGCCATCCGCGCTCTCCTCTCACACTGTACCGATCGGTACAGCGAGAGGAGGGAGGAACCGGCGTCATCAAATGACGCCGGTTTGTTTACATGTGATCGCGCCGTCATTGGACGGCGCGATCACATGGTAAAAGACCGCCGTTGCCGGTCAGTTACCGTGATCTGTGTAGCGCCGGGTCTCATAGACCCGGCGCGCACAGAATTTTCTGTGTGCGCGCCCGAGGCGGCGCGCATTACTGCTTCTGGTGGGCGCCGTTTCAGAACGGCGACCCCCAGTTAAGCAACCACCTTGCCGCCGTTTGTGGACGGCGGCTGGTGGTTAAGTGGTTAAAGTCTTTAAGTCTTTTTTTTTTTTCTTTATTTCAAAATAACAAGCATGTCATACTTACCTGCTCTGTGCAGTGGTTTTGCACAGAACAGCCCAGATCCTCCTCTTCGGCACTCCTGACCCCTCCCTCCTGTTGCGTGCCCCCCACAGCAAGCAACTTGCTTTGGGGGCACCCGAGCCACACCACAGCTCTGTGTGCCCATTCAGACACTGAGCCATGCCCCGGCCGCCGCCCCCTCACTCTCTTCATTGGCTCACTGGCTTTAATTGACAGCAGCGGTATCCAATGGCGTTTCACTGCTGTTTCAGCCAATCAGGAGGGAGAGTCCTGTGGACAGCTGAATCTCTCGTGCAACATCGCTGGATAGAGATGGGGCTCAGGTAAGTATTAGGGGGGCTGCTGCACACTGAAGGCTTTTTTATCTTAATGGAACTTCCGCTTATTGCGTTCCTCCCCTCCCTCCGGTGTCACATTTGGCAAATTTCAGGAGGGGGGGCAGATACCTGTCTAATACAGAATCTGCGGCGATCTACACCATGTCTGGCCCCCCTCTGTCTTCTGGGAGACACACAGGTTGCAGAAGACAGCAGGGAGCAGTCAGGACGTGCAACGCGACTCACGCATGTGCAGTAGGGAACCAGACTGAAGCCGCAAGGCTTCACTTCCTGATTCCCTTACTGAAGATGGTGGCGCCTCCACCCGGGAGCCGAGGGACGGGTCGGCTTCGGGTAAGATCATCGCGGGCGTGTTGGGCAGGTAAGTGTCCATATTTTAAAAGTCAGCAGCTGCAGTATTGTAGCTGCTGACTTAAATGTATTTTTTATTTTTTTGGGCTTTAAGGTAAAAAACTTTCTGGGTGCAGCCCCCCCCCCCCCCCCATAACCATTTTCTCCATTACAAAAGTAATTGACATTCCAAAACGTTAGTTGTCACAGAAACAGGAGGTGAGGGTAAATCTTCCAAGGTGGACACCTGTTCTGGTTACAAAGTGTACATTCACATAGTGATTAGGACACCCTGCAAGTTCCAGTGGAAGGAATCTGTAGATTTCTCAATCTAAACTGACAGGTCTGTATCAGTTCAGCCCATACAATGCAATGACAGGCTAATGGTGGCCCTCGGCTATTTGTGACTTTTCACAAAACCAGTAATACCTGCGATCTTCGCACACACCTGTCTTAACCAGTCCTAACTCTACCCAAAGCTGAAATGTTTTGGATTCACAAATACTTTGAGCCTGGCTTATAACACAGTGACCAGCTTTGCTCTTTCTTTTCCAAAAAGTATGATTGTGCCCTGGTTCACACTGGGTACGATTTGGAACGATTTGAGATGCGATTTGACATGTCAAATCGCATCTCAAATCGGCGGCAATTGTCGGCAATGGCACTGTCCTAATCAGTGCGACGCCGCATCTGCGATTTCAAAAAGTAGTTCCGGTACTACTTTTTGCGATTTCGGGCTGCGATTTACATTAAATTGCGGCCGAAATCGCGGCAAAATCGCAGCAGCGAAATCATGGTAAAATCGCGCATTTTACCGCGATTTTGAATTCGTAGCAGTGTGAACCTAGGCTGAGATTTCTGCTCTAAATAAAGAGGACCCCTGTTTTAGAGATTGCCCTGTGCTCACATGTATTAGTACGTAGGTATAGGCAGAATTTAAGTTTCATGTTATGCTGTATTATGTGTAATTTCAATGTGTGTCTTTAAGGCCGGGTTCACACCTATGCAAATTAAGTGCCGCTTAAACCGCATCCAATTCGCATAACATTATAAAATACATTGATTTTAATGAGGCTGGTTCACATTGTGCGATGCATTCACACTGCGCATTGCCCAAAAAACGTGTGCGTTTTCTAGGCATTGCGGTGCGGCTCAGGTGCGAGTTACGGCCCATTATCTTCTATGGGCACGCATCTGATTTTCATCAGGATTTCTCTCATTCTCCTCAATACACTCCCCCCCTCCCCTCTCCCAGGTCTCCAAATTCGCAGCTAAAACGGAGACGATCTGCTGAACAGTTCTCTTATCTCTTTGCAGAGATAACAGAGCTGGAATTCGCACCACACAAGTGTGAATCCGGCCTAAAGGTTCTCGTATATCTAGATCCTGGTCTAGCTATTGGTAGTAGTTTGCCCCATTCAACCGGACGTGTTCTGCAATGTTGAAGATGCTTTGTAGCCCGTACAAGCCACTTATTCAGTTCAAATGAATGTCATGAACATACCTGAAAAGGGTGAGTGAATTAGGCGCCATGGGGATTATTTACTAAAACTGAAGAGTGCAAAATCAGGTGCTACTCAGCAGATAAACCAATCAGCTTCCAGATTTTATTGTCAAAGCTTAATTGAACAAGCTGAAGTTAAGAGCTGATTGGCTGCCATGCACTCTCCAGTTTTAGTAAATCAATCACCATCTGTTTTCTATACATGATCCCATTTTTAACATCTTTGCCCCATGGTTTGACAACAGTTCACAACTTTAGCTGTTTAAACCTAGGAACTTACACCTATGCAGTCATCTTGACACCAGCTATGGGATTATGTAACTAGAACAGGGTGTCTCCACAACGTTCACACCTCCCATCCTGTTCTCTGTGGCAATCAACATCTACAAAATTCATGGTAATTGGATTAAGGTGTGGATTTTAATGTTGAGGTATCTTCCTGGCACTCATTTTCAGTGGTGGCTCATCAGCAGCGGTGTTTGTATGTATTTAGGATTTTTTTTTTTTTTTTATGTGTGTTTCACAATGTGATTGTAATGGAGAAACACATTAAACAGAGATGTAAAAAAAAATAGAGATATATAAAAAAAGAAGCACATGTTTAGAGCCTGAGGCTCTAATTGGATTTACAAAGGTTGGGCCCACCCACTTCTGACATTAGCAAATCAAAATCCACTATTGTCTTCCTGCTTTTACTCCTGGCCAATCAGGAAGCTGGTCTTAAGACCGGATTGGCCTAAAGGAGAAGCAGGGTGGGGTGGGGTTTCATTGCCACCTCTCCCAAAAAATAGAGCACCAGCTGCCACTGCTCATTAGACCTGAGGAAGTGGCTTGGATAAGCTACCAAATGTCTTTAAAGCCTAACTCCTGTAGTACTAAAACTCTTCCCTTTGCAGTGGTGCTGCACCCACACTGCAAGGGTCAACTGCTTGTTTGGATTTAGGTGATGGAAAAGCACTTTTACTTACACAATCTTCTCCTCCTCCATGCTCAGGCAGTGGACTATTCCTCTTATTGTTCTTGTGTTCAGTGCAGGGCTATGGACCCTGCATTGGTTTTAGACCACAGGAGTAAAAGTGAGAAAGTGCTGTCTGGACTGGGCTACCAGTGCAGAAGCGCCAGCAGGAGCAGAGGATCGGATAAATAAATGTAAAAACAAAAAAATGATAAAGTGTTCAATAAGGATGTAAATTGATTTGATCCTTTTTTTTTTTTTTACTCGAATTGACCAGTTCAGATGTAGTTAAAAAGCCCTCAGTTGACACTCCTTACTAGGGTGACCACATTTTAAAACTGCCATTCAGGGACACACCATCTCTCTCACCTTCCTCCAAAAAGATGAGGGGGCAGGGGGTAATGTAGTCTCGTGGTTGATGGGTAATTTGGCAGCGGGTTATTTGTCAGGTGAATGTGCCACTTGCCACCAGATGCAGTGCCGCTTGCCACCCATAGCCTGCAACCAGATGCAGTGCTGCTGTCACTCCCTCTGCATGAGCCACGTGCGTAGAAGGCAAGGAGTGGCGTCACTATCTGGAGAGTGAAGACCACATCAGTCCCTGCTGCTTGCCGCTGGGTGCCAGAGAAGGAGGTGCCGCCGAGGTGGGCGGGGACAGCAGTGCTGCACTAGGCGCAGGCCTCGCTCCTGGTCTCACGGTCTGAGAGTAAATTGTCACTGGTTGCAAGATGCCAGGCAGCGCTGGCCCTAGCAACCAGTTCCGGAAATGTAGTTATTAGTTAGTAGGGGGTGGCTCATGGCTGTGTCCTTTATTCCATTCCATTCCATTCCGGGGCATTGTATTGTCCTGGAATGAAGGTGCCCAGGACCCAGGACAGACATGTCAATTGCGGGACAGTCCCAGAAATAAATAAATATCCCCAAAAAAGATATAAAAAAAATTATTTTTTTCCTCAGTTTAGGCCGATACGTATTCTTCTACCTATTTTTGGCAACAAAAATCACAATAAGGGTTTATCGATTGGTTCGAATTTATAGCGTTTAAAAAATAGGGGATAGTTTTATGGAATTTTTATTAATATATATATTTTTTTTACTACTAATGGCGGGTCCCGCGGGCCGCACTCGCGATCCATGGCTGGGCTCTTAAAGGGGACGTGTATATATATGAAAATACATCCCTGTGCCCAGCCGTGCCATTCTGTCGACGTATATAGTCGTGCAGCGGTCCTTAAGTGGTTAAGGACCGGCTCACGTCGGCAGAATGGCATCGACAGACAAATCGACGTATATTTACATCAGTTTGAATTTGCCACCGTGCTTGCGTGCGACTGCCGCGAGCTCCGTGACCGTGGACTTGATGTCCGCCGGTGTCCCGCGATTTGGTCACAGAGCTGAAGAATGGGGAGATGTCAGTGTAAACACAGCATCTCCCCGTTCTGCCTAGTGACATGTCACTAATCGTCTGCTCTCTCTCAGGAGCAGTGATCAGTGACGTATCACTCGTATACACGCCCCCTAACAGTTAGAATCACTCCCTAGGACACCCTTAATCCCTTCTTAGCCCCCTAGTGGTTAACTCTTTCACTGCCAGTCACATTTACACAGTAACCAGTGCATTTTTATAGCACTGATCGCTGTATAAATGTGGTCCCAAAATAGCACCAAAAGTGTCCGCCATAATGTCGCAGTCACAATAAAAATATTATTAATAAGAATGCCAGAAAACTATCCCCCATTTTGTAGACGCTATAACTTTTGCCAATCAATAAACGCTTATTGCGATTTTTTTTTTTCAAAAAATATGTAGAAGAATATGTATCAACGAAAAAAGAGGACAATATATATATATATATATATATATATATATATATATATATATATATATATATATATATATATATTAGATTTTATGGGGATATTTATTATAACAAAAAGTAAAAAAGATTGCTTTTTTCTAAAAAATTTTGCTCTATTTTTGTTAATAGGGCAAAAAATAAACACCGCAGAGGTGATCAAATACCACCAAAATAAAGCTCTATTTGTGGGAAAAAAAGGACGTAAATTTTGTTTGGGAGACACATCGCACAACCGCGCAATTGTTAGTTAAAGTGAAGCAGTGCTGAATTGCAAAAAGTGACCTGGTCATTTGGCAGCCAAATGGTCCGGGGGTGGTTAATACACATCTTTAAACTATTGAAGTCTATGTAACCAAACCCCCCCCCCCCCCCCCCAAAAAAAAAAAACCTGGCCCTTTCACAAAATGCACAGATGTGAACTACATCCATAGGAAACCATGTTAAATGTAGTGTAGTGTGTTTCTGCAAAACTGAAAAATGCATAGGTGTGAACCAGGCCTAAAACCTGATTGTGTCCTTTAAACAGCCTGTTTGAATTTTGTATTTCTAAGTTCTGACTCATGTTTTGTGGAAATGAATTCAGGTCTTTGGAGAAGTCAAGATGAGTGAGGAAGCGATTGTTCCCGTATACGCCACTGGGATCTCTGCCCAGCTACAGAAACAGCGGGACCAAGAGCTGGGTGTAGGAAAACACGAAAATGCTGTGAAGTTTCTGGGGCAGGATTTTGAGCGGATTCAGCACGAGTGCTTAGCAAATGGAACTCTGTTTAAAGATGAAACTTTTCCTCCAAGTGCTTATTCCTTGGGCTTTAAAGAGCTTGGCCCAAATTCCTCCAAGACCTACGGAGTTAAATGGATTCGGCCCACGGTAAGAGATATTCATTATTTGTTTTATTTGCCTCTCATTCTGGTTTAGGGGTATATATACTGTGTATGCGACAGTGATTGCAGTATAGAAAATAATATTGAAATCCAGAGTGTGAGGCCCCGTACACACGACCAGTTTCCTCGGCAGAATTCAGCTTCCGACCGAGTTTCTGGCTGAATTCTGCCGAGGAAACTGGTCGTGTGTACACTTTCGGCCGAGGAAGCCGACGAGGAGCTCGACGAGGAAATAGAGAACATGTTCTCTATTTCCTCGTTGTTCTATGGGAGCTCTCGCCGTGTGTACGAGGCCTGAGTGAATGTATGTATGTATGTATGTGTGTGTGTGTGTGTGTATATGTATATGTATATATATATATATATATATATATATATATATATATATATATATATATATATATATATATATATATATCTCAAATAATATACCAACATACAAGGGGGCTACAGCACAGACATAATTCCCCATTTTATACAGGGTCTTCATGTTTGAGATCAGCTGTTTATTTCTTATTTTTTATTCTCCTCTCTGATTCCGTACATTCTTTAAAGAGTATGCCATCCCCTTTAAGACATCTGCTTGTTTATTTTGGATAAGTGGATTCATGTTGGTGACATTAAATATCAGATTATTAATGTACTTTCTATAATCCCTGCAGAAGCAGATTTATCTTCTGAGAAATGAAATGAGAACGCCTTCCTTTTATTAACATCCTATTGAAGAAAACAATATGAAGGCAACAAAATACTATGCAAGTAAATTGTATGATTCAATTTGGGGGGGCAGTAAGGATAAGGCCCAATCCACACTTGAGAATGGGCTCAGGTGCAGTAACATGCAAGAACCCCTTTGGGAGTTCCTGGCGATTAGCTGCAGGAGGCAGCCCCATTAAAAGTAGTGGAAGACTGACAGCTCATGCAGCTCATCGTGTCCGCTTGCATGTAATTGCTCGTGGAGAAAATACCTGCGAGTGATCGGCCCTGGATACAGACTTACTGGAATGGAAGTCACATGTTCCCAAAGGTGAACTTGGCCTTTAACCGCTTGCTGACGTCATCTCGCCGAGCAGCCAATAGGGGCGCGCACCCCTGATGCACGCAATCACCGTCGGGCACCCGCGATCGCTCGTTACAGAGCGAGAACACACAGCTCCCGGTCCTGTCAGGGGGAGAAATGCCTGATTGTCTGTTCATACAATGTATGAACAGCGATCAGTAATTTCCCCAAGTCAGTCCACCCCCCTTCAGTTAGAACACACCCAGGGAACATACTTAACCCCTTCCTCGCCCCCTAGTGTTAACCCCTTCACCGCCAGTGGCATTTTTATAGTAATCAATGCATTTTTATAGCACTGATCGCTATAAAAATGCCAATGGTCCCAAAAATGTGTCAAAAGTGTCCGAAGTGTCCGCCATAATGTCGTAGTACCGATAAAAATCGCTGATCGCCGCCATTACTAGTAAAAAAAAAAAAATAGTAATAAAAATGCCATAAAACTATGCCCTATGTTGTAGACGCTATAACCTTTGCGCAAACCAATCAACGCTTAATGCGATTTATTTTTTATTTTATTACGAAAAATATGTAGAAGAATACGTATCGGCCTAAACTAAGGAAAAAAATTGTTTTTATATATTTTTGGGGGATATTTATTACAGCGAAAAGTAAAAAATATAATTTTTTTTCAAAATTGTCGCTCTATTTTTGTTTATAGCGCAAAAACTAAAAACCGCAGAGGTGATCAAATACCACCAAAATAAAGCTCTATTTGTGGGGAAAAAAAGGACGCCAATTTTGTTTGGGAGCCACTTCGCACGACCGCGCAATTGTCAGTTAAATTGAAGCAGTGCCGAATCGCAAAAAGTGGCCTGGTCTTTGACCAGCAATATGGTCTGGGGCTTTTGTTGAGAAAAAAATATGTCTGTCTGGGTGATCTATGTACATTGCAGGGATTTTAACAAACTTTGTTGCAGATTACTTTTTGTTATTCTGAAGAAATAGCTGTTTGTTTATGTGGAAGGTGAATGGGAGTGATTTTATAATTATCAATCAGCTGCTGCACTTGCAGAGTTCTTATGAGGAAAGTGGCAGGATCTGCATCCATATTTTTTTTTTTTGCAGGTGATGCCCAAAATGTTATATCTTTGTGCACACTTTTAGGAAAACCATTAAGCCAGTCACAAAAACAGGAAATTACATATGGTAGGGGGGTGTTCTGTACACCATTTGTGTACAGAGCATCTCCAAGTAGCCATATTGCATTGCATTTTACAGAAAAAGCAGCTCTGCAGGGTGTGTGTGTGTGTGTGTGTGTGTGTGTATGTGTGTGTATGTGTATGTATGTGTGTGTATATATATATATATATATATATATATATATATAAATATATATATAATTTGTAAATAGAATAAAATATCTTTTCATGTGATAACACTGAAGACATTTAAAAATGTAAAGTAGTGAGTGTACAGCTTGTATAACAGTGTATATTTGTTGTTCCCTCCAAATGGCTCAACACACAGCCATTAATGTCTAAACTGCTGGCAACAGAAGTGAGTACACCCCTAAGTGAAAATGTACAAATTCTGCCCAAAGTGTCAATGTTTTGTGTGGCACCATTATTGTCCAGCACTGCCTTAACCCTTTTGGGCATGGAGTTCACCCGAGCTTCACAGGACTCCTCTTACACTCCTCCATGATGACATCACGGAGCTGGTGGATGTTAGAGACTTTGAGCTCCTCCACCTTCTGTTTTAGGATGGCCCACAGATGTTCAATAGGGTTTAGGTCTGGAGACATGCTTGGCCAGTCCATCACCTTTACCCTCAGCTTCTTTAGTAAGGCATCAGAGAAGGAATGGGACGGGGCCGGGAACTCCACTGACACTCTGGTCCTGCCCCATGTAGTCTGTATACTCGGGAGGGAGGCAGTGCTGTATTCTCCAGCCAGCAGAGAGAGGGCGGGGCCGGGAGCTCCACTGACACTCTGGTCCTGCCCCATGTAGTCTGTATACTCGGGAGGGAGGCAGCGCTGTATTCTCCAGCCAGCAGAGAGAGGGCGGGGCCGGGAGCTCCACTGATGCTCTGACCCCCACCCCATGCAGCCTGTATGCTCAGGAGGGAACGGCTGTAGTAGGAGCAGAGCTCCCAGTGGGAGCCCTGCCCCGACTTCTAAAAGTGCATGGTGAGCCCGGCTGGTCATCTCCTGTAGTATGTGCGCAGTCTCTGAGCGTCCCCTGTAGTATGTGCGCAGTCTCTGAGCGTCCCCTGTAGTATGTGCACAGTCTCTGAGCGTCCCCTGTAGTATGTGCGCAGTCTCTGAGCGTCCCCTGTAGTATGTGCGCAGTCTCTGAGCGTCCCCTGTAGTATGTGCGCAGTCTCTGAGCGTCCCCTGTAGTATGTGCGCAGTCTCTGAGCGTCCCCTGTAGTATGTGCGCAGTCTCTGAGCGTCCCCTGTAGTATGTGCGCAGTCTCTGAGCATCTCCTGTATTACAGTATGTGTGCAGTCTCTGAGCATCCCCTGTAGTATGTGCGCAGTCTGTGAGCATCCCTTGTAGTATGTGCGCAGTCTCTGAGCGTCCCCTGTAGTATGTGCGCAGTCTCTGAGCGTCTCCTGTAGTATGTGCGCAGTCTCTGAGCGTCCCCTGTAGTATGTGCGCAGTCTGTGAGCGTCCCCTGTAGTATGTGCGCAGTCTGTGAGCGTCCCCTGTAGTATGTGCGCAGTCTGTGAGCGTCCCCTGTAGTATGTGCGCAGTCTCTGAGCATCTCCTGTAGTATGTGCGCAGTCTCTGAGCGTCTCCTGTAGTATGTGCGCAGTCTCTGAGCGTCCCCTGGTCCTATAGATGCCACTTATCTGTTCCACAAACTAATTTATAAGGATAATATAGTTTCCAGTCCAAACCGCTTAGTAGAATGGTGAATATCGAGTGCTATAGTGGCTTCTGTAGGAAGTGCTGCCTGGGCTTCCTTATCTATAAGCTGCTGCATTTTTGTAGCCTTGCCAGCTCTGTTATTAAGCAAAATATGAAACCATTTTGTAGCATGAATTTATTTTTGTTTAGATCAACGATTTGGTAATTTGATGCGTCTTCCTTGAAGGAGAATGCATTGCTGATCTTTTGTTACTCCTAAACCCAAGTCTATTACAGGACCCTACACTGTTTTAGACATATCTGTAGGCCTAATAATGATGCAGAGAAAAGGCCATAAGTAGTAAGAAACAAGTGGTGTGAGATACTGTGGTTACCCATGTGTATTTATCCACTAAAAGCTGTTAAATGACACCAGGGTATGTTTAAAGTGGATGTAAACCCACTCTCATCCTTTCTAAACTACTGCCATAGTGCTGATCTATAGGGATGTAGATGCCTCCTGCATGTATCCTTACCTGTCAAATGTCTCCTCTCTGTTTGTTATCAGACCTGAAAAACTGCAGATTCTGTGGGTGGGTCTGTTGTCTGGAGCTCGGTGGGTGGAGTCGTGATGTCAGTAGACTCCCCGCCCTCCTCTACACTCCCCTTGTCAGCGTGCATTTTCTCCTGTGTATTTCTTACACTAAATTCTGCTATGATCACTAACATCCAGTCAAAACACAGAAAAGTCATCACATGACTTCTCAGGCTTGTGAATCACCTGTCACTCAATATAGGGGGGAAGAACAGACAAGGTTTTCTCTGGTTGTCTGTTTTATCTCACTGAAAAAAGATAAGAGGATTGCTCAAAGCTGGATTAACTCTTTGTGGCAAGACTGGGCACAGATAATTTGAAATCTTATACTTTACATTGTGCCAGCCCTAAAAAAATAATAATTCAGGTTTACATCCACTTTAACCACTTCAGCTCTGAAAGGTTTACCCCCCCCTTCATGACCAGGCCATTTTTTGCGATACGGCACTGTGTTACTTTAACTGCGACGCTGTACCCAAATAAAATGTTTGTCTTTTTTTTTTTTTTTTACACAAATGGAGCTTTCTTTTGGTGCTATTTGATCACCTCTGTAGTTTTTATTTTTTGCGCTGCCTTGTTTACATAGACAGACCGCCATTCTGCCTGTCTCCCAAAAGTTTGGCGGGTCCCGGCGGACATCACGTCCGCCGGACCCACTGATTGGCTCCCGCTGTGTCCAAATACAGCGGGAGTGGGTCGCTGGCAGCTTTCTTGCGTGCGCGCCCCAAACCCGGAAGTTTCAGATCACGTCCTAGGTATGTGATCTGGCACAGAGTGGCCACCCTGCTGCAGTATATGTGGGTGGGGCAGTCCGCAAGCGGTGAAAGTGTATCTATAGCCAAAACTTTGAAAAAGTATGTGCCTTGAGATATGCTTTATGTTCAAACTACATAAACCTCAGATGAAGTTGTTTATTACAGGGAACGGGTTTTTGGCTGTACAAAGTAGACTTCCTGTTGAGTAATTCTGCTGAAATGCAGTAGATACCATCAGGCAATATTACTTTGGAAGTTCTGCTCAATTACCTCTTTTTTAGTTTGTTCCCCGATTTCAAAGAGCGTTTTTTCAGGTTATCTAAAATTGAATATATGAGTAAAAAACTGGAACAAGTACTACTTAACCTCCCTGGCGGTATGATTCTTTCAGAAAAAAGGTGCTGAAAGCGGTACAATTATTTGCAAGGAAATTTGGTGATTTATACTGTAGGCCTGTAATTTTTAGGAATAACTCACTTAAATCTGACCAAACAAGAGTCTTGTAGGCATCCCGGGTATGAATTTTTTTTAAAAACAAAATTATAAATTATAATATAATAAATAATTATAAATAATTATAACAAATAATAATATAATTATAATAAAAATTATTCAATAATGTAATCAACTCAAAATCACTGAAATTTGCTCAGTTGCAGAATTGTCGCTGTCATTATTTTTATTTTTTTTATGACGAATTTCCCCACAAATCGCTATCGCACAATTCTGCAAGTGATTATAATTTATTATCGCTGTTTTCTAGCTGATCTAAAACCGTTTTTGACATAAAAAGACACTTTTGGTTGCTATGGACAATCTACAGTTTGCAGGCAGAAAGAACGTTTTTTATTATATAAAAGAACATGTAGGACACTGGACAGACCACTAGGGACTAGGGGTGTGTGTATTTTTTACATACAGTACTGTAATCTATAAGATTACAGTATACTGTATGTAATGTGTTTGTTTACTTTTTTTGAATTTGGCGCCGTTCTCCGCTCCTGTGCGTCGTAACGTCGCAGGGAACGGAGATCGGCGGCACAGGAGGACGCTGTGTGAATCGAGCGAGCACCCGCTCGCTCACACAGCGCGGTGGCATCGCTGTATCCAGGGAAAAGGTAAGTAAACACTCCCTGTGGATCCAGCGAGCCCGAGTCTGACTCGGGGTTACCGATCGCAGCATGAAAATCTAACCCCGAGTCAGACTCGGGAATACCGCCAGGGAGGTTAACAATGTAATGTAAAAAAATGCAGACAATTAAAAATGATGAAAAAAAAAAAAGTGTGGGACCCCCCCCCCCAAATGCATACCAAGCCCTTTGGGTCTGGTATGAATTTTATGGTGAACCCCACACCAATTTTTTTAAATGGCATGGCCCCCCTTACCCCCAAATCCATACAAGACCCTTATCTAAGCATTCAGCCCGGCAGGACAGAAAGGGGCGGGGGGCAAGCGAGCAAGCAGCCCCCCCCCCGAACCATACCAGTCTATATGCCCTTAGCATGGGGGGGTGCTTTGGGGCAGGGGGTGCCCCCCTTTCCTGACTTGCCGGGCTGCATGCTCAGATAAGGGTCTGGTATGGATTTTGGGAGGACCCCACAGCTTTTTTTTTTTTTGTGTTTAAATATGGTGTGTTTTTGCTCAATGTGGTAAATTGCTGCATTAAATAATGCAGTAATTATCGCTAAATCGAAAAAATACTGCATTCGGTATTTAACGCAAAATTCGTACTAAATTTAAAGGGGTTGTAAAGGAATTTTTTTGTTTTTCATAATAAGCATCCTTTACCTGCAGACATTCCTCTTTTCACTTCCTCATTGTTCGTTTTTGCTCAGAAGTTGCTCTATTTCTTCTCTGTTCTGTTAACTTCCTGCTTGTCTGATTTTACTGACCACCGTGAAGGGAGGCTTTACTGCGGTTTTCAGTGACATGCTCGCCCCCTCCTGGGAACTACATCTGTGTGGCAGGACGCTCTCTATGTGTTAGAGACTTCAAGGAGGTGTGAATTACTATGCGTGCCGCAATTCATACTGGGAAATGTAATTCTTACATGAACGAGCACCGCAAACCAGGAAGTGAATGAGAGAACAGGAACTAGAACTCCGGAGGTGATATAGATGAAGGAATTTAATAGGTATTTACTCGTTTTTTAACAGAATCATTACACTATTCTGTCTGGCTACCTTGCAGACATTAATTTTAGGCAAATTTTTTTTTTCCTTTAGTGACCCTTTAACTTTCACAACTGATTTAATGAAAGAGTTATTTTACCGCATCTTATTTTCCGTTATATAGCTCTTAGTGACTTAACCCCCATGTGGTAACACGTGTGACTGACTGGACCCAAAAAGGATGAAAAACAAGTACCTTATACAGAGCAGGACTGATATTGCAATCCGTGCTCATAATGGAGAGCATGGCGTTTCCTATGACTGGCTTATCTAATGTAGCTCCAACTGTAGTTCAGCCACATAAACACAACAGACTAAATACAATACATGCTAAGATACAGCAAGTGATGATTACAAATATATTTTAAGAGGAAAAACCAATTCAGTGGGCTGGCACTGGACCCCTTCAATTCCCCTATTTCCCTCTATAGCTCATTTTATTGAAAGTTTATGTCAGTGTGGCTGTAAATAATACTGGATTTGAACTCTTTAGAAAATACCAAAAAGACAGAACAAATGCCAAAGCTTTATTCATGAAATGTTTGACAGTACACAATGAGCTGAGATGGTCTATCCGAGCAAGACCGAGCAAGCAGAAGAAAAACAGGATCGGTCACATTCTGCCTTTTTAATAGTGAACCTCTTGAGCCATGTCTGTATCTATGAACAGATCTCGTTACAACAACTATTATAGTGATGGCACATCTATGTAAATATTTCCTTGTCAAGAATATCTTTATTAAATGCAAGAATAAATTGTACATGAAGCATACATTCGTTACAGTAATCAGGTGGTTATTATAACATAAGATTGACTAACAGTATCATCTTTCTTAAACAATAAACGGGAATATTTTAGCCATGTTCTGTGTACTATCGCAGGAAGAGTTTAAGTAGTTAACATAGCCAAATATGTAATCCTTACAACTTGTCCTAGTGGCTAGTGGATAATATATCAAAGATAATACGTCCTTATTTAATGTAACCTTACTACCTATCAACTTTAAATTTCTAAAATGTGCTACCTTTTCAAAGTTAACGGTAGATACACGAGGGTACTACCTTATGCAGTATCAGATCAGGAAAAGGAAGAAGGGAAGAAAAGGAAGGAAAATGGGGGGGGGGGGGGGGGGGGTCAGGTAAGGAAGTCTGCAGGGATGGGCTAGGATCCGTCCTCAAAGCATGAAATGTACAACGGTTATTTTTGTATAGGAAAGCTACCATGGCATCATTACACCTTTATTAAAATTTTCTGGTATAGCATATTGTATCCAAGGGTTCCATATTTTTTCAAAGTTGGCGATCGTGTCCGTTTCTAACGCTTCCATTTTGGCGTGCGTCATAGCAATATTCATTCTATTTTTTGTTTCCGTCGTTGATAAAATTGGAGTTTTCCAAGCTTTTGCTATGGTTTGTTTGGCTGCCGTAAAGAGTTGTGTTAGTAGCTTGAAGTGCGTGTGTGTTAGATTGATGGGCTTTAAATTCAGTAGTGCCAATTTAGGGTCTGGAAGTATTCTCAATTTAGTCACCGCATTTACCATCTTGAAAATCTTATCCCAGAATTTCTGTACTATTGGACACGTCCACCAAGTATGAAAATATGTACCTTCGGTGATGCAACCCCTATAGCAATGTCCGGTGCAGTTTGGTGCATATTTAGCTATTCTGCTTGGCACCAGGTACCATCTCATTAATACCTTATAGCCCGCTTCCAATGCTATTATATTCGAGGAAGCCGATTTAGTGTTTCGCCATATTTGATTCCAATCCGAGGTATTAAGTTCTATACCCAGGTCACTCTCCCATTTCTGAACATAAGGAAGCTTTGTTGTGTTATTGTGGGATAGTGACTGCAAGTACAGAACCGAAATTGTACCTCTTGCATGTGGATTATCTTTACATATACTTTCAAAAGGTGAAATCTGTTTTTTCAGAGCCGAAGAGGTCAGATGTGTTTCCACGAAATTTTTTATTTGGAGGTATCGAAACAATTCTGATTGAGGTATACTGTATTTTTTACATACTGTCGGGAAGGGCATGACACCCGATGAATCCAAAAATTTATAGACATATATACAGTCTTTCCTTACCCATTCCTTGAATGTGTTAGGGAAGATCCATGCCGGATAAAATGTTGGGTTTTTATAAAATGAAAGCAGTGGGTTGAGAGGGGACACCAGTGAATACTTGGATTTATAGCTATCCCATAGTGAGAGAGAATGTTTAATAATTGGATTGCAGATTTTCCCGCGTAGCTTGGGAAGAATCCATAGTAAGTTAGCTGGAGGGATGGGATCACACTCGGTTGCCTCAATCGCTACCCAGAGAGGTGTTTCCTTTTTTGCATGATATTTGGCCAAGGTTGAAATTTGCGCTGCCCTATAGTAGTTTGTAAAATTCGGATATCCTAACCCTCCTTGAGTTTTGGGGAGATGCAAGATTTTCGCCTTTATTCTGGGCCTAGATGTGCCCCATATAAAGGTCGTCATTCTGTTTTGTATTATCCTCAGAAAGTAAGCCGGTATTGGACTCGGGAGCACTCTAAAAAGATACAACAATTTTGGTAATATTGTCATCTTAACTGCGTTGATCCTACCTAACCAGGATAATGGGAGCTGGGACCAGGATTTGAGTAAGTTTGTTATCTGTTTAAGAAGAGGGGGATAATTATAAGAGAATAAATCAGATGTATCAGCCGTTACGTGTGTTCCTAAGTACGGGATGCTCTTATCCGACCATGTAAATGGAAGACCTACTGTGGCTGCACTTAATTCTAGTCTTGAGAGGGATATGTTTAGTGCTACACATTTCTTGGGATTAATGGCTAGACCTGAGAACGTTGCGAATCTATCAAGTATTGGGATGAGATTAGGGCCAGTTACTTGCGGGGAAGAAAGAAATAAAAGAATGTCATCCGCAAATAGGCATAATTTATGTTTATGACCTCCTAATTCTATACCTAGGATAGTGGGGTCTGATCTGATTTTCTGAGCAAGCGGTTCGATAAGGAGGGCAAATAATAACGGGGATAACGGGCAGCCCTGACGTGTTCCTCTTCTGATATCAAATGTGTCAGACTTATATCCTGCGTATTTAACATAAGCTTTAGGGTTATTATAAAGTTCCATAACCCAATTAGTGAAATTAGGGCCAAAGCCCCATTTCTGTAGAGTATATTTTAAATACGCCCAGGAAACAGAATCAAAAGCTTGTTTGATGTCCAGAGAGAGAAAACACGCCGGTATACCCCTTTTCTTTGCTATGTTGGCCAAGAGGCATGCCCTGCGTATATTATCGCCCGCTTGTCTGGATGGCATGAAACCTACTTGATCTCGATTGATTAGAGTACCGATAAAATTGTTAAGGCGGGTAGCTAGTATTTTACCTAATAGTTTTATATCTATGTTAAGCATAGATATGGGACGATAATTGCTACAAAGTGTGTCATCCGAATGTGGTTTGGGAATCATACAAACCGTTGCTAGCAACGTTTCACGTCTGAAGGTTTTTTGCTCTAGTAAGTTGTTAAATGCCTCTGCCAGTCTGGGTGAAAGTAACTCAGTAAAAGTTTTGAGGTAGTTTGCCGAGAACCCGTCAGGTCCCGGTCTTTTGTTAATTTTGAGTTCCCGAATGGCTAAAGCTACATCCTCTTGCGTAATTGGTTCTTCCAACTGTTCTTTCTGTGATTGACTTATTTGTGGAAGATTAATTTGTGCAAAAAAGGAGTCAGCTTTAGATTCGTCAAATACAGTAGTTTCTGAGTAGAGTTGTTTTAGATGTGAGCTAAACTTTTGAACTATTTTAAGTGGGTTGCTGGAGAGAACCCTGTTGGCAATTTTTAACTTTATGGGTTTAAAAGTCTTATTGAGTGTGTTTAGCGCTCTAGCTAAATATGTCCCTGGTTTATTAGCTTGCTTGTAGAAAGCATGTCTAGATCTATTAAGTGTTCTATTTGCCGAATCGGTTAAGAACAAGTCGTATTCCAGACGTGCTTTGTCCAGCCGAGTTCTATTAGTTTGAGTTTGGCAGTTTTGTAGGGCCAGAAATGCTAAGTTGAATTCTGTTTCCAATTTTCTTGCCATCAGTGCTCGCTCCTTTTTTAAGATCCCTATTTGCCGCTGGAATGCTCCTCTGAGGACTGGCTTATGTGCTTCCCATAATGTAAGTGGGGATATTTCAGGGCTTGCATTGAGTTCTAGATAGTCTTTTAGAGCTTGTTCAATCAATTGGCAATGGGCAGGGTGTTTGAGTATAATTTCAGGAAGATACCAAGTGGGATCATGGTTTTTTCGGAATGGTTGATGCCATTGTGGTGTACACCGCATTGTGATCTGACCAAGGGATGGGTATTATATTTGAATATAGTATTTCAGGGACCATACCGATTGTCACAAAAATATGATCAATTCGGCTGAAGGATTGGTGTGGGTTTGAAAAGTATGTGTAGTTACGTTTTGTGGGATTGTGTTCTCTCCACGTGTCTACTAAATTGTATTTGGCTAATAAGTTGGGAAGGGTCCATTTAGCTTGGTGTTTAGGTGTGACATAGGGGGTTTTATCTAAGAATGGAAGAAGGACTTGGTTGGAGTCTCCGCAGATGAGGAGAGTCCCTATTTTATGTGAATTAATTATTTGGAAAAGATGCGATAAGAAGGGTAACGGGTTTAGATTAGGAGCATAATAAGATACTATCGTGATCTCCGTATCTAACACTTGGCCTGTTAATAGTATGTATCTGCCCTCTGGATCTTTGATTTCCGTTTTTAGAGTGAATGGTGTGGTGCGATGAAAAGCGATAAGGGTTCCCCTTTTTTTGACTGAAGCAGAGGCTGAATAGACTTGTGGATAGGAGGGGTTAAAAAATCTAGGAGTCGTGTTCGTAGTAAAGTGAGTTTCCTGTAGGCAAACAATATGGGCTTTTTTGGCCTGAAATGTTCTGAAGGCCTTGGTTCTTTTCTGTGGCACATTCAATCCCTGTACATTTAACGACAATATATTCAATGGTGCCATGGTAGCTTTACTTCTCTGTCCATCTTACCGTGATAAACCGGAGGACATCTGGCCAGCCCAATCCCTGCAGACTTGGGGAAAGAAAAGGAAAAGGGGTCTATGGGGTATTCAACCTTGAAAAGGAAGGTAAACACAGAAAAAAATTGTAAATAAACAGTCAACAATAAACCAATAAAGTTTGTTAGGTTTACCCGTGGCGGGGATGGACTACCCCCGCCAGGGGAAAAGGGGATCCCATCAATCCCCCGCTTAATCTTGCGGGGAACTGAGGAGATCATGGTGGAGCACAGGTTGGTTCCGTGCGGTGGAAAACCGCTGTAAATATGTTCAAGTAAACACCGTCTGAGGTGTTTTTTCTCAACTAAGCTGTTAATAACATTTCGAACAGGATAACACTAACTACTCGCCTTCTGTTGTTTAGGCGAGAGATATGAGAGGGGGTTAACTATCCTTAATTAATTAATTAAATAAAGAGATTGTAGAATTCATTAGCCTATACCAAAGATGTTTTAATTGGATCATGTGTTCCATTGGAATTTTAGGAAAAAATTCCTCAAGTAGGTCCAATAGTTTGGGTAAGATTAGGCTTCTATTGATCAGATATATGTCAGATTGGGTATCTACCTATTGACCATTAAAACAATGCAGATTCTACACACCAAAACTCGCCTTGCGCCTGGACGCTGACTGGGCTACTAGTGCACGAGGTGGTGTAATGTGGTGAAGCAACTTTGGATATTATAACTAGAGGAGGATAAGAGAATGGGTTTTAGAGGTGTCTCTTAGGTCCCCGGGGTGTAATTAAATGGTGTGGGATGTCATAAGTCTGAGGGACCCTGCGAATGAAGGGGCAGGCCTTGTCGTTCCCCCCCCCCCTCCTCCCCACCCTAAGGTGAGGAGGAGGTGAGGAAATAAAAAGTGGGGGGGAAAGTGGAAAAAAAATGGAAAGAAGTAAGAATGTGATAAAGGTAGGAGTGCAAGGTAAAAAATGAAAAATAAGAATCGCAATAAGCGGTGAAAATGAGAATAAAATTGGGTCAAAAGAGAAAAATTTAAAAGTAGAAATAAAAAATAAGAGTAAAAAAAATAAAAATAAAAATAAAAAACATCAAGTTCTCAATCCATGCAATCTGTACATCTTTTCTTGTGAAGTGTTCTTGTGACCAGGGGAAGAAGAAATTCATGAGGTCCTCTGGAAGGTGGTCAGTCCATTGTATCCTCTTGGTCTTGGGGTTGAGACACAAATCTTCCTCGCTTGTTTGTGTGATGAGTTCCATTGTTCTTTTCAGGTTGAATGATGCCATTGCGGGAAGATGTTGATGCTGATCTTCTGCGGGAGGAGTTGTGTGTGATACTGTGATCAATGAGCTTCAGATCAATTAAAGCTTGGTGTAATTGATCAGGTGATCTGCACACTATCTTTGAGCCCTGGAATGTAAATCTGAGGGAGAAGGGAAATCCCCATTGGTACTTTATGTTTCGCTGTTGTAATTCCACTAAAAGGGGTTTCATTGCACGCCGTTTGGTAATTGTCAGTTGCGATAGATCGGCGAATATCTGGAAATTGTTTCCCTGGAATGTTAAACTGCTCTTCTCTCTGGCTGCTTCCAGAACCTGCTCTTTTGTTCTGTAGTAGTGGAATTTTGCAATGATATCCCTGGGGGGTCCCTCAGATTTTTTGGGGGCTAATGCCCTATGTATTCTATCAAATTCCAGGCGTTCTACAGGCAGTCCCGGCACTAGCTCCTGACACAGTGCTAGAATGGTACCTGAAAGGTCCAGGACCGTCTCAGGAATTCCCCTGAATCTCAAATTCGATCTCCTGGCGCGGTTCTCAAAATCTTCTAGTTTGCTATGAAGTACCAAGTTCTCCTCTTTAAGCGCATCTAGTTCTGATTGGCAATCTTGAGTATAAATTTCAATTTCGTCCATTTTTGCCTCTAAAGTCTCTGTGCGGCAGCCCAAGTCTCTTATTTCCTTAGTTAGACTAGTGGTGATTTGCTCTGAGGTGCGCTTTAGCGCTTTATTCAGCATTTTCTCGAATTGACTTAGGAGCTCTGAGGGGACTGTCTTACTTAATGTAGCTATTTGTGGGGTATTAGACAAGTCCTCCTCCTCACTGTCCGTGTCCATGTTCCTCAGAGAAGCTGCAGATTTCATTCCCTTTAACAAGCATTGCTTGCCTTTCCCCTCAGTATTAGACTCTGAGGTAGCTGAGGTGGCTGAGGAGAATGCCGCCTTTTTTACAGAGCCCTTCATCTGCTGGGCCGTGCTATTAGGGTTGGATTTACCCTTATTTCTGGCACCCCCCAGCACCATATTTCAATAAAATGGTTCTCCTCACCTCCTGGGAACTCG
Source organism: Rana temporaria (assembly GCF_905171775.1). Lineage (NCBI taxonomy): Eukaryota > Metazoa > Chordata > Amphibia > Anura > Ranidae > Rana > Rana temporaria. The sequence goes on from NC_053499.1 coordinate 60,064,128, forward strand.
ACCCGTCGTTTTCTGTTCGTTTGCAGCTCTATTAAAATCAATTATTTGCGGTTTTCTTTCCCCACAGAGCGGAGCTCTAGTGCAGCATGACTGTGCAGCTAGACCCCGCCTCCTGGCCCCCCTATGTAAATATTTCAATAGTGCTGCTGTTTGTTTTATCATAGATCAGATTTGTTTCACCTATTATCATAGTTTGATCAAGGTTGTGGAATTGGAGTTCATTTACTAAAGGCAAATAGACTGTGAGTTTAGTACATGAGGTTAAGCTTCACTTTGCAGAGAATACCCATTCACATGCAAGGAAAAATAAACATTATTGGATGATGGAAGTTAGCTGAACTTCCCCTCATTTACTAAAGCCGGCCATAGACGGTTCACATTTTGGCTGGTTCAGCATGTATGGGCAGGTGGCTTGTACCCAAGTTGATTAATCGACCATGAATTAACCATGCAAGTATATAAACCTTCCTGTAATATAGTGGATTAGACTGTGAAATTCAGAAAATGTATATTTTACATAATTTTAATTGTCAGTTCAGCTTCAACTAGAACACATATTACATTGCTATTGATTTGTAGTAGCGGTAAGGCGTTCTTATGAAAATTTTAAATCTATGAATTGAAGGTATATAAATTGTTTGAGACTGCCACCCTTGGGATGTTTTGTATTTAGTGATTGCAACTTACAATTGTCCTTTTGTATCTTTTAGGCTAGGTTCACACTGGTGCGATGTGGAAACCACAGCGATTCCTGTGTGGATTCCCACATTGCATCTGAATAGCTGGCAGTTCCCACTGAGCTCTGCGAACCGCTGCAGGTGTCAATATAAAGTTAGTGATACCCCCAAATTGGTTTGCAGGATGAAGTGCGAACTGTGGAGTCGGATGGAATCGGATCGGTCTGAACACCTATGTGATCTGATACCAATGCGGATGCAATGCGATTTCAGACATACAAACTTTATGGCTGAATTCACATCGCACAGACATTACATGTGATGCGCACAGGAATGCGGTGCGAATCGCATGCAATATCTGTAACCGCATAAGTGTAAACCCAGCCTAAAATGCATGTAATGCATTTTGGATCCTATATATTGCTTGCTTTTTCTCAGAGTACTTTGAGCCTCAAGTACTTACTACTCAGGGTTAAGGATACAAAACTTTTTTTTTTTTTTTCAGTTTTGGATAGAGTGGAGAGGGATTAGAACGCCTGTCAGGTTTTATTGCTGCCTGCGCCCCCATTAAGGAGACTCACCCTCTCTATTTGTCTTGTTTACCATTATCATTGAAAGTGAAAGAAAATCCCAAATTTTGGGTTGTCCCCAATAAGGAACAGGGAGGAAATCTTCAAATGTGACGCTAGTTCTGATCACCTGGGGGACCCTCAAAGGTTTCTCTTAACAACTTCAAGACCAAGCCTAAGGCCTCGTACACACGACCGAGTTTCTCGGCAAAAACAAGCAAGAAACTTGCTGGGAGATATTTTTTGCCGAGGAAACCGGTCGTGTGTACATTTTCGTTGGGGAAACTGTTGAGAACCTCGTCGAGCCAAAAAGAGAGCAAGTTCTCTATTTCCTCGATGGGAGTCTGATTTGGCTCGTCGAGATCCTCGACAGGCTGGTTTTCGACGAGAAACTCAAACGTCTGTAAGCTAAGAAACCCGCGCATGCTCAGAATAAAGTATGAGACGGGAGTAAAAGTAGCATTTGTAATGGAGATAACACATTTTTAAAGCTGTAACAGACTGAAAAGTGCAAAATGTCTCTTACCAAACTTTTATTTAACACGCAAACACATGAAATCGAACTTCCCCTGCCGTTGTATGTGTTGTATGTCACCGCGTTTGAGAATGAGGAGATTTTGGCTTGAATGTGTGTACGCAAAGCAAGCTTGTCAAGTTCCTCGACAAGCCTAACAAGGAACTCGACGAGGAACTCGATGTGTTTTGCCCGTCAAGTTTCTCGGTCGTGTGTACGAGGCCTCATTCTGATATTTGTTGCTTACAAGTTAAAATCTGTATATTTTTGCTCAAAAATTACTTAGAACCCCCAAACATTATATATACGTGTGTGTGTGTGTGTGTGTGTGTGTGTGTGTGTGTGTATGTATGTATGTATGTATGTATGTATGTATGTGTGTACATTTTTAGCAGAGACTCTAGAGAATAAAATGGCGGTTGTTGAAATATTTTATGTCACATACAGTGGTCTTTCAAACACAATTTTTGGGGAAAAATACACTTCAATTAATAAAAATAAAAAAAAAACAGTAAAGTTACCCCAATTTTTTGTATAGCGTGAAAGATAATGTTATGCCGAGTAAATAGATGCCCAACATGTCATGCTTTAAAATTGCCCTCACTCGTGGAATGGCAACAAACTACGGTACTTGGAAATCTCCATAGGCGATGTTTAAAAATATTTAATGGTTACCTGTTTGGAGCTACAGAGGAGGTCTTGCACTAGAATTATTGTTCTCGCTCTAATGATCGCGGCAATACCTCACATGTGTGGTTTGAACACTGTTTACATTTGCAGCCTACATACAATATGTGTTTGCTTTGGAGAACGGAGGGATGTTTTATTCTTTTTTAGTTTTTTTCTTATTTTATCTTTTTTTTTACACTGTCTTTTTAAAAAAAAAAATTCTGATCACTTTCATTGCTGTCACAAGGATTGTAACCATCCCTTGTGACAGTAATAGGCAGTGACAGGTACTCTTTATGGAGAGATCTGGGGTCTAAAAGACCCCCAAACCCTTTCTCTGCACTTAAAAGTATTCAAAACGCCAAGATTGGCATTTTGGAATACGGAGGATTTTTTTAAAACTGGCAAGGTTGGCTTTGCGTCGCTTCTGGGTTACTACATCAGAGACCCAATCAAAACCAATTCCAGCTTTGTTCGGTTCTCCAGCCAGCCAGCAGACATGCCAGCTGGCGGCTCGGGTCTCCCGGTGGGACAGGAGAACCTGGGCAAGCCACCAAAGGTGGCGGGAGGGGGGATGTCCTCTCTCGCTGCTTGTAATAACAGCCGAGCGGCTGTCTCGGGTGATATCTGAACCTGCAGGCATCACTCTAGTACAATCACTTGAGCGAAATGACGCACAGGTACGTGATTTTGTAGCAAGTGGGTAATTTGTAGGGATTTCCTCATACTTCTTGTTTGCCTATGGGACAGGAAGTGAAGACAAATAAATCTCCACAATGGAACACACATGGGTAAAAAAACAGATGTTATAACCCTCCTGTACTCTATTCAAAATGTGAAAAAAAAAAAAGTTTTGCCTATAGTTCTATGTTAAAGCGGGGGTTCACCCGTACATAACACTTTTTCCCCTTAGATGGATGCTCGTTTTGTCTAGGGGAATCGGCTATTTGTTTTAAAATATGAGCTGTACTTACCGTTTACGAGATGAATCTTCTCCGCCGCTTCCGGGTATGGGCTGCGGGACTGGGCGTTCCTATTTTGATTGACAGTCTTCCGAGAGGCTTCCGACGGTCGCATCCATCGCGTCACGATTTTCCGAAAGAAACCAAACGTCGGTGCGCAGGCGCAGTATAGAGCCGCACCGTCGTTCGGCTTCTTTCGGCTACTAGTGACGCGATGGATGCGACCGTCGGAAGCCTCTCGGAAGACTGTCAATCAAGAAGGAACACCCGCTCCAGAAGACCCATACCCGGAAGCGACGGAGAAGATGCATCTCGAAAACGGTAAGTACAGCTCATATTTTAAAACAACTAGCCGATTCCCCTAGACAAAACGAGCATCCATCTAAGGGGAAAAATTGTTTTATGAGTGAACTCCCGCTTTAAGCTGTTGACAACTATAATAGTCACAAAATGTATTGTTTTGGCATAACAAGATTGTGGCTTTCTAGAGTTTTTCAAACCAGGTTCATTTCCATTAAACTAGAAATTTCAATAATACAGCTTAATCACCTTCATAGTTATGATAGATTTGGATTCTTGGTTTAAAATCCATGCCCCCAATCCCATCATATGCCTTTCCTTTCATTACCCTACCATCTTTCCCTCGTCTGTATACATCCCTGTGGTCCATTAAAGCGGTAGTAAACCCGCTGCTATTTTTTATTTTTGTTTCATACCTGAAAAGCAAAAGCCATAATGAGCTAGTATGCACCACCCCGTGGAGAGAGGTACAGCGTGTCCCCACCAGGGGAAATACTGGGCTCGGTAAGGGCCCGGTCACTGCCAGGATGCATTAAAGTGAAAAAACACGAGGGTTTACAACCCCTTTAAGTGTTTTGCAGACTCTAAGGGCTTGTACACTCGACCGAACATGTCCGCTGAAACTGGTCCGCCGGACCAGTTTCCGCGGACATGTTCGGTCGTGTGTAGGGCCGACCGGACAATTTTCCGGCCTAGCGGACAGGTTTCCAGCGGACAAATGTTTCTTAGCATGCTAAGAAACATGTCCGCTGGAAAGCTGTCCGTCGGACATGTCCGCTGGTTAGTACGTCTAACCAGCGGACCGAAATCCCGCGCATGCGTCGAATTGATTCGACGCATGCGTGGAAGCATTGAACTCGCGCGATAGAGAACGTCGGTGTCGTCTACGTCACCGCGTTCTCTGTCCGCTGGGATTTTGGTTTGATGGTGTGTACAACCATCAGACCAAAATCTCTGAGCGGACATGTCCGATGAAAATGGTCCGCGGACCGTTTTCATCGGACATGTCCGGTGGTGTGTACAAGGCCTAACAGGTTTTCTTCTAAGATTGCCCTGTAATTGGCTCCAAACATCTTCCCATCAACATGGTGTGTTCAAGGTGATGTGCAGTGTTTTTTTTTCCAACACACATGGTCTCATCTGACCAGAGCACCTTCTTCCACATGTTTGCTGCGTCCCCCACATGGCTTCTTGCATTCTTGGCTTTCTTCTTGCCACTCTTCCATAAAGGCCAGATCTGTGGAGCACATGACTAATAGTTGTCCTGTGGACAGATTCTCCCACCTGAGCTGTGGCTCTCTGCTGCTCCTCCAGAGTTACCATAGCTGCTTCTCTGATTAATGCTCTCCTTGCCCGGCTGGGCATTAGGTGGACGGCCATGTCTTGGTAGGTTTGCAGTTGTGCCATACTCTTTAAATTTTCAGACGATGGATTGAACAGGGCTCCATGAGATGTTCAAAGCTTTGGATTTTTTTTTATAACCTAACCCCACTTCTCCCCCAGTTCCTTGGGCTTCATGATGCTGTTTGTTCACTAAGGTTTGATAACAAACCTCTTAGGCCGCGTACACACGACCGGTCAAAACCGATGAGAATGGACCGAGGTTCAGTTTCATCGGTCCAAACCGATTGTGTGTACGGCCCATCGGTCTTTTGTCCTTCGGACCAAAATGTTATAACTTGCGTTAAAATCAAACCGATGGACCGCTGACCGATCGGGCCAAACCGATGGTTAGTACACAAAAGCATCGGTTCAAAACCCGTGCATGCTCAGAATCAAGTCGCCGCATGCTTGGAAGCATTGAACTTCGTTTTTCAGCACGTTGTGTGTTTTACGTCACCGCGTTCTGACCCGATCGGTTTTTGAACTGATGGTGTGTACACACATCAGACCATCAGGCCACTTCAGCGGTGGACCGATGAAAACGGTCCGTCGGACCATTCTCATCGGATGAACCGGTCGCGTGTACAGGGCCTTAGAGCATCCCAGAACAGCTGTATTTATACTGAGATGAAATTACACAAAGGTGGACTCTATTAATTGGGTGACTTCTGAAGGCAATTGGTTCCACTAAATTTTAGTTAGGGGTATCAGAGCAAAGGGGTGTCAGAGCAAAGGGGGCTGAATACAAATGCATGCCAAAACTTTTTTTAGATATTTATTTGAATACAAATGCATACCACACTTTTCAGATATTTATTTGTACAAAATCTTGAAACCATTTATCATTTTCCTTCCACTTCACAATTCTGTGCCACTTTGTGTTGGTCTATCGCATAAAATACATTTATGTTTTTGATTGTAACATGGCAAAATGTGGAAAATTTCAAGGGGTGTGAATACTTTTTCAAGGCACTGTATACAAGCTGAAGCCTATGTGAAACAGGCCTCATGATGTTTTCACAAATTTGACATTCCACCTTTTCCTTCCATTCTTTTATAACAAATTTGTGTCTCTTTTCTGTTCTGAATACTTGTAGAATGGAGAAACCAACAAATCAACACATTTTTCAGGTCAACATTTTATCTAGAAATGTCAAATGTCCAATGACAAATTGACAATATAATTTTTTTCAATCTAAAATGTCAAAAATAGGAATTAAAAAATGAATGCAATTTTGAAAAATCACTTTTCTACTGATTTCTAAAATATGGAATACATTTGTGATTTAACATTGCATAAACCCTTAAAACTAAAACAGTCCTATTGTATTACTTTGTATCCAATATAAAACAGACTATTGTGGAAAAACGGCCACATACTGTAACTTCAGGGTCAGGCGTTGCGTGCGTATGGCCCATCTTGTATAAAGCAGTGTGCTGACTGAGTTAAGAGCCTTCAGGGGGTGAATTTACACAATTGTTGGGCCTGTTGTTATCGGTTTAACATGTCTTCCCCTCCCGTGCCATTAATACTTTATGACATTCCACCCAAAGCAACCTTTATGTTCCTCTCTGAGGACAACATAACTTTCTCTGGTGGGCAGTTCATTCCTTCTACCCCTTTTATTGCAGCGTGATGTAGAGAAGTGGTTGTTAACTGATGAGAGGATCTCAACCAATACCCCTGACATTACTGAAGGATTGGGCATAATATTTAATATATGAAATACTACAGAAGACTGTCTGCTGAATACTATAGGAGTTGGTTAGAGACTGTGGACATGCTGCATGTGTAGTGAACAAGGGAAAGGTTAGACCCCTTTCACACTGCTGATGCCCATAGCGTGGCCGGTAAAATAGCGGTAAAATGCTGCTATTTTACCGTCGGATTTGCGGCGCATTTCGGCCACTAGCGGGGCGCTTTTAACCCCCGCTAGCGGCCGAGAAAGGGTTAATACCGCCTGCAATGCGCTTCTACAGCGGCGTATTGCCATCGGTACCACGGCGCTGTCCATTGATTTCAATGGGCAGGAGCCGTGAGTTCACCGCTCCTAATGCACACCAAAGAAGCTGCTGGCAGGACTTTTCCTGACGCCCTGCCAGCGCACCGCTCTAGTGTGAAAGCCCTCGGCCTTTCACACTTGAGACAATAGAGCAGCTCTTTAAGGGCAGGAGAAATTTTAACGCTATAGCGCCTTCAAAACGCCCTCAGTGTGAAAGGGGTCTTACTGCTAGAGATTTTTGTCATTGGAGCACCTTTACAAATCAGCGTTTCTAATCCCACAGCTGACTGCGGGGGTCTGCACAGCAAGTACCAAAGGGCCTTCGCTTGGGCACCAATGACCTAGATATTTACAATATCAAGCAATTGTACAGTGACAAAAATCCAATATAGTGTAATATTGCTGTTGCTTGTATTGGTCATTGATCTTTAATCACTTATGCTATATTTTCAAGGGCACATTACAACCATCTAAAGTACGTAAGCTCCCTTTAAGTTGACACATCAGATCCCATACCCTCCCCAGAGACGCATACAGTACTTACTTCGATTTGACAACTGCATTCTCCAGGGATTGTTTACATCCTATGTAAGTCCTCTGTGTCCTGACTGCACCTGCGCAGTAGAGCGCCATAGAAACCAATAGGTCCCGTCTACCTCTGGCCAGAAGGTGATCCCCATAGACTCTTAAAATGCAGAGGATGTAAATCTGTCTGCCATGCAGAAAAGGACTTTGTTCTGTCTTTCCTCATACTTGTTCTGGCTCAAATACTCAAAAAACACTAAGGGCCGGTTCACACCAGACGCAGTTCCGTTCAGTTCCGTGTGCTTTTTTTCTGCACAAAATGCATGCACAGTGTTTTCCATGTATTCCAATGGCTCTAGTTCACACCATGCAGTCAGTTTCCGGTCAGATACTTCAGGAGGAGAACTGCAGTTGCATGACGGGTTTACTTTTTAGTGTATCCCTTTGAAAATATAGCAGAAAAGGGTCACTTTTTTTTATTTTTTGCTGCGTCCCCACTGGGAAGAGTCGCACTTCTATACTGGTGCCCATTGTCCCTAAAAAATTTTTTTGCGGTTGCCAGATATCTTCCAATAGGGACAGCTGTTCCAGGGTCAAAGGCCCAGGAGGGGAACTTGCCTCACAGTCAGGGCCGTCTTTACCACAGGGCAAATGGGGAAGCTGCCCAGGGCCCTGTCACTGTTGGGGGCCCAAAGCAACCCCCTTTAAAAAAAAAAAATTTTTTTTTTTTTTTTTTTTTTTAGGGGTCCGGAGGTCCCCAGGGCCCCAGATGGCAACCCCCCTTTTTTTATTTATTTTTAAATAAAAAAAATGTTTTTTTTAATATATTTTTATTTTTTATTAAAGGTCCCCAGGGCCCCGGATGGCAACCCCCCTTTTTTTATTATTATTTTATTTCTTTTTTTTCTTTTTATTTCTTTTTTATATATATATATATATATATATATATATATATATATATATATATATATATATATATATATATATATATATAATTTTTTTTCATTAAAGGGCTCAGAGGTCCCCAGGTTCCCATGTGGCAAACACCCTTTTTTTTTTATTTTTTATAAATGTTTATTTTTTTTATTTTTGTTTATATATTTTTTTTATTTTTTATTAAAGGGCCCAGAGGTCCCCAGGGCCCTGGATGGCAACCCCCCCTTTTTTATAAATGTTTCTTTTTTATATATATATATATTTTATTTGTTATTAAAGGGCCCAGAGGTCCCGGATGGCAACCCCCCTTTTTTTGTAATTTATTTTTATAAAAAAAAATTATTAAAGGGCCCAGAGGTCCCCAGGGCCCCAGATGGCAACCCCCTTTTTAAAAAATATATATATATATATTTTTTATTTATTTTTTTCTTTTTATTAAAGGGCCCAGAGGTCCCCAGGGCCCCGGATGGCTACACCCCTTTTTTATATATATTTTTCTTTCTTTCTTTCTTTTTTTGTAAAGGGCCCCCGCTTCTAAATTTGCGGCAGCCCCCCCCCCCGGTTCTCTGCTCCAGGGGGCCCATGCATGAAGCTGTGTAAGTGGCCCCATAATTCCTGATGGCGGCCCTGCCGCCCATTAAGCCCCTGTGCTGCCCACAAATCAGGCTGAAAATCATCAGCGGCACGCAGCCAGTGACAGTACTGCTTCCCTTCCCAATGTTATAAAATGTACAGCACCCCTGGCTTCCCTTTAGACGTGCACTTCTCCCTTCCTGCCACTGGGTGCTGCTTGTATATAAAAGTGAATTAGAATGTGATTTTATAACATCCCCAGTTTGCTCTTCCCGAGGCTGACTTCTTCATGTCCTGCTCCTCAAGGTATGTCACTGTTTGCTAATCTATATTGTAAATAGAAGTTTTCTGTAGAGTGTGCCCAAAGTCTTTATAATATTTGATGATTCACTGCAGGTCTGGTCAGTGTTTTAAAAAGTTCCTCTATTTTACACATGGCATGGCATGGGGTCACAGCACCGTCTGTCCATTCTGCTTTAGCACCATGGGACCCCATGCCATGTGTAAAATAGAGGAACTCTTTAAATCACAGACCAGGCCTGCAGTCCAGGCTGAGTAAGGCCTCAGAGCACATGGCATTACTGTCTGTATTTAACTGCTTGATGGGCTTATTTTGGGCCTGGCTGGTTCACATGTATGTGTTTTGGCGGCCCACATTTGCGCAGGCACAGCAGCCCATTCATTTGAATGGGCTGCAAAGAAAAGCGCATGCCTCATGTAATAGGCTGCTCACACGGCACCCCTATGCCCATGAAGCACTGAAATACAGCACTGTCTGTCCATTCTGCTGTCTGCTGTGACTTATCTTCAGTTCCTGCACTGTCAAACTTGCTGCATTTTTAGACGTTTAGGTCACGCTTTTAAAAACACAGTGCGTTTGTGTGTGCAAGAACTGCAGGTAAGTAGCATTGTGCAAAAGCAGAATGGATTTCAAGGCAACTGTATTTTTAAAATGCTGAATGCACCTTTTTTCTGCAGGAAACCAAGGCATGGCAGCCCATTCAAATCAATGGGCTGCTGTACCTTTTGTACAAAAAAAATGTTTGCCCAGGGCCCAAACCATATTAAAGACAGCCCTGCTCACAGTGGGCAACTTCTTTTAAAGTCTGGGATGGGAAGTAAAGGGAAATTTTCTCAAGCGTGCACAGGCAACAAATGAGTTTTAGTCCTCCCTCACTCTATTCAAAACTAAAAAAGAAAAACAAGGCTACACATACACTTGTAGCTCAGATTTGGAATGCAAAAGTTGATAATAAGAAAATAACCACCTTGCTGATGATTACGTTTGTTCTCACATTTCTCTTAGTGCCCCACCCAAGTTTTTTTTCCATTGCATGTATTCTTGTATGTTTTATACACTGGGAGAAAACTTATACATTTTGGGGAAAGGTTGGAGAGGTAAACCACCCAATTTTTTATTTATTTTTTCTTAGCAACTTCTTGCGTTCAAATTGGGAGCCCACTTTCCCTGTTGTGTGTTTTGTTGTTTTGGAATTTATCTCTTTGGCTGATTATAATCCAGTGCTTATCCCAAGTATGTTTAAGGCCCCTTTCACAGGACGGACCGTTCAGGTCCGCCTGTCAGTTTTGACTGCGGACCTGAACGGCCGCTCCATACAGTCCTATGGACCATCGGATGTCAGCGGAGACATGTCCTCTGACATCCGCCCCGATCCGATCTGCCAAAATCAGACGTATGGCGAGACGTCCCCATCCGTCCATGGCAGGACATGCTGTCCGTTTTCATCAGATCGCTCCATAGGAGACAGCGGCGCTACACAAGCCCCTCCCCGCTCAGTGAGAGGGGCTTGTCATCCGCCGGCTCAGTGGAGATCAGCGGACAGATCTCCCGCTGAGCTGGTGGATTCTGTATTGACGGAGTCTGCCTAGTGTGAAAGGAGCCTAATTGAATTTACTGTTGGGTAAGTGGGTGTTGCCAACTTGGTAATCACACCTTTACCATGATACAGTTTTTAGAAAGTGGTTTCTCCCTTTACTTGGCTTCTGAATTATGTATGATCATTTTTTATTGTCACTTCTAGTTGTAACAGGTTTGTCATTCCACCCATTATATGTGTATACATATATTGCTTGGCTTAAAGTAACACAAGATGACAGTGGGCAGGTTAGCCCCCCCTTTTTTTTTTCTTCATGTTTTATGTATCCACATATAAATGGAACTCTAGGCATTTTTTTTTTTTATCTGCCGTGTAAAAAAAAAAAATGTTTATGTTTCATGAGAGGTATGCTACTTTTAAAGCAGTTGTAAACTGTGGCTGTTTAAAAAAAAAAAAAAACCTGCAAGGCAATGGAATAATGTGCTAGTATGCATTGCATACTAGCACATTATGAAATACTCACTTTGGAATGTAGCCCTCTAGCGATGTACTGTGACTGCTGATAGGGCTGACATCTTCCCCTGGTATTTCTTCTGGGTTTGCGCTCGCCGGCTATGTGATTTGCCATTCAACTTGATTTTCGTTAGTGGTATAAAATATTGCAGCATCAGATACTGTGGCCTTAAAATTTACTGTACATGGGTGAATAAAGGCATGCTTTCTGGTGCATTTAGTTAGTGTTAAAGATCTGTCTAAGACACTTCTGAGAACTTGGTTCCTTCATCAAGCCCTTTTCATGTCGCATTTTCTTTCTCATTGACCTTTATTGGAAAAAAAGCAGCTCTAACCTGAGCAAATGCCCATTTACACAAGTCCTGGAGCAGAACTTCACACTTAAAAGGGGTTGTGTTCTCTATTTCCTCGTTGTTCAATGAGGAAAGTTGGCTCGCCGAGATCCTCGGCGGCTTCACACAGAACTCGACGAGCAAAACGATGAGTTTTGCCCGTTGAGTTCCTCGGACGTGTGTACGGGGCCTTACTTACCTTATCCTTCAATTTTGCTTTTAAATGTCCTTATTTCTTGTGAGAAATCCTCACTTCCTGTTCTTCTGTCTGTAACTCCACACCGTAATGCAAGGCTTTCTCCCTGGTGTGGAGAAAGCCTATTGAGGGGGGAGGGGGCGAGCAGGAGGGTCAGGACGCCCAACTAACACACAGCTCCTTTCTCTATCTGCAAAGTAGAGAGTGTCCTGACTTGCCTGCTCGCCCCCTCCCCCCTCAAGAGGCTTTCTCCACACCAGGGAGAAAGCCTTGCATTACGGTGGTGAGTTACAGACAGAAGAACAGAAAGTGAGCTTTTCCCAGAAGAAATAAGGACATTTAAAAGCAAAATGGAAGGATGAGGTAAGTGAAGGAGGACTGCACTAAGGTAAAGGAAGCTATTTAGGGAAAAAATGTACCTTTACAACCCCTTTAAATCCCCTATTGCTTTGATTGCTGGATTATCCTCAAAAGAAATACTCGCATGAATCTACTGCTCCACTGTCGCCTGTACTTCTACCAATTCTAGGCCTCGGTCCTATTTATTGACAAAGATTGGTAAAAAAAAAAAGTAACGATATTTGTCTCTGTTGTGATAAGTCCAAGCATGTTATACACAAGATCTAGCTATTGCCTGCGGCTCCAATGATGTGCGTAAGCCACTTGTGGTTTTGGGTGGTATCTCAACCGTCTTCTGCATGTAGTATCAGTGTTTTAACACAAGCTAATTTTAACATTTCTGAAGACAACTATTTTTCTTTTAATTTGAAAGCCCAAGGCGTAGTATACAAAAACTGGAACACAAGGGTGCCCATAAGAGTCTAATCAAATAAATATACAGGTAAATATGTCCCTTTTGCTATCATGTACAATTGCCAACCCACTACTTTGGTTTCTTATGTAAATATAGTCCATCGAAGAGGAGACTTTCCTGCTATGTTTATACATTTACAAACGACAGCCATATGAGCAGAGAAGGCAGAGCAGAGGCGTTGGAACATGTAGTACCTGCACACTGCCAACTCTGTTTTCCCATCAGAGAGTTGTAAATGAACTAGAACTGTCAGGCCCCGTACACACGACCAGTTTCCTCGGCAGAATTCAGCTTCCGACCGAGTTTCTGGCTGAATTCTGCCGAGGAAACTGGTCGTGTGTACACTTTCGGCCGAGGAAGCCGATGATGAGCTCGGCGAGGAAATAGAGAACATGTTCTCTATTTCCTCGTTGTTCTATGGGAGCTCTCTCCCCGCCGAGCTCCTCGGCGGCTTCAGTGCTGAACTGGCCGAGGAACTCGATGTGTTTGGCACGTCGAGTTCCTCGGCCGTGTGTACGAGGCCTTACTCTATGTAAAGCAGCATCCTAACTACTATTACATAAGTGTGTTTTATAATATATGAGAGGATTCGTTTCCCAGAAGGAAGACACTGCACAGCTATGGAAGTGATAGCAGTTGTGGTGTTCAAGATCTGTGAGTCAGTTGTCCTTATAGATGAAAGCAGTCAAATAATCATTAATATTTTAGAACACGTGGGCATGCTCGATCGAAATAAAAACTCTTAAGACTGAAAAACATTATTATTTTCCCTCGCTTCTCTTGACCAATCGCACCCTCTCGCTCTGTGACAAACCATTCAATCCTGGTGGATAAACTGTACCTATGGAGAAGGCAAATCCAACAGGGGACTCTTATTCCAAAAATCTACCTTTCCACCCCTCCACTTTTCTTTGTCTCTCCCACACTCCCCATACCCACTTGGCCTCCCTGCATCCCCAATCCTCTCACCCCCCCCCCCCACTCTTATTTCTTATTTTTGCCATGACTCTTTTAACCTCTAATATTTGCCATCATACAGCACCCCCTTCCTCCCTCCCCACCCATTCTCACATCCATACTCTGCACCCATCTTTCACACGGACATCGCCAGGGCACACAAACTACCATGGGCCCTTTCTTCAATCTGTATCATTTTTGAGATACATTTTTTTTTTTTATTACACTGTTGCAAAGTCTGTCAAATGTCCTTCATATTTGTGCATGCTTATCTTTTGTTAATAAAAAGGTTATGTGATTCATGTTGAATCCGTAGATCATGTAAATGTCCTATTTATATGTAACGGGCAGCTGTTTTCTATGCTGGCTCTACTTTAAATTTAGGGGTTAGTCAGAGGATTAGTTACCTCTGACTGATTTGTTTTCAAAATTGGGCTTCTGTTTCAGCCATGGCTGTACTGCAGGTGACCACTATTGTTGCCTGGGGTGTCGGTTCCACCCCAGGCCGAGGGTGGCAGCGGTCAGACCAAGGTGCATTGGGTATTCTTTCTCAGCGGCCAATCAGTGGGGGTTGATCGCCTCGCTGTGCATGCTGGGGAAGAGTATTTAAGGAGCAGACGTCACTGGTTCTGGGTTATCGTCGTTCGCCCTGGGCAGTTGTCCCACCACCCCCTGTGTGTGGCCCTCCTGTCCCGGGGTGTGTGTCCAAGAGTTCCTGGCTCTGGAACCACATTGGTCTGGAGTCGTGATCTACAGGGTAGGCCCAGTAGTCAGACTGGGTCTACATCTATCAAGTGATCCTGTGCTGTCCGTCCTGAGGGAGGAAGCCACCGAATGAAGTACCTGTTCTGGAACTTCATTGAAGGATGCACTAATACTGAAAGGCTGAGCAGTGGTCGCCTGTCAGTTTCCTGAATCTACAAGGATTTAATTCAAGAAGAGATCCGGGTGCTTAATCCTAAATTGAGAGGATTCTGGACCGAACGTATCTCCACCTTTGGGAAGGTCGTGGCAGAGACTTTACCAAAGTTCCGTGTGCCGCTCTGGCTTCTAGGACTAGTGAGAGAGGCCTATCCAGGGGCACAATACCCACTCTGGCTAGAGTGGCGACTAATGTTTATGACTGGAAGCAGGAGTGCTTCTGACTAAGTTCTACGCCTGAACCCACTACCTTTACCCCCTTTCCACCTCTTCAACCTATTGTTTGTTCTTTTACCACGTTTGGTAAATAAAGCAGAAAAAAGAGAACGCAACGTGTGGACATTGACTTTCTTACAGCTCTCAGCTTTCCTGTATAACAGGAAAAAGATAAGCAAAAAAGATAATTGGTAACGTAAACTTTTATATAGCTTGAAAAAAAGTCCATTGTGTTCAAAGTATATTTCATATTGCCCGGCAGTCAGATGTTTGCATTCAGCCGTCTGGACAAATGAATGACAGTAGGCTGTACGCCCCTGGACACAGATGTTTGCGTACAGAGCCGTTCATCTGTCCCTGTATGCAAATACACTTGAATGTGCAGTTACCACTATATAGTCACAGCCTGTCATTGATTTATACAGACAGTTGTATGCAGACTGTGACTGCCAGTGCAGAAATACTCTTGTTTTTTTATGGTGCATGGCTTTCTGCACCCATGTGGTTGAGACCTTTTTGCAGTCAAAGTTCAATGCATGGTATGAATGTTGAACATATGGCATAGCAGGTGATTTCATGTATAGTATTTGCTTTAACGTCTTATTTACATTGCCTGGTAAATTATAGCTTGAATATGCAGATACATTCAATCATATTTTAAGTTATCTTCATTTTATTGTCATTGTGCTAATTCATATATATTTTTTTTCTTTTTACAGCAACTTGTGTCTAATCCGCAGTTTATAGTGGATGGTGCTACAAGGACAGACATCTGCCAAGGGGCTCTCGGTAAGGAGTAGAGACAACTATTAATATAATTTTTTTTTTATGGTCGGAGATATCAACATTTAGGAATCAGATCTACTGTGTGTATAGCTAAGAGGAAGGCTGCATTAGCCTGATACAGTTGTGTTTTAAATGTAGCCAATAAAGATTTGAATTTCTATGAATGACACAGTGACAGGCTTTAGTTTAATGGTGTAAAGTGCAGATTACTTATTACAAATTATTTATTATAAAAAAATGCATACCACACACACAGAAAGCATATTAGTAAGACCCAAAAGCAAAAGACCAATAGCTTCACAATTCATGGAATAAATTTAGAAGAAAGTATAGCAAAACCTTGGTTTGCAAGCGTAATTCGTTTCGGGAAAAAAAAAAGAAAGCTTGTAATCCAAAGCACTTGAATTTCAAAGCATTTTTTTTACAGGGTATAAAAGAGAAGAGAGGTACCTCCTAAGTGTAGCAATACGTTGCTAAATGATGTACCTTCATTAAATGTAACCATATTACTACACTTAGAGGCTCCTCTCTTCTTTTTTATACTCCGTTGTGACATGAGTATGTATATGAAGGCTAAAATTTTTAAAACATTTTGCTTGTCTTGCAAAACACTCTCAAAACAAGGTTTTACTGTATAGGGTATTTATCAAAACACATACTGTATTTATTGGCGTATAACACTCACTTATTTACCCTGAAAATAGAGAGTAAACTGTGCCTGCGTGTTATATGACAGAAGATACCCTATAGCCCTGTACACACGATCGGTTTGTATAAAGAAAACGGACCGATGGACCGGTTTCATCGGACGAAACTATCGTGTGTGGGCCCCATCGTTTTTTTATCCATCAGTTAAAAAAAAAATTGAACCTGTTTTAAATGCTTCTTATGGTTAAAAAAACGATAGAAAAAAACGATCGTCTGTGGGGAAATCCATCGGTCAAAAATCCACGCATGGTCAGAATCCAGTCGACTCATGCTTGGAAGCATTGAACTTCATTTTTCACAGCACATCGTAGTGTTTTACGTCACCGCGTTGGACACGATCAGATTTTTAACCGATGGTGTTTGTGTAGGCAAGACTGATGAAAGTCAGCTTCATCTGATATCCGACAAAAAAATCCATTGGATTAGATTTCATCAGATATCCGATCATGTGTACAGGGCTTATCGGTCTTTTGTGTCTTAAAAGAGAAATATGGGGTTTTAAAAACACAAACCTACATACTCATCTGTGCTGAGAGGCTGAGCCTGCTGCTTGTCCAGCTATCTGGGTGTATTCCAACATTAAAGTTGGGATCTCTCCAGTGCCTGGACCGGCTAAGTGATGTCAGCCAACAGATGACTTAAGCTTGCTGTTTGCTAAATCTGGGTCACAGGAGTGCTGAACGAAATGTGACCTACAGGAGAGGTAAGGCCAAAAGAGCTTTGACCCTGCTTCTCCTTTTTAAATGATTCCCCCTGTCTGTCAGCTGTCATGCAAACCGAGTCGCGCATGCACAGCTCAGAGTGAATTTACAGCACACAATCACTGTGTTGTGATTATGTGACTCGGGTGCACATGCAGGGGAGCGACATATTTGCAGCTTAGCTATTCAAGCAGCCGAAGAGACAGAACCCAGAAAGAGGTCCAGGCAAAAATTGAAATTGCCTGGGACCAGCAAGAGCGGTGACAGGGCAGTGCTGGAGGGCTTCCTTTGACAGGCAAGTCTGTATCTGTCATAATGTGCTAATATGTCAGCTATGACGAAGCACTAGTTTCAGTGCGGCTGTCCAGAGAAAACCTTTTTCCGGCTATGCTGTGCATACTACCACGTTTAGTCATAAACCTGCAGGGGGGGTCTGGTTAAACAGGTTTTTTCAAAATAATTTAACACCTTTATGCAGTGTTCTAAAAGTAATTTTATTTTTTATGTGGCTTTTACTTTTTTTTTTTTTATAATTGACAATTTTTATTAAGTTTTGATCATTCAATACAAAAATATAGGACACAAAGAGGAAAAAGAAGAAAGAAAAATAATAAAAAAAGAACAAACTTCTCTGGGTAACACAAAGGCAACTCGCAAATATCAAATATGGCATGGCCTATTGACAAAAGAGGCTGTGATACACCTCTGCAAAAGGTGAAAACTTAATTCTTGAAGCGGAGTTCCACCCAAAGTGGAACTTCTCGCTTAATCCACTCCTCGCCCCCTTACATGCCACATTTGGCATGTAATTTTTTAGGGGGGGGGTGGGGGCTTCAGGAGGAGTGGGACTTCCTGTCCCACTTTCTCCTTCCGCCCAGGGACCGCTAAGGCGATACATCATATCGCCTTTTGGCGGGCCCCTCCCTGTAGGCGATCGCCTGGGCCATGTGACAGGTCCCAGGCGATCGCCTGTCCAATCAGGTTGCACAGCGGCGCTCGCGCATTTGCAGTGAGTGCCCAGCCGTGAAGCCAAAAGCTGTCACGGCCGGGTGCCCACAGTTAGGATTGAGGTGCCCGCGGAGAGGGGGGGAGAGGAGCGGAGCGGAGCTGGACAGTGTAGCAGGTAAGTGTATGTTTATTAAAAGCCAGCAGCTATGCTTTTTGTAGCTGCTGACTTTTAATAAACATCAAAGAAGGCTGGAACTCCGCTTTAAGTAATAACAATAGGAGAACCTCAGTCAAACATACTATCAGCATATTAGGTAACTTTTAATTGTGTGGCCTGCATATCTGGGGATAGAAGAAAACCAGCTAGACTTGTCGCTCCTGGGCTGTAGACAAGTTCACATCACAAAGCAGGGAGAAACTCATGCAATCAAGGGGGATCTATCCATAGATACCAGCACTCCCATATCGTCGTATGTTGAGCCACCCGATCACCCAAGCCAGCCAACATGGGCTCCATGAACTCCACATCCTTAAAGCGGAGGTTCACCCAAAATAACATCTATATAAGAGCAAATTCTTTACACTACCAAAATGTACAGTAGCCACTTTTTTTTATTTATTTTTTTAGGTTGTACATACCTTATTATCGCTATTTTAAATTCGGCTTCCGGGTACTCATTCCCGCGGGAGTAGGCATTTCTATCCTGAGGCGCAATGTAATCTGGGAGTTCTCCCAGATGTGTGATGTCCTTCCGAAAAAGTTCCCCCCTGGCGCATAAGGACCCCCCCCCGTATTGCGCAGGCACGTCACAAACAACGGAGTTTCCGAAAGTAGCCGAACATGTAGAGCTGCGAGTCAGCTCTACACGCCGCCTGCGCATTGGATAGAAAAAGGTCCTGGACTGCCGCACTCCTTAAAACAATGTCGGTATTATACAAATAAAATCCAAAAAACAACCAAAGCGATGCAGTCAAAATGAAATGAACAAAAGGAAAAAGGTGACTGACATGTTTCACATCATGTGATGCTTATTCGTAGCTTAAGTGGGACGGAAGCAAAGCCAAGGGATTAGCAGGTTTTAGAGCAGTATAATTTCTCACGGCGCCTGCGCAGTCAGCTCTACACGACTCCTAGTCGGTGCGCAGGCGCCGTGTAGAGCTAACTCACAGCTCTACATGTTCGGCTACTTTCGGAAACTCCGTTGAGGTTCGTGACGCGTCTACGCAATACGGGGGGGGGGTTTCCTTATCCGCCAGGGGTGCCTTTTTCAAGAGCACACCGTCCACAGCTTCCAGGAAGTCAGTGCTTGTGGGGTTCACAATGCCCACAAGCAAAATGGAGCTGATTTTAAAAGTTAATCTTTTGCCTGAAAACAGACAGGGGAGGTTTAAAGTCACCAAACATGTGAGTACTAATTGGTGATCTACAAATACATTGAATGCAAAAAAAACAGAAAATAAAAACGATCTGCTGTGGAACCCCCGCTTTAATTCTAGCATTAAGATCTGATCGGGTATGGTAGTTGTTATAAGCGCCTCAATCCGTCCCGTGGCCACCAGGAAGTCGGCCTGGGCCGGTGTGGAACGCACGGCAGTGAAATCACTGGCAGTAGAGGAACATCAAGGAAAGAATGGCTGGGCAGGTAACTTTTTTTAAAATAGGCGCTAGCTTACATGGGAGCAGCGTTGTTCATCTTCCTTTAAAAAAGTAACTAGTTACAATTACAAGTTACTTGCCCGAAAAAGTAATTGAGTTAGTGACTCAGTTACTTTATTAGCAAAGTAACTAGTTACTCGGAAAAGTAACTGAGATTTTTTTTTTTATATTCTACAATGCTATTACGTTATATAACATCTTTAGTATCAAAGATGTTTATATTAACTGATTGAAGAATAAAAACACTATATACAATATTTTAGAACATTTCGTACTGTGTACAATTATTAATATCATCATCACACTCCACCTGCCCTGCAATACTGTACAATATAGATTCAGTGTGCAGTGTGAGTGACACTGCTGCAGTGCACACTGAATCTATTTTGTACAGTATTGCTGCCTGGGCAGGTGGAGTGTGATGATGATATTAATAATTGTACACAGTATTGCATTTGCTGGGCCTGCCATATGCTGTACTATACTGTATAACTGCACTACAAAATTCCTTTACAAATAATGCATATTTTAAAATGTTATTACTAATAACATTTTAAAATATGCATTATTTGTAAAGGAATTTTGTAGTGCAGTTATACAGTATAGTACAGTATATGGCAGGCCCAGCAAATGCAATACTGTGTACAATTATTAATATCATCATCACACTCCACCTCCCCAGGCAGCAATACTGTACAATATAGATTCAGTGTGCACTGCAGCAGTGTCACTCACACTGCACACTGAATCTATATTGTACAGTATTGCTGCCTGGGCAGGTGGAGTGTGATGATGATATTAATAATTGTACACAGTATTGCATTTGCTGGGCCTGCCCCCCCACATACAGAATGCAGCCATGTCCCCCCACATACAGAATGCAGCCATGTCCCCCCACATACAGAATGCAGCCATGTCCCCCCACATACAGAATGCAGCCATGTGTCTTCCCCCCCCCCCCCCATACAGTATGCAGCCATGAGCCATGTGTCTCCCCCCCACATACAGTATGCAGCCATGAGCCATGTGTCTCCCCATACCTAGATGCCGTCCGTCGCCGCCTAGTTAATCACCGTGCGGGGAACATTACAGCTTGAATTTGAATAGCTGTCTGTTCCCCGCCCCGTATAGACACTCCCCTTGCTCGGGATTGGACGGCCAGATGATCTGCACTTTGATAGTCCAATCCCGAGCAAGGGGGAGTGTCTATACGCGGTGCGCCGTAGGGTAAAAGTAATCAGGTAGATTACTAGTTACCCGCAGGAGGGCAATCGTTGCGTAACGGCGTTTATTTAAACGCCGTCACTTGCAACACTGCACGGGAGATTAAATGACCAGAACAGACTGAAAATAGGTAAGTATGCAGATCTTTCTTCCACAGGTTAGTTAGGTTTTTAGGAAGGTGGAGGGACCCGTTTCAAGATTAGTTAGAAATATCCTGCAATTCTACTTTGCTTGTATCTAGGTTCCCTTTAAGAAGAATGACTAAGCCTCCGTTCACACTGGTGCAATTTCTCATGAAATTTGAAAGTTCCAAATCGCATGACGTCCCCCATTGTCTGCAATGGAACCATTCAAATTGCTACGACTCGCTATGATTAATCATGTTAATACGGTGTGAAATGCATCAGCAGCTCTTCCTGTTTTCTGTAACATGAAGTTGCTGCATTGGATTTCATCTGCTACACAAGATTTCAATAAAGATGCCTTCAACGGTGTGCGGCCATCCAGGATTTTTTCTTCCTTTCATGTTTCAGCAACTTTGAAAAAGGTTTCTGCACTACTTTTTGCCAACTTCCTTGCAATTTGCACAGACTGTTGTATGAAGTCGCAGGTTGCTTTGAAATCATGTAGCACGATTTTAGAGCTGCACCAGTGAGAACCGGGGCTTATGCCGTTTTACACCAGTCATTTTCTGTGTGTTGAAATATATAAAGTAAACTGCTACAAATAAGAGCTTGCATGGCAGGGAGACCAATAAGCAATAGTTTCACTGTTCTTAAAGTAAAACCCCAAAATATGGGGTTACAGTGCAAGCCAAACATTCTGCATGCTTATTATAAGATAATTTAGATATGTATTGCTAGTTTGCTGATTGCCTGTCTGAATTTAGTATATTGCAGCAGAAATGGGATTTGAAGCAGCCCAGTAGAACATAACCTGTTATATTCTGGCCTCAGATCAAATGTCCAAACAATTCAGTTAAGACCTCACACCAGGATCAGTGCCAGGACCTCCACTGTCTGGTTTATTGGGTATAAATTCAAGACCGGAAAATAATTTAAAATAAAAATGATTTAAACAAAAGAAAAGTGCAGCAATACAGAGGGAAACAAAATAAAAATCATACTAGATGGCTGCAGCACTGATCCCAACTGCAACTGTCCCCCCACTGGCTCTACCCTGAGAACTGAGCAATCTCAAACACTGCTGATTTCTCAGTTTTCCCCTTTAGCTCTTGGCAGAGAGCGGTGACTGTCAGTGACCGGCTCTCTGCTCTGCCCCTCCAGCCTTCACTGTGCTGGGCTGTGGAGGGTGGGGAGCGGCTGGCTCTCAGTGGATCATTGAGAGGCTGAGCCAGCTGCCCGTCCAGGCAATTGGGTGAATCCCAACTGTAAAGTCAGGATCTTTCCCGAGTGTCAAAGGAGTGCAGAATAAAGTGCACTCCTGCCAGAGGAAAAGCATTGTCAGGCCTCGTACACACGACCGAGTTTCTCTGCAAAAACCAGCAAGAAACTTGCTGGGATTTTTTTTTTTGCCGAGGAAACCGGTCGTGTGTACATTTTTCGACGAGGAAACTGTCGAGGATTCTGTCGAGCCAAAAAGAGAGCATGTCTTCTTTTTCCTCTACGGGAATGGAGAAACTTGCCTTGTCGAGTTCCTCGACAGCCTAACAAGGAACTCAACGAGGAAAACGATGTGTTTCGCCCATCGAGTTCCTCGGTCGTGTGTACGAGGCTTCATACTTGTCTTCTATTAGCACGCTAATACAGTAAAACCTTGGATTGCGAGCATAATTCATTCCAGAAACATGCTTGTAATCCAAAGCACTTGTATATCAAAGCATTTTTTTTACAGGGTATAAAAGAGAAGAGAGGCACCTCTGTGTAGCAATAAGTTGCCAAATGTTGTACCTTCATTAAATGTAACCATATTGCTACACTTAGAGGCTCCTCTCTTCTCTTTTACACTCTGTTGTGACATGACGCTACTCTTGTATCAAGACATTGCTTGTATATATCAAGGCAAAATTTATTAAAACATTTTGCTCATCTTGCAAAATGCTCTCAAACCAAGTTACTCTCAAACCAAGGTTTTACTGTATTACTTACCCCTGTCACTGTGTGCCTGTTTATGTGAACTGACGTTCTGCGAGTCCCCAGATGTAAACTTGTGAAAAGATCACGTGGGCTAGGCCTAGAAGCAATGGGCTGTTTCTAAGTTTATAACATTCTTCCCCCCTCCTTTTTTTTTTTTCTGCAGTGGAAAACATGGAAAATGTACTGATTTTATAGGAGTTACAAAACAATTGCATGAGTACAAAGACCTGTAGTTCTAGGTGGAGGGCTGAGCATGTAGATGCCTATGGAGAGGTACTTGTGTACGGTAGCATGGGTTCTGTAGGTGACCTGCTTCTGTTTACACAGATTACTGACACATATTCAGAGTTACCATTCAGGTTTGCTGTTCTGCATGAACAATAGTTTAGACTGTAGGGGCTTTGCTGGGCGTAGTGTGTGCGGGTGTTGGAAGGCATGCTCTGTGAGGATTTATTTTGGGTGTGTGACACAGGGATTCCCTCAGGCGTCACTCCCTCCTCCTGTCTCACATTTCTCTTTTCTGAGTCACTGATCTGGAGCTGAGGCGTGTCAGTGTTTCTTGCAGTGTGAGCAGCTTAAATGTGTATGTGGGGGGCATGCATGTACACAAAGCCCAATGTGTGTAGAAGGTTGGGATTGAGTTTAGGTGATGCCCTTTTATTGCCTAAAGATCCAAAACATAAAATTGCAACAAACTTACTTTCCTGTTCGCTTTCTTGTTTAGAATGTGCAGCTCATGTTACATTCTTGATATGGGGCTTGTGTGCCAGGATAAATAATCTCCTTTGCGTGTGTTATGTTATCCTGTGCCAGCCAATCATAACGGTTAAAGACCTGGCACCTGAAAGAAGCTGGGCAGAAGATGCCAGCAAGGGAAATTGCAGTTGTTTAGCGCATTGGTGGGGAGGTCATTTTTTTTGTATCCTAGCAAATTTAAAGTTGTCTGGTCTAATCCATTGCTCTAATCCGCACTCCTGGTCACACACCACCATCTACTTTTCTTATGCCATCAGGGAACTGGCTGCCTCTTCATGGTTCTTGCAGACACCCCACCTCCAATTCCATACTTTCTGCTTTAATTAATGGATAACCTGGTACAATACTAAATTACCACTAAATCTGTTTGTGGAATGCTGCAATATGTAGGTGTATTATAAACATTACGATTCTGACTCAGGGATCTTTATTACTTATCATTACTCTTTATCTTCCCCTGCACTATGTTCCAGGTATGTACACGGAAGGATTTCTCCTATATCGCAGGGACCATGCAGTGAATGACCTCAGTTGTCTAATTTGTGTATTATAAGCGCTTGTCCACACAGGCATACTACAGGGTACACTCATGTGAGGGATGTGTTTTACCCACACAGGGATGCACAAGTATTCCATGCATCCCCGTATCCCTGTGCATCCCTGTGCAAGCAGTCCCATTCATGTCAAGTAAAGCTTGCACACCATTACACAATAGACCACTAACACAAGATTTGGGGCATATACGGTATGTTTTGTGTTTTATTCACTAAGAAATATACTCAGAATTTTTTATATAAAAATTCCACTCTCATTCAAAATTGTTAAATAGAGAAAAGTAGAGACCTGCACAGATAAAATGTACTGACAATAGTTTACACTTGTTATGGGTTGTGTACTGGGTTGTGTAAAATGATGCACGCAGTATTACCACAGATATCTGAGAGCTACATGCTATTTTCTAATGCGATTTGCATGTATATTTCTCAGCCTCAAATGGTGTGCCTGGCATTCATAAATAATGCATATTGTGTCGTCGTCATGCAGACTTAGGCCGCATTCACACTGGCATTCTATAGTGTACACACCTGCATGGGCCATGTTTATCCGCACAGGGACCACAGGTGTTCCACGCATCCTGGTTCAGGCAGTCCTATTCATGTCAGTTGGGACACAGCCGATGCATTGACACAGACGTTGCTCTGTACGACACACACCAGCACAGATGTAAATTGGGATCAGTGACTAGTGGATGCATGGAACATCTGTGCATCCCCATGCGGGTAGACATGGTCCGTGCACGGGTGTACACTGTAGTACGAATGTGTGAATGAGGCCTAAGTCTGCTTGGTGACCACACACTATGCATTAATTCTGAATGCCAGGCACACTATTTGAAAAAATACATGCGAATCATTGTGATCACCTTATAAAATTAGCATGTAGCTCTCAGACATATGTGGTACTGCTGCATGGTCATTGCATTGGGTACACAACCCATAACAAGTTCAGTGTAAATCATTGTCAGTAGATTCTATGTTCATGAATCTGTGAGTGTCTTGCTTTTCATGATTTCATAATTTTTATTGAGTCTGTTAAATGTTATTAAAATATACGATTATGTTTCTTAGGGAATGAAACCTAAATTATACACTATCTGCCCTAAATCTTGTGTTAATGCTCAACTGTGTAATTGTGTTTTATTTAGCAAATCTTTCCTTTTGAGGACTATGTTTCTAACATCAACAGATACATCAACCTATAATATACTTTATATTGTACATTGAGCTATATTATTATTGCTTAATTCAGCAGAGAGAAAAGTCTTTTGCATTATCACACAGATGTCTTTCCTTGCAATTTTAACACTAAAGCCTCGTACCTGTACACACAATTGGATTTTCCAACTGGAATTGTGTGTTGACAGACTGTTGGCCTTAAATCTGGCCGCATCGGACAATTGTTGTCGGATTTTCTGCGGACAAATGTTGGATGGCAGGCTTTAATGCTTTAAGCAACGGTCACCAAACACAATATTAGCAGAAGATGCCCAAAGGGTGGCGCTAAAGAGCTGAAAAACAATGTAGTACATCACTATGATCGTGTTTGTTGGCCGGCAATTGGGTGCCGTTTGTATGCAAGACAAGTTCCTGGCCAATGCTCTTCGGACAAAAGTCAGACGCTTTTGTCTGCAGAAAATCCGATCGTGAGTACGAGGCTTTAGGGGTTGATTTACTAAAGGCAAATAGTATACTTTTCACTTTGCAAGGGAAGTTGCACTTTTCTTTCACAATATTTTCATTGGAAAAATTAAGGTAAGAAACATATTTGACAAATAGACCATCAGTGGAAAACCGTAATGAACATAACCAACAATACCACAGTCAAATATTCATTGATCTAACAGAAAGCTGCTATCTGTAATATAATTAAGGTACCAATACGACAATTCACTCAGCCTGAGAGTAAAAGATGCAGCCCATGACAATCAAGATGCTGAAGGGGTGTGTGTTACAGGAGCCTAATCTATAGGGCTAGATGAAAAATACATCCATAGGAACACTGGAGGTAAAGTTCATGTCTCAGGCTGGGTGTCTGAGCTCGATCTAAAAAAAGGACTACAAGGGGGTCCACCATGTTCAGTAACTGGCTCACAGCCTTCCTGAGCAGGGAACATAAAGTTGTATATAGAATGGCCTTGGGGAGACGGGAATAATGTATTGGACCTATAAAGAGCAGCAGATAACACAAAGGAAAGTAAAGAGTGAAAAAGGAAGGAGAGGGGGAGAGAAGGGGGTAGGGTGGAGAATGCAGATCACCTGGGGCCCATGGTTCGCGTATCTGGGCGGGTTCCACGCTCTGTAATTCTAGAAAGCATGTAGGAAGGTGCATCAACAGGAACTGATCCAACCAAGGTTGCCAGATATGTGTGTATTTATCATGCGTATTGGCGAGTATTGCTTGAACTCTTCATTTACTAGCGTGCCATGTACACACCTTTGCAATAGAGGAGCAAAGTTTTTCACGCTTTCACAATTGTCTGTTTCGTGGCCATTAAGATATGAATCACAAGTACACGTTCCCGTTTTTGCTATTCCCGGTAGTTGTAGTTCATTGATTCACATGGATCTGTTTTTTTTTTTGTGTCAGCGGGTACAAGGAAAAGATCCCAGGTCTGCTGTCACAGGGATGGGGGATCGGGGAAGAGCAGGCAGATGCTGAACATGTTACACCCATGTTTAGGGTGTAACATGTAACGTGTTCAGAAGGGTGAACTTATCCTTTAACTTTAGGGTACGTTCATCCTATGTGTTTCATTTCACCCATGTCTGCGCACCACCCAAAACATGGAGCCGGGATAGGTGGGGAGGTATTTTGCAGTTCTCACCAGGTATAATATGATCAATATGTTACCTTGAACACATTCTCTAGTGCCACCATGTTGCATAAGAAGCGAAATAAAGCTTCCCACATTCTGTTCCATTCTTCAGGGGATTGTGAGGTGCTAAGGTCTTGTTCCCACTGTGTGCAATAGGAGGGCGCCTAGGCATTAGAGGCATCCAAAAAAAAAGGAATATAATAGAGCTATTAGGCCTTGGGTTGTCAGGCAAGTTTGGCAACTAGTTTCAAAAGCCAGCATGGGCGTAAAGCAGTCATAGTTCCGAGTTAAGGAGGAAGTTGCACCTTTTCAAGGAATTTGCCCCAGAGCTTAGTGAATGCAGTGAAGTTTCAAGTGTATTTACTTGCATATAACTGGGTGATAAAAGTCAGCAGAGTTTTGCCTCATTCACCAAGTTTTGGGGCAGATTCCTTTGCAAAATGCCATTACCTTTGTAAAATTAAAGTGTAACTCTATGTAATAAATATAAATAGGTGCACAGACAGTATTTTCTTAATGCAGAAGAGACATGCTTTGTCTCTTCTGCATTAAAGTTACCTACCTGCCTGTCCACTCCTGTACAGTGAGCTCTGGACGTGCAGCTCGCTCTAGAATTTTGGCAATTCCAAAGCTACTTGAACACTTACACATGTGCGAGAGTGAAGTCACATTGGGCGGCCAATGAAAGCTGCCAGCAATCGATATCCAGAAACTGGGCACTCAAAGATGTGAGCGAGCGGCGGGGAGCCCTTGGACACGGCATCACTGGACTGAAGGTAAGTATAGTTCTGCTTTAACAATCTATTTGGGTTAAGTAAAGCAACACAAGCCCTGTACACACGATCGGATATCTGATGGAATCTAATCCAATGGATTTTTTCATTGGATATCCGATGAAGCTGACTTTCATCAGTCTTGCCTACACGCCATCGGTCAAAAATCCGACGTGTCTGACGCGGTGACGTAAAACACTACGACGTGCTGAGAAAAATAAAGTTCAATGCTTACGACTTGATTCTGAGCATGCATGGATTTTTGACCGATGGACTTCCACACAGACGATCGTTTTTTTTCTATCGTTTTTTTATCCATAGAAATTTTTTAAAACATGTTCTATTTTTTTTCACCGATGGAAAACAAACCGATGGGGCCCCCACACGATCGGTTTGTCTGATGAAAATAGTCCATCAGACAAACCGATCGGGAGTACAGGGCTTTAGTGTTGTCCAATCAACCCCCGAGGATCAGTAATATCTAGGGGTCAATAGGTGGTCGATAAACGATGGAAAGTCATCTGGGGACAATAAATCTTTTGAGGTCTCTGTAGAGATTTTAAACAGTCCCTAGTTCTAAAGGTGAGGTTGCAAGTAGCGAGACATTGCTACCCAAGGTTGACTGGTCAGCACCCAGCAGAAATGGCCTTGAATTGTCTGTCAGCTGTGTGTTATTTCTGTCCTCATTGTATGTAACCTTCCACCCTCCCTTTTCTAGGAGGGATATTTGTATGTCCACACATCCAGCACAGAGCATAATTCCCCACCTGAAACTATATTAAAGAGGCAGTGTATGCACCCAAGTCAAACTCTGTTGAAGAACCAGTGAGCACACCCATAGTGATAGGAGTGATGCAAAAGAACTGAATGCTGTGCATTTACTAAACATTCTGCATTGTAACTACCATGTTGTCAGTTGTTCATACTAAGAGGAAGTGTCAATGACAGTCACAAGAAAACTATTGTGTATTATGATTATTATTCAAAGTATTATTATTTAAATAGTTTTTTCATGTGTGGGGCTTGATGAACACTCTTCGCCTATTAAAGTGGTTATAAAGGCAGAAGGTTTTTTACTATAATGCAATCTATGCTTTAAAAGAGATGTAAAGGTTGTTTTTTCTTAGGAATCATACTTGCCACGGTGGATGCAGAATCGGTCTGATGATGCATCTGCCCCCTGGTGCCTCTGCACTGACAACTGAACGATCGAACACCGCCGATTGCTTGGTTTTCAGAGCTCCCCAAACAGAGAGCTGTAGACTGTCAGTCACAGCTCTCTGCTCTGCTCCCTCCTTGCTCATTGGAGCGCTGGGCTGTAGAGGGGGCGGCCAGCTAAGGCTCTTAGCGGGTAGCTGAGAGCATGAGCCGGGTGTAAGCACCTGACAGATCCAGACTTTATTGTCACGATGACGCAGTGCCTGCACTGACTTCTGTGACGTCAGCAGAGAGCGGACTTTAGTCTGCTCTTTGCTGAAAACGGGTCACAGGAGTGCAAAACAAACTGCACTCCTGCGATCCATAGGAGATGTCCGGCCAAACAAGTTTTGGCTGGACTTCTCCTTTAAGGTAAAAAAAACTTCTGTGTGCAGCTACCCCTCCAGCCCCCACTGTACTTACCTGAGCCTGATTTTGATCCCGCGCTGTGCCTGAGGGCAGGAGCCATTGACTCCTGAGTCTGTCAATCATAGCCAATGAAGAGGGTGGGGGAGGGTGAGGGCAAGTGGCACTGTGTGTGTCTATGGTCTCCTGAGCCATGGCTCTGGAGCAAGCCTGTATGAGTGCCCCCATAGCAAGCGGCTTGTTATGGGGGCACTCTGCAGGGGGAAGGGGGGAAAGGAGCCCCGGCTTGGGGTCAGAGAAAAGGAGGATCTGGGCTGCTCTGTGCAAAATCATTGCACAGAGCAGGTAAGTATACCACGTTGGTTTTTTAAAAATATATATTTCCCTGATCTTTTCTCATATCTACAGTTCCCCTCCTCGGGAATGAGCAGTCAGACAGGCTAGGATACCTGCCAGTCACTGTCATTACCTTTTTATAATAGGCCAGTTTCACACCTTTCATATCTTAAGCCTTTAGGCTAAGTGAGCATATATCAGAAGTCATAAACCAGAGAATGCTAAGAAATATTTATATACAGTTGACTGCTAGAGGCAGTATTTAAAAAGCTGTATACAAAATAATCCAACATGACATGGCAAAAATACATCACATAGACATTTTAGTAAATGTTAAATAATTAATAAGAATATATACCCACAACAAGTACACTATTAGCAGAACAAGCACTTTGTGTAGAGCCCAGAAGCACACCATGCTTAGTACATTTTGTTTGTAAAAAAATAATAATTTGCCAAATAATTTGAATTAAAATAGAAATCTATATTTCTTGACAAATCTTCCTGAATGATGTGTAAGAAATTGGTAAGGTGTTGATGGTAGTCTTGTAACGTTTCCTAAGTTGTAAAATGATTTACAAGACATGCAATACTAGAAAAAGTACCGCTAGAGGGTTCTGAGGATCCTTTCACATGGGCATGAAAAACAGACAAGCATATGTCCATTCAGGAAGCCAATCTAAACGGATGTAAACAAACACATTTGCATTTGTTGTTAGGCGCCAGCTTCCTAACAACGATGAGTCGTGCCTGCTGCGGAATGTAAACAAAAAAGCTAAAGAGAAAAAATAAAAATGATATGAGATTCATTAAAGGTAGACCATGAGGAAGTGTGCATAACATTACGCAGAACTGGATAACTATTATTAAGAAGCATTAGTACAAATGAAAAGAAAAAGCACCATATGAGGATGGTCTCCCCACTATCATTAGACAGTTCAAAGTAGTGCTTCAAACCACAAACCTGCGTCCACTGAATAGGTTAAACGCACTACACACATGCATATTTTTTTTGGCCCCATGGACATCAATGTGAATGCCTGTAAATGTGCAATAAATGCATTTTCGTACATATTTTTAAGCATAAAGAACTCCTCCCCTCCAAAAGAAACTGTTCTCCTCCCCTTGCCCAGTCTAGGAAGCAAACCGCTGAAGCTTGACAAGTATAAAAACGCCTATAGAACTGAAAAAAATAAATGGTGCAGTAACACCAGGACTCTACTTATTCTGTGAATATAGGGTTACAATGTTAATCATATTATTGTGGATTGTTTTATATTTTCCTTGTTCTTCTGCCTAGGTGACTGTTGGCTCCTTGCTGCTATAGCCTCTCTTACGTTGAATGATACTCTTCTCCATCGAGTGGTTCCTCATGGTCAGAGCTTCCAGCAGAACTATGCAGGAGTGTTCCATTTCCAGGTACTGGGTGATGGCCTTCCAATTTAATATTTGTGCAGTGTGATGTGACAGTCAGTGTTCTGTTTTACTGGAAGTTTTCTTGCCAATTCCAGCATTAGGGGCCCTACAGTTCAGAGGGAGGTTGATTTACTAACGTTAAATATACTGTGCGCTGCAAGTGCAGTTGCTCTAGATCTGAGGGGAAGCTCTGAAATGAGAGGAAGCTCTGCTGATTTCTAGCATCCAATCATGTGCAAGCAAAAATGCTGTTTTTTATTTTTGCATGTGATTGAAGTGGTTGTAAACTCCAGGGACCTCGGCTGTGGAATGCGTTACCAACTACCATCCGACTGGAGTCGGACCACTTGGCCTTCAGGAGAAAGATTAAAACCCATCTCTTCTGAGGTTGAGGGGCTTCCTTACCCTTGGAATGGAAAAAGCGCCCAGAGGCGATTCAGTTTGCATGTGTTGCGCTTTACAGGTTTTTCACTCACTCACTCACTTTATTCTACAGGTAAGCCTATATTAAGACTTACCTGTAGCTACCCAGGATATCTCCTAAACCTGCACGGTTTAGGAGTAAGGATGAGCTCCGGCATCCATGGTGCTCGGCTGCAGAGATCGGGAAATGTCTCCCTGCCTGTGATTAGTGCAGTGTGGTGCCGACTTCCTGGCGGGCTCTGCACATGGACTGTGCGAACACGCTGGAGCTTATCCTTATTTAGGAGATATCCCTGTCCCCTGCTTGTCCCCATGTCATCGGCACATGAGCACTGGGACAAACTGAAGCAATGGCACCTATGTACCATTGCTTCAATCCGTGTGCTGTTACTGGCTGCTCCCGCGTTCATGCGTGGGAGTGACATCACGGCTCTGGCCAATCACAGCGCCGGAGCCGCAATACCCGGAAGTAACCCCTTGGAGAAATGCCGCTGGAGGGGGAGATGAGGACCACTGCGAGGGCTTCAATCTAAGGTAAGTAAATCATAATGAGCTAGTATGCTATGCATACTAGCTCATTATGCCTTTATTTTGCAGGGTTTTTTTTTTTCATTGGGTTTACAGCCACTTTAAGTATTCTTTGCAAAGTAAAGCTGTATCTGGTTTACTAAGCTCTGTAGCAAGTACACTTGCAGTGCACAGTATATTTGCCTTTAGTAAATCAGCCCCATGTGTTTTAGGTTAAAGGTCATGTTATGTTTGTTTGTTTGTTTTTTTCTTTCATTGGTCTGTGACCACTGCTCTACTGTTTTTGTGTGTGTCCCAACACTTAAATTGATTACAAATAATCCTAATAAACTGGTTGATAAAGCGTTTAGAATACCTTCGATACGTAATAAAAAAAATATTTCTATAGAATGAAAATATTCAGATATCCTGAGGCCATTCACATTGTATTCAGCTAAAAAAAACAGCAATACACCAGCATGTCTCATGCCTTTCCTGCCAGGGTGTTTGATCTATCTCTCATAGAAGATTATGTGTGTTTTATGTCCAGTTGTGAAAATTCAGCAAAAATGCACAACATGTAAATGACCTCGGCCACCACAGAATGGGTGGCCAGTTACATGGACCAATATAATTGTTTTTTGGAACATCATTTGTATGTTTTTGGTTTCCAGAATGTCACACCCAATGCAGTTTAGACAGTTATATGGTCAAGTCGGCCATTATATTATCAGTTCTCTTTAGCGGACTTGCTATCTGTTGTACATTTACACTGTTTAGGGTGTATGTTCTGGTGGGGATACTTTGCAGGGCAGTCTGCACTGTGACCATACCACCAAAGAAGATACATATGCACCCTTATTACTTAGTGTTTTCATGGGAAATACATAAAGTATACATATTTAAGAGAAACTTTACTCAATGGCCAGAATGGTGGTGGGGAGTAGAAAACATAAACAATGAGAAAACATAAGAAATGGCACCATTAAAAAAAATAACAGGTAGTATTCTTGAGGAGGTGGGGCAGTGTAAG
Source organism: Rana temporaria (assembly GCF_905171775.1). Lineage (NCBI taxonomy): Eukaryota > Metazoa > Chordata > Amphibia > Anura > Ranidae > Rana > Rana temporaria. Next base: position 60,097,329 of record NC_053499.1, read on the forward strand.
TAAATTTTCAGAGCAACATTTTTGCTTTAACGCAAAAGTATACAATTCTGCTATTTAGTACGGCACCGCCCTTCCTACTAACCTGCAGCTGTAGGTGTGCGGTGCATTAAAGGTCAGTATAGCTTTACTGTTGGGATTATGTTTTGGCAACACAATTATCTAGGTGAAGATGTCACATATTTGCATTCAGGACCCAACCTTTATCTACCTATGTTTAACTACTCTGGGAAATTGGGCTTGGTAGTAATGTCAGTTTATCGTTACCCCGCCCAGTCATTGTTAATGCACACAGGAAAGTGCAGTATGTGGGAACCCACAGGCAGAAGTACGAAGTGCTGTGGAAGTGATGGGTCATTGCCAGAGATTTCAGTACAGAACTATTTATACAGATTCCCTGCTCTCTTATGGAGAGTCACATGATGGAATGAAAGCAGCGATGAATCAGTCTTTTGGGTTGGAACTGCTTGGCTTAAAGTGAGAACTGCCAGAGGGTAAAAAAAAAAACAACTCACCAGATCCTCTTGTACAACTCCATTTTCTCTACATCTGACCCACGTGGTAATTTTTTTTGTTTTTTGCTTGAGATAGGTATAGATACAGTTTGTGTGTGTGTGTGTGTGTGTGTGTGTATACATACACATGTACACACTAGATTGTCAAAAGTATTGGGACACCTGCCTTTACAGGCGCATGAACTTTAATGGAATCCAAGTCTTAATCCATAAGTTTCAATATTGAGTTGGCCCACCCTTTGCAGCTATAACAGCTTCAACGCTTCTGGGAAGGCTGTCCACAAGGTTTAGGAGTGTAGCCTCGTACACACGACTGGTTTTCCCGGCAGGAGAGCATTTGGCCGGGAATCCCAGCTGTGTGTATGCTCCCTAGCAGTTTTCCAGTCAGGAAAACAGCCGAGAATCCCGATGGGAAAACAGAAAGCAGGGTTCTCTATTTTCTCAGGTTTCCAGGCAGAGTGTTTCCTGCCAAGAAATCCGGTCGTCTGTATGCTTACCTGTCCCAGGTAAACCTGCGCATGCTTGATAAGAGTTTGACGCATGCACGGTAGCATACAAGTCTAGTGTGGGGTGTAGCAAGAACACCTTTGGGATAAATTAGAGCGGAGACTGCGAGCCAGGGTCTTCTTGTCCACATCAGTGCCTGTCCTCACAAATGCGCTTCTGGAAGAATGGTCAAACATTCTCATAGACGCACTCCTAAACCTCATGGACAGCCTTCCCAGAAGAGTTGAAGCTCTTCTAGCTGCAAAGGGTGGGCCCACTCAATATTAAACCCTACAACCTAAAGCTGGATACACAATATACAATTTTCTTGAGATTTTTTTCTTTAGATTTACCAAAACCATATAATATGAGGTCCACCCCAAACACTTTCAAATTGTATGCAATCGGGCAGGCCCTTGCACTACATATATGAAGGTAAATCTATAGAAAATCTAACAACAAAAGTTGTACAGTGTGTATCCAGCTTTAGACTGGGATACCATTAAAGTTCATGTGCGTGTAAAAGCCGGTTCACACAGGGGCAACACGACTTTCAGTGCGACTTTGGGAGGCAACTTGAACACGACTTGAGTATGAATCACAACGCGACCTACAACACAACTTGAAGTCGCCACCAGGAAGGGGAACTCGATGCCAAATTTTAAATAAAAAACCGTCATGGGTTCCCCCTCCAGGAGCATACCAGGCCCTTAGGTCTGGTATGGATTTCAAGGGGAACCCCTACGCCAAAAAAGCGGCATGGGGGTCCCCCCAAATCCAGACCCTTATTCGAGCACGCAGACTGGCCGGTCAGGAAAGGGGTGGGGATGAGCGAGCGCCCCCCTCCTGAGCCGTACCAGGCGACATGCCCTCAACATGGGGGGTGGGTGCCACCCCAAAGCACCTCGCCCCCATATTGATGGGGACAAGGGCCTCTTCCCGACAACCTTGACTGTTGGTTGTCGGGGTCTGCGGGCATGGGGCTTATCGGAATCTGGGAGCCCCCTTTAATAAGGGAGCCCCCAGATCCTGGCCCCCTCACCCCATGTGAATGAGTATGGGGTACATCGTACCCCTAACCATTCACCTGGTGAAAGAAAAATGTCAATAAAAAAACTCTACACAGGTTTTTAAAGTAGTTTATTAGGCAGCTCCGGGGGTCTTTTTCCGACTTCTGGGGTCTTTCGACTTCTCCCTTCTGCCGGGCACCACTGCTGTCTTCTTTCAGCTCTTTTACCAGCGAGGGGCCCAGTCTTCTGCGTCACCTTCTTCTCTTCTTCGATGTTGACTCGATGCTCACTCGCCCTGTAATGCCGGGTGTGCGGTGCGCGGCAGTTTATATAGACCTCTTATGACATCACAGTCCCAGCATACCCCGCCCCCTTATGTCGTCACCACCTGGAGCATGCTGGGACTGTGTTGTCATAAGAGGCCTATATAAACCGCCGCGCACCGCACACCCGGCATTACAGCGTGAGTCAACATCGAAGAAGAGAAGAAGACGACGCAGAAGACCGGGCCCCCGCTGGTAAAAGAGCTGAAAGAAGACATCGGTGGTGCCCGGCAGAAGGGAGAAGAGAGCGGAAAAGTCGGAAGAAGACACTCCGAAGTCGGAAGAAGACCCACCGAAGTCGGAAGAAGAGAGAAGGCCGGGCCCCCGCTGGAAAAAGAGCTGAAAGAAGACAGCGGTGGTGCCCGGCAGAAGGGAGAAGTCGTAAAAGACCCCCGAAGTCGGAAGAAGACCCCCAGGGCTGCCTAATAAACTACTTTAAAAACCTGTGTAGTGTTTTTTTATTGACATTTTTCTTCCACCAGGTGAATGGGTAGGGGTATGATGTACCCCATACTCATTCACATATGGTGGGGGGCCGGGATCTGGGGGCCCCCCTCATTAAAGGGGGCTCCCAGATTCCAATGAGCCCCCCACCCGCAGACCCCGACAACCCTGGCCGTTGGTTTTCGGGGTCTGCGGGCGGGGTTCCTTTTGGAATCCGGGAGCCCCCTTTAATGAGGGGGCCCCCAGATCCCGGCCCCCCACCCTATGGTCATCAACATAGGGGCAAGGTGCTTTAGGGTGGGGGGCCGAAAGGCGCCCCAAAGCACCAACCCCCCCATGTTGAGGGCATGCCCCCTGGTACGGCTCAGGAGGGAGGGGCGCTCGCTCATCCCCACCCCTTTTCTGACCGGCTGGTCTGCGTGCTTACTTCCTGTAAAGTTGCCTCACTGTGAATGGGGATCCGACTTGGAGGCGACTTCCATTTAAATAAATGGGTACATGTCGCTTACAAGTCGGATTGAAGTAGTACAGGAACCTTTTTTCAAGTCGGAGCGACTGCAGTAGTGTACATTTAAGACGGCTCCATTCACTTACATTCATTTCTTCATGCAGCGCGACTTGAGGCGACTAGGGGCGACCTGAAGTCGGATCCCAGGTTGCCCCTGTGTGAACCGACTCTCACGGCAGGTGTCACAATACTTTTGACAATATGGTGTATATATGTATGTGTGTGTGTGTGTGTATATTTAATATATATAAACTGCTTGTTTACATTTCCATAGTATGTTATCTTTATTTGCTTTATCAGTTATTTATCTGTTGTTTGAACAAATATGTTTCACCAATTTTTGTGACTACAGGTTCTACTTACCATGCAGATGCTAATTATTTGCATAAATAAATATTTATTCTAAGAAAGCGCCAAAAAACAGAAAGTGAATAAAGGAAATTCTTATAAAAAGTCAAGAAACAAACAATATGCAAAATTGAATGGTGCATAATAGTATAGGGCACCGAGTAGCAGATCGTATCAAGCAAGTTATGAATGTGCATGTCAGGGCGATGACTTCCATAAGGTAGAAATTAGCACTGGTATTTTTGTCATGGGTTACATGTGTCTTTTTTTATTTCATATACTTTCAAGTAAAGTCGAGAGTATTTGGTTACAGTAAAAATATAAATGGGGAAAAGAAGGGAGCAGCAGCTATATGTGTTTAGTACTAATATGGCACAACTGGTACAACATCTGAAATATCTGTCATGTGACCTGACTCTTAATCCGGTCTCTAGAGCCATAGCAGGAGCTCCCCCCCCCCCCCCCCATATAACTCTCTATACCCTTATTGCCTCCTTATCCTACTCTTCCCCTATCTACCTGACCTACACCGATCAGCCATCCATGCGATTCCAGAACTATCGTTTCGCCTTTTCCCCCTTTACTTAACCTCATATTGAGTACAACCAGTTATTCTGAGGACATTTAAACTTTTCAATATATTACAACTTTGTCCTTTAAACTTAACCTTGTTGGGGGACCCTGTAGAATAGATACTGTACAACAAAACGGAAACCTTTCTCTTCGTTATACTTTTTTTTATTTTTTTTATATATAACCGTGGAATTTAAGCATACAGCTATGTTTCTGATTAGCTTTCTTTAAAAACAAAATTAAATAAACTTAAAAATAAACTATCTAGGCCCTGTTTACAAAATCATTGTTTAGACTGACAGCGACACCACGTGGTATTTCTCATTATTACATCTGCCTATGTAATGCTCTTAGGGAAGGTAGGATATAAAGCTTGCTTCATTATATTAACCATGCAATCTGTTTTTAAAGCTCTGGCAGTATGGCGAGTGGGTGGATGTCGTAATTGACGATTACCTTCCAGTTAAAGATGGGAAACTGGTCTTTGTACATTCAGCCTCTGGGGATGAATTCTGGAGTGCGCTGCTGGAGAAAGCCTATGCAAAGTATGAGCCACCTTTTTATTTTTCATTCTAGATTTTCACCCCTACAAAAATGTTCATTTTAAAGATGTGAGATTTTGGTGTAGATGTCTTTTGCTGACCTATCTTTTCCTGTTCATCACTGTAGAGCTAATGGGAGTTATGAGGCTCTCTCAGGAGGGAGCACCTCTGAGGGCTTTGAAGACTTTACTGGAGGAGTAACTGAGTGGTATGAGCTGAAAAAACCACCAGGTGACCTGTTTACAATCATCGCAAAGGCTTTGGAGAGAGGATCTCTCATGGGCTGCTCCATTGATGTGAGTGAATCAATAGTTTTTTTTTCCACAGATTTCAACAGTGTCATCCCAAAGCCTTGGTTTCTATAGCGGCTTCCTCATTATATTCTTTGTTTTCCTGTTTAATCATCAGTTTACAAGGTAAATCTGCAGTAAACTATAGCAACCATTCTTTATTATTCTGATGGCTCAGAACATATCTGAGATTAAATCTGATTGGTTCGTTTGCTTTCCTGCATGGTTACATTTTTTTCCATCCACGTGGAATCGACACTGATGGCTATTGTATTCAAGCAGCCAAAGCAAACAGCGGCTAGAATACCTGGACAGGGACTGTTTGGAAGCAGTCACTGCTCAGCTCCTTGAATTTTTTAGTCGCCACCATCTTTTACTACATTTGCTCAATTCATTTATAATTTTATTTGTTTTTACAGTTTTGTTCTACCCCTCTTAACTGTCTTGGTTTTATTTCTTAGATCTCTGGTGCAGCAGATATGGAAGCTGTAACCTTCAAAAAGCTGGTCAAAGGTCATGCATACTCACTCACTGGAGCCAAAGAGGTATATCCAGCACTAAAATATTTAGCACATGATTAGCGATTCAGTTTAATGTACTTATTGTCACTAGAAACAACTCGGGTCCTCCATCAAAATACTTACTATTGTAGTTTGGATCTAAGGCTCTGGGTAAACACATGTATAAGTTGAAGTGTGTCTTTCAGGTGAGAGAAATATGTAGGCTGCTTTGGTGGCCTTTTTATGAGTTTTCTGGCACTTTGGCTTCAAGATGTCTAAGTCAAAGACCCCGCACAGGCATGCATAAAAGTTCCTTATTTTCTGGGATAGTAAGCGTTGAAAGTAAAGCATCTGCATGACAGCCAGGCAACTAGCATTTTTAGAAGGAGATGTAAAAATTGTAGCCTTCTTACTGCAGTACTTTACACTGGCAGGGCTGAGAACCAGCCTCACCCCTAAGCACAATTGTCCTTGCTTGCACTGCATGGAGGGGGGGTTCTGACTATGTCTGTCTGCAATAGTATACTATATATAGTATACCAATTTCTGTGCACTGTGTGGGTTCACTCAAATGTAGCGCCTTTCGTGAACTTCAGTCCAGCTAGTGATGCACGTTTTGGGGTTTTTGCCCAGTTTTATTCAAAAGCATAGTTCAAAAACTCAGAGAAGGTTGCCCTTACAGGGGTCTTCATCATAACAACAAATGCAATAAAGATCCCTCCTTATGTTCTAGTTTTAGACCCATCTCGCTATTAAATGCGGACGTAAAATTGTTTGCCAAAATCTTAGCCGGGAGAATGAAAATAATCATGAAAGATTTAGTACATACTGATCAAGTAGGCTTTGTCCCTGGGAGGGAAGGTAGGGACAACAGCATCAGAACACTCCTGTTAACACAGATATTAAAAGATAGTAAATCCCCAGGTCTACTCCTGTCTATAGACGCCGAAAAGGCGTTCGACAGGGTAGACTGGGGATTTCTATTGAACACATTGGAGTTCATTGGGATCGGTCCAAAAATGATGGGGTGGATAAATGCTCTGTATAAACATCCAACAGCAAGAGTCAAAGTGAATGGGACACTATCAGGGACTTTTGAGATGTTCAATGGGACCAGACAGGGGTGCCCCCTGTCCCCTCTTTTATTTATTTTATCTTTGGAACCATTGCTGGACGGGATTAGAAATAACCCGGACATCAGGGGGATTCAAACAAATGATGGGGAACATAAGCTCGCAGCATTCGCCGACGATATCTTACTATATATAACGAACCCAACTATAACCCTCCCGAATCTATTAAAAACTCTTAAATTGTATGGAGATGTGTCAAATTTCAAAATCAATCCTCTAAAATCAGAAATCCTTAATATTAGCGTGAACGCACAGGACGTACGGAGATATAAGCAAGAGTTTCCATTTATTTGGAAAGATATCGAGATAAAATACTTGGGAGTTAATATCACAACATCCCCGGAGCTAATTTACCTACAGAATTTTATCCCGTTATTAAATGATATTAAAATTGATTTAAAGAGAATTGCATCTAGACAAAGATCTCTACTAGGGAGAATAAATTGTTTTAAAATGTTTATCCTCCCTAAGATATTATATAAAATTCAAATGTTACCAATCGCATTACCAGGTGCTTACTTTAAAATATTAAAACAGTTATTAAATAGGTTTATATGGCGGAGCAAAAAACCGCGCATAAGTATGGAAATATTAATTAGAGATAAGGAACGTGGTGGTTTGGGGGTACCTGATATTTACACATATTACACGGCTATTCACATGGCACGGGTGGTTGATTGGGTTAGAGATAACAATGAGAAAAGGTGGGTTAGATTAGAAAGTTGCTCAAACAAGTCACTATTAGGAAAAGAGATTTGGATACCGCCACATTTCAGACAACAAAATACGCACATGCACACGATCACATTGGCATCCATGTCCATATGGGATAGGACACACAAAAAGCACAGATGGGGCTTTAACTCCCCATTAATCCCTCTACTCGACACAATTTTTTTTGCACCAGGGAAAATAGGCCTGTTTGGTAACTGGATTAAAAAACCAGATGCACAATTAAAAGATATATTAAAAGACGGCAAAATTCTTACCTACCAGGAATTAAGTAAAAAAAAAGAATTGTTTGAGCTGAACTGGTGGCGATATATGCAGCTGACGCATTTTGTAGATTCCTTCCCCTCCCCCCCGAGGTCAGATAGAAATCTGCTCCCTTTGGAGCGTTTGTGTTTGGCACCAAAAGGAAGAGGCGGGATCTCCTCAATTTACAAAATTTTGATGGGATTGAAAGATCCCGGTTTCCCTCCTTATATTAATAAATGGGAAGAGGAATTGGGAACGGGTAAAACCGAGTTAGAGGTCAGGAAAATATTAAAAAAGACGCATACTAGTTCAACTAACTGTGCATTAATCGAAATGAACTTCAAATGTTTAGCACGGTGGTATATAACCCCGGTCATAGCACACCGTTTTCGAGATGATACCTCCAAATATTGTTGGAGGGGCTGTCTTGAAGTGGGTACTATGTCACATATATGGTGGACCTGTCCAAAAATTAAAACATACTGGAATAACGTATTATTAGTAATTGAGGAGATAACCGGAATTAAAATACCTCCTGATCCATGGGTCTGTCTGTTCCACGGGACAGAAATGTCAACCAAACAGTATATGAGAACTTTACTTCCCCACGTACTAGATGCAGCAAAGAGTCTGATCCCCAAACAATGGAAGGACCCTATGAGTCCAACAGAGAGGAGCTGGTTTTGCAGAATCAATGATATATATTATGCTGAACAGCTCAGGTTCATGGGAGAGGAAGGAGAAGGAGGATTTAAACTAAAATGGCAGGATTGGGTTTATTTTAAACTTTCATCGAGGTATATAGATAGGATGATATAGTGTAAGAAGTATAACGGGCAAAGAGAGATACAATACGAGACTGAATTTCGGAGATAGGGGAGGGTGGAGGGTGGGGCTAAGGGATGAGGGTGGGATGAGGGTTTGTTCGGCTAGGGGAAATTAAAAAAAAAAATAAAAAAAACATAACAACAAATGCAAATTTTCCAGCCTCCTGCTTATCTGAACAGAGTAGTCCCTGAGCCTGTCTCTGCACAGACTCACCACGTCCAGTCATTAAATCTTCTGACAAGACAAACAGCAGAGCTTGAGCTGCACAGGCTCTCGCTTAAGGACATACAGTGTCCTAATACTTCTCTCGGGCAATTGCCTGGTCAGATCAAATGGCCTCTTTGTGAGGCCAGATGGGACACTCTTCCAGGATCTTTTCACACGCGCTGCTCCTCCAACAGCTGGTCTCCAGGGAAATGAGTACAAAACAATAGACAACCCCTTGACGAAAAAGGCTGTGCACACCTGCACAATCAGGATGCTGGTTTCCAGTAAAATGTGGATGCAGGGTTAGAGGCTCCATCCCTCTCAAGTCTCTACAAAACCTCTGGGCTCCAGAACACAATCCAGAAGTTGCCAATCCTGGAGAAAACTGCAAAACCCAACTTAGTTTGCATAATTGAGAAATCTGGGTGATATCAAACTCTTCTGGCACCATGACATGCCGAAGTATGTCACAGCATCAAAGGGAATGATCGCGCCTAGTACAGATCTTCAAGTTTTTATACTCTATGTTATGGCCCTTTGTTTTATAGAATGCTTTTTGTTTTGTTAATAACAATGTGAAAGTGTGCAAAATACATTTGTGAAGATGTAAAACCCTAGATATTTTATATATTGGGATTGAATGTTTTTGTTTGGTTATCTCAAATAATGTAAAGGTTTGGGGATAGGTATTTTTCTTCTCTAGACACTTAGGCCTCATGCACACTGGATGTTTTGTCATCTCTCCTAGACGCCTTTCCTCCTGGCAGCAGTGTTTTGTTAGAAAAAACACTTGACGTTTGTAAACGCCTGTAACACCTTTAGGTGCGTCAAGCACTTACGGTACATCTTAATTTCATTGGCCAGACAAAAATTTATTCTGGCCACTGAAATTAATTTCCGCTCAAGTGCTTAAAGTGCCTGGCGTTAACGTTCGATTAGAAACGTTTACATGCATCATTTCTGCCAAAACGCCACTACTCCTGGACGTGCTGGCAGTGTTTTTTTTGTCTTTTCTGTCTCTAAACTCCCCTAAGGGCATAGACACAAAGTATAATATGCAGGGGGGTTTAGAGGCAGAAAAAAAATAACCAGATGTACCTAACAGCCACGTTAAAAATATCTAGTGTGTATGAGGCCTTAGAATGGCCATGAATAACACAAACTATGCTACACTGATTAGATGGGGAAGGACTTGCCAAGGGGGAAATATTTCTGGCTATAAGTAAGTACTCATCATTGAACACAGAGATTGCACAAAATCCCTGCAACATTTGATCCTTCCATTATTTTTGGAGAACAGGCTTGTTATGTGCAACTTCAACCACCACCAAGACAGGGAGAACACACTGTGGTGACACTTTCAAAGGTTGACAGATGTCTCACCACCCATTGAACCAAATGAGATATCTCCCTATTAATGGACAGCCTTAAATTTGCATGATTGGTGAGTTAAAACTATCTGACATTAGTAGGACTCCTCAGAGCAGCAGTGGTAAGGCCAGATGTTGGAATGTACATCCATAGGTGGGGTATGGGGCTTATTTAAATGTTAGCAGTCCAATAATAGCCGTGGAGTGCATGATAGCAGGGATGTGATGAGAGTTAACCTGAAATAAGCCAGGATTGGTAGCAGTAGTCCAAAACAAAGTACAATATATTGAAACATAAAACGCTTGGTCATAGACAGACTATAGTGAACAATAGTCTAGTAGTGAGTTAGAGGAACAGCAGGTAAATTAAAGATCAAAATCACACCCTGCAGGCGGTACCAGTATGCTCCCTGAATGTGTCCCATAGAGTGTCGCAATTGTATTTACTACTGAGGGTGTATTGCACCCCCCCACAGACTGTTTGCTATGGGGTTGCGGCCCACCCCGCTGTGCACCAGGTGTAAGAAAGACCACAGTGACTTGATCCACCTACTGTGGAGATGCCCGAAACCTCACTCATATTGGAAGAGGGTGGTGGGCACCATAAACAGTGTGTTCCAGATTTCATTGCCTACAGATCCAAAACAATGTTTACTTCATATACTGGACGAGTTGGAGTGGGAGGAAGGCACAAGGGTGGCAGTAATTAGACCTCTGTTTTTGGCTCGCAAGCTTTTAATGACTCATTGGATATCGGAGGACCCTCCTACCCTTAAAGAATGGATCAATACAATGGGGGATATGCTCTGGAAGGAGAAAATAATATACCAACATAGGGGTTGTGCCCAGAAGTTTGAGAGGTTGTGGGGACCGTGGCTGAATGTACCGGGCTTGGCCCCGGTGAATCTGGTCATGGGCAGATTGCTAGGCCTAGGTACTTGAACAGGATGTATGTTTTGCGTTTGGGTTTCATCTGGGGGATCTGGCAGCTCATCACGGTAGGGGGTGGGAGTTGGGCAGAGCCGGGAATGGTTTGTGATGTATGTGCAATATTATGGTTCATTTTGTTTGGATTTGTATCAGATTGTTTATGTAGCTTTGATGTATGTTTTTTTTTTTTTTTTACTTGTTCTTCAATAAACTCTTTTCTGGATAAAAAAAAATTAAAATCACAAACAGATGGGCAAGCAAGAGCAGAGGAACAAAAACATAGGTTTTAGGTGTTGGGTAATACAGATCAGAATTCCTATGCTCAGAATGAGGCTGATGAAGTCAGATTACACTGATCAGTGGCTGCAGGTGATTAGCAGCCGCTAATCATCTGAATTTTTTTCAACATGACCCTTCTAAAGAATTTGAGTAAATAATCGACTTCTGTAGATCAGTCGAGGCCACAAACTGATTGAAATTCAGCCAGTCCTCTAATTTTTCATCTTTAATGAATCACTCAGGCCAATTTTTCCAAATGAAATAGGATTTCCTGGCTATGCTATGCTGATATTGTGTTACCATTGTTTGACCTATGGAAACATATTACAACTTTTCATCCTTGGCAAATAAATCTTAAAACCTGATTGCATTTTTTTTTTTTATATTTAAGGTTAATTACAGAGGCCAAAGTACTAAATTAGTTCGCATGAGGAACCCCTGGGGTGAGGTTGAGTGGACCGGTGCCTGGAGTGATGGGTACGTGTCAGAACTTGGCGTCTGCCATGCTCTTTATGACTACTATTGTATTGAAATATTGAGTTTGAATCAAAGGTATAAGTTAATTATCTTAAATGCATATTTGTATTTTTCTAGTTCAAATGAATGGAATTATGTGGATCAATCAGAGAGAGATCTCAGACTAAAAATGGAAGATGGTGAATTTTGGTGAGTGTTCCTATAGGATAGTTTTTTGTAAAATGATGTTGGATTGAACAGTGGCCTTTACAGATATTTCTGATTCACAGTACATTGTACATTCATTTCTCCCTCAACCAATCACTGCTAAGACAAAGCTGAGTTCTGCCATAGGCGGCGAATGTGTATACATTTGTAAAGTAGCTGCGGTAAGAATTTAAATGTTCACCTAATTTAATTCTGACTTGTAATCATTGTCATCCAAAGTAACTAAAATAGTGAAACAACCAGCGCAAACAACCTAAAAATACAGCAGCTACAACACTGAGGGTCAAAATATGAAATCCCTAATCTCAAAATGTAAAACAGCAGTGCAGCGCAAAACGTCAAAAGACACATCTAAAATGGTAGAATCGATATTTTTATGAGAACACAGTCCATGCTTTTCATATTAATCCTTCAAAATAGAGGTGATGAGCATACACCAGCAAGTGTCCAAAGTGCAAAATAGATGGTACTTAAAGTGACTTTCGTGATGACTTCCACCAGTAGTAGTTCTAGCAGCTCACCTCAGGTAATGGACCCCTGAATATATCAGTCAGGTCTTTAGAGTGGTTCCCTCAATGGGCTGATCAAGCCAGGCACTCTGGGTCAGGAGGATATTAAGCCAGTACTTAGAGCATAAGTGATCTCATCAACCGACTCCAATAAGGTGTATATATATGGAAAAGCAAAAACAAAATCTAGTGTTCTCCGTTTGAATGAAATTTATTATAAAAGGTAAAAATTATGCACTTACAAGTAAGGCACTGTTCCACGGTGTCAGGGGTTTGCAGCGTGTAAAACAATCTGTACTCCATGAGACAAAGTGTGGGACGCGGGTGACGTCACGATCATCGATCACGTATTCTGTACGCGTTAGGTTCCAAAGGGGCGTGACTTCTTCAGAGGTGATGGAATGACGTTAGGCACCCGCTTATGTTCGTTGCTAACCAGCAGCTCCAGCCAATGACGCCGGTATACACTAAAAACGTAACCTTAAAAAGTAATAATATACCAGAAGTGTAATGGAGGCTTGGAACTGACTTCCGCTAGAGGTGGTGAGTCAATCAACAGTACGTGAATTTAAATAAGCTTGGGATAAACATAGGTTCACACACAAGCAAAACAAAAAAGCACAAAAAAACACAATAAAAAAAAGAGAGGGCAGATGCTATGGGACACTTGATCTTTTTCTGCTGTCACTCTTTCAAAGAATGGCGGTTACACAAAATATGCTGCTCTGTGGATAGCAGTACTAGGTGCCATCTGAACATAAAATGATTGGCCTACCACCACTGGTGCAGACCAACCAGACAAATTACTATAGCAGGGTAAAGTGTAACTCAAGCCAAAACTTTTTTGGTGATAATTTTTGGTAGAGTGGAGAAGAATGGGAACCTTGCTTTCTTGGGAAGATTGAAGCCTTGTACACACGGCCGAGGAACTCGACGGGCGAAACACATCGTTTTGCTCGTCGAGTTCCTTGTTGGGCTGTCGAGGATCTCGGCGAGCCAATTTTCTCCATTCCCGTCAAGGAAATAGAGAACATGCTCTCTTTTTGGCTCGACGAGATCCTCGACAGTTTCCTCGTCAAAAAGTGTACACACGACCGGTTTCCTCTGCAAAAAAAAACAGCAAGTTTCTTGCTGTTTTTTTCCGAGAAACTCGGTCGTGTGTACGAGGCTTTAGTCTCGAATACTCTTTCTGTGTATGGGAAATCACTTATGGGGACACACATATTAGACAGAGGTTCTAACCCTTCCTCAATCTAGTCAAAAAAAGCTTATAGCTGCAGATACACTGTAATCAATATGTGTCACAATTGTCATGTGAGCATTTCTTCTGCCACATTATAGGAAACCCACCACTGAGAAATGTGGGAGTTACTACTGTTTACCTTGGACAGAAAGCTAGTTACGTGGTTTTCTCCAACTTTGACTTTCTGAGCCACTTAACCTGAATCATGCATGCAGCAAGTCAAGGCAAAGTGAAGTCAGAACATATCTACATACTTCTTCCAAATCTGTGACTTGTAAAGTGTAAAAGGAAAAGGGTGAACAGGCAAACCAGACAGCTAGCATTTTCAAAAGGTGAGCCAAGATGGCAGCCTCTGTATTTTCCTTAATGAAATGTTTATTTAGGAACTTGGTTATGATTTCAGTACAGATTATAGACTTTACAAATCAAACCTAGTTTCTTTATCATACATCACGGGACACAGAGCAGCCATAGTAATTACTATGTGTGTTATACACCACCTATAGGTGAACGGACACTGGCACACCCAAAAGACAGGAAGTCCCCCTCTATATAACCACTCTCATACAGGAAGTACCTCCGTTTTTTTGCCAGTGTCTCAAGGTGTTGGTCACGGTGGTTAGTGATATGCCGAAGAAGAGCCCCATTGCAGGATCAAGGGGTTATGCAGTCGGATCCATTCAAGGTGGCAAAAAAAGAATGGCCAAAATGGATGGTACCCGAGCCTCGAGGAAGAATAAGCTAGGTGTCCTGCCTGTAATGCTCCTCTTTTGAGCACTGGACCCTGTGATCAGGGTCCTTGGTTACATGACTAAACCAAAGGTTGTCTTGGCAGGGTGCTGTACGGGTCCAAGGGTGTGGACCCCAGTATGTAAGAGGGACCCGGTCCTTGAAGGTCCGTCATGACATGGCCCGCCATGATGGGGGAAGATTGGGTCTGGCTCTGTTTCCAGCAGTATCCTGCGGCGGGAATGTTAAGTTAAAAGACGATCCTTAGAAAGGAACACATATGGTTCACTTTATGGGACTTCTTCTGAGTAGTGAATGCCTTGCCTGTTTGTTACCACTAGAGTGTGTATTGTAACATGCCTGGTGTTTTAACATCACCATGCTTCCCTTTTGTTGTGTCTCAAGTGTCTGGCAGCACTCCTGTGGATAGCATTGCCCCTTACTTTGATCTGTCTGTGCCGCCAAAAAGCTCGGGGGATCGCCCACCTCCTGAGCGTGGTAGTCGGCATCCCCCTGATATTTGCAGCCCCCCCCTCCGTGCTGTCCCGATAGCCGGGACCGCCATGTCTGCGCGCAGCTCTGTTTAAAGAGCCACCATAGGACGTTGGGGGTGTGGCTTAGGCGCGGCGGCGTGCATGTGGAAACAAACGTTCACGTAATACACAGCGCAGGCGCAAGGCTTACTGCCTATAAAGTTATGACTATGGGAAGAGTCTGGTTGCTGATGGAGAGACACAAGGGCATGTAAGCACTGTATGGGTGTTAGATACAGTGCTTACAGGAACATCTACTTGGCATCAGGCTGAGAAGTGATGGCGGCATATTTTCCATTGCTGGACTATAGCTCAGCAGTGGATGCATATTGTAAGTACCTCTGCCTTTTGTGCTTAGGACTATGGGGGTTATTTACGAAAGACAAATCCACTCTGCACTTGAAATTGCACTGAAAGTGCACTTGGAAGTGCAGTCGCTGTAAATCTGAGGGGTAGATCTAAAATGAGGGGAAGCTCTGCTGATTTTATTATCCAATCATGTGCAAGCTAAAATGCTGTTTTTTATTTTCCTTGCGTGTCCCCCTTGGATCTACAGCGACTGCACTTCCAAGTGCACTTTCAGTGCAATTTCAAGTGCAATTTGTACTTGTAGTGCAAAGTGGATTTGCCTTTCGTAAATAACCCCTGTCGTCCCAAAAGAAAGCTGGGGGGAATAGAGCAGGGAGGAATGCAAGGGCGCCGCGGTTGGGGTCTGAGAATCCTAGTCACGCTTCCACAGTACTATCCTCCCCTTAAAGACCACAAGCAACTGGCCAGTCTGAGCCATTTAGGCTGTCAGGCATAGTAGCTACTTCCAACATTTCAGCCTCTGCATATGTCACTAAGGACGATTTGGCTTCAGCGTTAGCTGGTTTGGAAGGAAAAATAGCCAATATGTTCTCGTCTTCCTCCCAGTCCAGGAAAAAACGCTATAGGTCCCCTTCTCCTCCTCCTGACCTTCCAGTATTGAAACAGGAATGGGCAGATGATGTTGAGATACCATTGGGTGACCGGGGAGAAGGGCAGGCAGATGACTCCTCCTCTGAGGATTCAGTCTCAGAAGAGCCCTTCTCAGCCTCGCAATTTCAAAAGTTGTTAGTTCAATCCCTTATGGAGTTGGTCCTTTCTGGATACAAGTTGCCCCCAGCACAGGTAGCCGAGGCCCCCTTTTCCTTTTTGGGTTCTTTAAGGCCTTCACAGGGTCCGCATGCTTTCCCTGTACACCCATAGCTGGTGCGGCTGATAAATGCTGACTGGGATCACCCAGATAGGTATTTTCTTCCTCCTAGAAGATGGTCTCTTCTTTATCCGATGGAGGAAAAATTCACTAAGAAGTGGAGTTTGCCAGCAGTAGACGCTGCCTATCTTCTATGTATAGGAGTCTAACTTGTCCAGTGGACAATGTCCAGGTTTTTAAGGACCCAGCCGATAAAAAAGCTGGAATCTTTGCTTAAGGCCTCTTTAGCTGTGGCTGGTGCAGCAGCACAGCCTGCAGTAGCAGCAATAGGCATATGTCAATCCCTAAAAGACCAACTTAAGCAGGTTATTAAAGGTGTCCCCGCTCAAGGGGAAGCGGCCCGTGAGTTAGCTGAGCTACCTAGAGCCTTATGTTTTGCAGTTGACACTCTTAAAGATTCTATTCATCAGTTGTCACACCTTGCTCTCTTATCGGTGCATATGCGTAGAATTCTCTGGTTGAAGCATTGGTCAGCTGAATTGCCATGCAAAAAAGCTATTGGCAGGTTTTGCCTTTCATGGGGAATGGTTGTTCGGGGTTGATTTTGGATAAATGTATACAAATAATTTCAGGTGGTAAGAGTGCCCTTTTACCAGTTAAAAGGAGTAGTAGATGTCCTTCATTTAAACGTTCTTCTTCCCCGATACCAGGTGCGTCGAGGCGGCCTCCACCATCAGGTTCAAGAGGTAAGCCCTGGGGGCAGAAGCCTGCAAAGCAGAGATCCAAAGCCTCCTTATGAAGGAGCACCCCCGCTCGATCGGCTTCTGCAGTTCTCAGGGGCTTGGCAGGAAGACATCCAAGACAGATGGGTCATCTCCACGGTATCTCTTGGGTACAAACTAGAGTTTTGAGTGTTTCCACCTTTTCGTTTTCTAAGGTCGAACGTTTCCAAAGACCTAGTGAAAAAAAGGTCTTTATTCCCGATTGACGTCTCAGGGTGTAATTATAGAGATTCCCTCAGAAGAGCAGGGCATGGTGTTTTCTTCAAATCTCTTCACGGTGCCAAAGCCAAATGGAGATGTCAGACCCATTCTAGATATCAAAGATCTAAATCAGTTCTTAACCTTCCACTCTTTACGCATGGAGTCAATCCGGTCAGTTTTATCTACCCTGCGGGGAGGAGAATGTGTAGCATCAATAGACATCAAGGATGCATATCTGCATGTGCCAATTTTCCCTGCTCACCAGAAGTTTCTGCGATTCGTGGTAGAACAGCGACACTTTCAGTTCGTGGCCTTGCCCTTTGGGTTAGCCACCACACCCCGGGTGTTAACAAAAGTTCTGGCCCCTGTACTATCAAGACTAAGGGTCCAGGGTATATCAGTAATGGCATACCTAGATGACCTGCTGCTGATAGACCAGAGTGTGTCCAACACTGTCAAGTATTTGGATCGCCTGGGTTGGATACTCAACCTAGAGAAGTCAGCCTTACGACCAGTAAGAAGACTTGGGGATTTTTTGTTCTGGTTATAGACACAGCCCAAGAAAAAGTATTTTTGCCTGATGAAAGTCAGGGCTAAAAAAGGTCTTGTCCATGGGGTCAAGGCAAAGAAAGATCCTTCCATTCGCCTTTGCATGAGGTTGTTAGGGAAAATGGTGGCTTCATGCATTCCCTATGCCCAATTTCATTCAAAACTGTTGCAAAACAGTATTTTGTCGGCTTGGAACAAAAAGATCCTTGTATTGCTTACCCAATGTATCTGGCCCCAAGGGTGCACAAGGGTCTCAATTGGTGGTTGATAACCAAAAATTTGCAGAAGGGGAAATCCTTCATGCCAGTAACCTGGAGGGTAGTAACGACGGATGCCAGCCTCTTGGGCTGGGGAGCGGTTCTGGAGGAGACCACTGTCCAGGGGATGTGGTCAGAGTCCGAAAAGGCCTTGCTTATTAACATTCTAGAGGTTCGGGCGGCGCTTCTGGCTCTAATGGCCTGGACTTTCAGGTTGCAGGGTTGTCCCATCAGGATACAATCCAACAATGCCACAGCAGTGGCTTACATCAGCCACCAAAGAGGCACCAGAAGTCACGCAGTCCAGAGGGAGGAGAACCATATTCTGGCTTGGGCAGAGAGGCATGTACCTTGCCTATCTGCAGTCTTCATTCCAGGAGTGGAGAATTGGCAGGCGGATTTTATGAGCCACCAACAATTGTTGCCGGTAGAATGGTCTCTGCATCCCAATTTTTGCCCATATGCCAAAAATGGGGCATCCCGGACGTAGATCTAATAGCGTCCAGGTTCAATATGAAGTTAGACAACTTTGTGTCAAGGACAAGGGATCCACTTGCATGCTGGACAGATGCATTAGTAACCCCTTGGGATCAGTTTTCACTGATTTATGCTTACCCCCAGTTCAGCTTGTCAGAACCATTGACGTATCTCGGCATAGAGCCTACATATACCGTCAGAATATTTATTCTGAACTATAAAATATTATTGTATTATGAAAATATGTATATCTGTGCTTTGGGAGAAATACAATTTTCCTACAATACAAGATATCTAAAATTCTTTTATCCGTGCTATTTTGAGGACAAGCAATACAAATGAATATTTAAAATATATATATTTATTAACTAAAGGTACAGTGCAAAATCTAAAATCAGGTACAATTCGTATTACAACAATTATTTGATATGCTTCTATAATCAGAAATAAGCGATGGTTGAATGTTTAGAGACTATTTACAATATTATCACAAGGCATTCATAGCTCTCATATTTAAATCATCTTGGCGTATTTGAAACATTTTAGCTTTTGGTGACATAACCTTAACATTGTATTATTTCTTCTCAATAACAAACAGATCTCTTGCTACTGCTTCTTAAATATGTGTACATAACAAATGTTATGTTGTACCCAAGCTTTTGTTAAATTTGGTGAGGATATATCTTCACATACGCCCTCACTCTAAAACCGATTTACCATCATTGGCACTTAGCTTTTCAAAGTCAAACGTAATGCGTATGTCTTTAATATTTGGAATACAATTACGTCATGCTGCAGTTAGACATAACCAATTTCCAAATTATATTTGCCAAGTATATTTACATGGTTTTAGTTGTGTGTGTGTGTATGTGAAAATCTCCGAATTACCAAAAAGGTAAATAATCAAGATTATACGTTACCAGTATGTAAGAGATCTTTCTGTTTGAGAAGGGAAAGTCCTAATGAAGGACCCTCTTCATTCCCCTACATCTTTGCGGTCAATCTCTCCCTTCCAGCTTCCTTCAGAGATCAGAGATCAGCCTTCCAGGGATCAGCTCCAGCCATCTCCCATCAAGCTTCTTCCCATCAGCCCCCCTCTCTGTCCTGAGTAATCACTTTTTTATCTCTCCCAAGAAGTGGGTGTGTCACATCACTATCACATGACTGCCGATGTCACATAATAATATGTTTTGATAAGTCTATATTGAACCAATGCCGATATTAACCTGTAGGGGGCAGTAGCGTGTAAGGAATTATTCCTAATGATGAGGTCAAGCAGAGTTAATCATGACTTATGACCTCTAACTTGGGCCTATAAAACCCCCCCCCCATAAATTGTCCTGTATGTCAAACAGTTGTCAGACATCTTGGCAACGTCTAAAGTTATGATTGAGATAAGGTTTTATGATCAACACACGTGCCTTGGAAAGTTCCTTTAAACTAATGTCGGGCTGTGATCAAGGCAGTCTAATACTTTGAAGTTATTTTAGGATCTTATACCTGGGACCCCAGTAGTGTCTATGTATTAACGAGTAGTATTATGTGAATTACTGATATACATGTTGTTGTTGTGGCATTATAAAGATACAATACTATTTAAGATAATATAATTTCACTGGGATTGTGAATAGCCCCCTTAGTCTCATAGTGCAAAGACAATGCTGAGTTTCGTGTCATGCTGTGCAGGCTTTTCATCTCCCATGAAACCAGAATTCCTCATCATTCTCTTATCTTCTAAGTGTTAAACCCCCAAGATATATGACCTTGGAGATGGCACAGATAGGCATCCAGTTTCTTGTGAAGAGATAGGTCATTCTGGGAACAAGGCCTTATTCACAGGTTTAAGACACAAAATGGCATCTCTTCTGCTAAACATATTATGAATATGGAACACTATGAAACATATCAAATGTGCGATCTTATGTGTATTCTTTTAACCCCAAATGTTCCGACAAATCCCCCCCACGTTCTTTCATAGTGTGGCGAATAGCCAAACACATGTTAACCACTTGCTTACTGGGCACATAAACCCCCTTCGTTCCCAGGCGAAATCTCAGCGTCCGGCACTGCGTCGCTTTAACTGACAATTGCGCGGTCGTGCGACGTGGCTCCCAAACAAAATTGGCGTCCTTTTTTCCCCACAAATAGAGCTTTCTTTTGGTGGTATTTGATCACCTCTGTGGTTTTTATTTTTTGCGCTATAAACAAAAAAAGAGCAACAATTTAAAAAAAATATATATTTTTTTACTTGTTGCTATAATAAATATCCCAATTTTTTTTTAAAAAAACTATTTTTTTTCTCAGTTAAGGCCGATACGTATTTTTCGACGTATTTTTGTAAAAAAAAAAAAAAAAATCGCAATAAGCGACTGGTTTGCGCAAAAGTTATAGCGCCTACAAAATGGGGAACAGAATTATGATTTTTTTTATTATTTTTTTTTTTACTAGTAATGGCGGCGATCTGCGATTTTTATTGGGACTGGGATATTGCGGCGGACGTATCGGACACTTTTGACACAAATTTGACGCCATTCACATTTATACAGCGATCAGTGCTATAAAAATGCACGAATTACTGTATAAATGTGACTGGCAGTGAAGGGGTTAACACTAGGGGGTGAGGAAGGGGTTAACTGTGTAGCCTGGGTGTGTTATAACTGTGTGGGGGGAGGGGGGTGACTGGGGGAGGGGACCGATGCTGTGTCTCTATGTACAAGAGACACAGATCGGTCTCCTCTCCTCTGACAGCACGTGGAGCTCTGTGTTTACACACAGAGCTCCACGTCCCTGCTGTCACCTGCCGTGTCACCGACGATCGCGTGTACCCGGCGGACATCGCGGCCGCCAGGTACACGCATCGGGTCTTCGGCGATGCGTCGGGACAGTTTTTACCCGCCGCGCGCCACCCAGTGGCGCGCGCGGGTAATGCACATAAAAGGCCGTTTTTAAACGGCCACTTGGCACTTGAGAGCCGCGCTGCGGACGTATTTCGTCTATAGCGCGGATCTCAAGTGGTTAAGAAACGGTGTCCGAAGAAATATCAGTGGTTAAAAAGATATGGCCACATTATTATTTTTCTTTATACTAAAAAAAAAAAATGTTCCTCTCTTCGTCCATATGATAAAGAGTGTTCTTGTATGACTTGGATCTTCCTTGACGAGTTCAAGTCTTTATAAAAACAAAATGAACTGTTGCAGTGGTGGTGTCACCCCCCATTTCAAATGTAATAAAAACAAAACTGGAAAACCAGCAATTGAAGAACTCTTCAGTGAATCCGCTCTTGTAGTGTTACAAGCTGTAAATGGGACTCAATATCCCTTCTTTCGACGGATATTCTTGGATTCGAATGAACAAGGGACTTCTGCAACAAATCTCTCTTTCCGACAATACGAATCCTGGAGCATCTTGCTTCATGACTCCTGATGAAGGATTCAATGTGGCGGCAGGTTCCATCCGGAACTGGGCATCACGGATTAACTTCATCCAGACGATCGCGGTATCTTTTAGTGGTTGACTTCATCTTTACCAATCAGTGATCGGGTCCGGAGTGTGGTTTGGTGACGGTTCCCTCCGGAATGGGATGCCAAGGATTAACATCATCCATGCGACGTTGCGTCTTTGGTAGATCACTTCACCTTTACCAATCAACGATCTGGTCTGGATTGTCAATCATTTTCTATTGGAGTAAATAGACAGTATGAATACATATTCTTGTTAATTAAGATTTACCTTTTCTAACTATGCTATATATATATGATATAGCGATTGGTTAACTATATTTTAATTAACTAACAATCATCAACGATGTAATGATAATATTATTGTGCCATGAATGGCAGGATCAACATTAATGCTGAAGTATAAGATTTGGAGATCTGTAAGTCAAGAGAGAAATATCACAATGTCATTTTTATTACATTACATTCTCTTGATCCTGTTAAGTCTCTTCTTATACATTACCTTCCAGCATTCTTGGTTGGAAACTAGGATGACAAGCATACAATTTCATATTTCATACCATACCCAAACATGTTCTCAATTCACTGATATTGGCAGATACTCTTGACCTCATCACAGTCTCCATTTTCTTCTTGTGCGAGACTTAGGCCCCATACACACCATAGAATCTATCCGCAGATAAATCCCATCAAATGGGTTTCTGCGGATAGATTCTATGGTGTGTACACTCCGTCGGATATTTATCCGCGGATAAATCTCCCCTGGGATGGATTTCCAGCAGATGGATATTTGCTGACATGCTCAACAAATCCATCTGCTGGAATCCATTCCAACGGATGGATCCGCTCGTCTGTACAGACTTACCGGATCCATCCGTCTAAAGGGATTCCCCGCACGCGTCGTAATGATTTGACGCATGCGTGGAATTCCTTATATGACAGCGTCGCGCCCGTCGCCGCGTCATAATAGCGGCGACGGCGCGACACGTCATCGGCAGAGGATTTCAGCGCGGATTTCAATGCGATGGTGTGTACACGCCATCGCATAGAAATCTTCTGAAATCCTCGAGAGGATTTATCCGCGGATACGGTCCGCTGGACCGTATCTGCGGATAAATCCTCTCGTGTGTATGGGGCCTGAGGCTACGAACCGTAGGCCTCAGGGGATGAACCTTGGAGCGACACCATTGGTCTTCCTGAAATTAAATTTCAAACACCCGCCTCCCTCAACTGGTTAAGAACATATCTGGACCCTGGGATACGCTTTTCAAACATTTTGCTATTCAACAAAAATATCATCCACCTATGTTAAACTTTTTCTTGAAGGTATATCAGGCCTTGGCCTTATGTAAAATAACAAACAGAAACAAAATCACATTCAAAACATGAATTTATCTGACCAAGTTACATTCTGTTTCAGTTGTACTATTTCTTACCACCGTTAACTGCCAGCTTGTATGGGTCTTCAGGACTTACCTGAATGTTCCACCATCATTGGGCATCACTTAGTGTTGTGAAATACTTAGCGCTTTGTATTTTTGTATCCAGCATTGGTCAATGTATGGCACAGCTTAGCTGTACATATATACTCGTTTATGTAGCTGTCTTAGATCAGCATACAAACGCAATGACCATTTAGTTTAAGAATATCAAGTATAGGATTATCATTAGATCCGGTGCACTGATCCTACAAAGCTCCTTTCCTTTAAATTCTTAATGGTCTCCACTAGCGAAACATAGCCAGCTAGGGAAAGACAACAATGTTTGATTTAAAACACAAGGTACGTTTTCACTTGGATCAGATTGGATCCCGGCTATGTGTATGTCTATTATAACACGTCACAGGAATCTTTTCATAAACATATTTTCTTAAACTCTATGAAAACTTTTCTTTCATTTAAGTGTGATTTACTGAAATCTTTTCTGTGTACATCCTGTCTGCGAAACATTTTAATGCAGTAGGGTTCTTTTAAAATCTTTGGCCTATGTATACATGGCCGGGTAATAATAAAATTGTATTAGTACCTGTCTGAATAATGACCTTTGTGGTACTAATATGTTTACTGCATCTGGCAGTAACCAAGATTATATTAGGGCTTCATGTTCATTTATGAAACTACTTGGATTTTATTTTAATCTGGACCTCATTGGTATTTACCAGATCTATGTGCATAACAAAGCAATGTAATATATCGTTGTCAATGTACACATGATATATTGGGTCATTGATTATCAGGAATAAATGATTGACTGATTATTCATTTATTTATTTCCTGAAGTACCTAAATATTTATTTTAGGATTGATCAACTATTGATCAACTATTTTAATAATTTCTACTAATGTGATTATATTCCTGGCATAAATATGAACCTCATAAATATTCCACAGGTCATTGACCTGGGGGGAAAATACCATACAATCCCAGTAGGATTACGTATAATTGCGAAGCTCAATAGAGTCAGCATACACTGTATGGATGTGAGCATTTGAGAATATCACCTTCCAAGCATACCTCTCAATTATATTCCAGGGGACATACACTTTAGTATGATCCTCCTGTCTGACCCTCATGTTGGGGAAAATCGGAGATGCCTGTATGAGGGTGCCATCTAAATATGGATCTCACTTATACTCACTGAATGTGAGAGAACCGAGAAGGTTCACATGTATGGCCTCATTATTATTTTTATAAAATCACAATAGGATATAAATATTGTTAAGGAGATCGATACCCATTTGTAATCGATCGTGGGCATATTGATTATACCTGTGGGAATATAAATTACTTCATTCCCTTTTAAGTTGAAATACAACTGGGCTTTTTATTTGTATTTGATTTCAGGGCAGTGCTGAAATATTTACCAAGTTAGCTTAAAATAAATAATTTTAGCTGATGTATTTTTCAGAAAATAAATTCTTGGATTTATTTTAAATATTTCTGAAATAACATAATTGCTTGGATTTATTTGAAATATTCCATATATTCATATGGTATCCTGTTATTACAAAATACCTGTAAGGAAAACAATATAAAAACAAAACACATATACTTGGAATGAATGACATGGAACAGTTTTTTTTTTTTTTTTTTACTTTGTCAGTATTGTGTGTTTGTATAAGCAAGGAGCAATGCCCCCCCCACTGGTATCACACAGACATTCCTTAAACCTGTCAGTTTCTACAAAGCCATGTCTTGGCTGCTCTTTTCACCCCCCACCTTTTCACAAAGGAGGGTGTGAAAGACTCCGTTTTAAAGAAAAGAAAAAAAAACTTTTAAACAGACATTTACATTTTTGAACATCTCAGCTAGATTCCACTTTCTAGTTTTTTTTTTTTAGAACTGAGTGTAACTTTTTAATTGAGAGGAGCTTCAATTTTGTTCTTGCTCTTATTAAGCCATTATTTGAGCGGGCTTTTTAAATTTATTTTTGAAGCTCTGGTTCTGTAGAACCCTAAAAAGGATGGTGTTCTGTTTAACCAAACCAATCCATTTTTAGGGTAATAATCCCTGGCCATAATATTTTTTACTTTATTTTATTTGGCAAAGCCTTACCAAATAATCGGGAAAATTCATGGCTTCAAAATCTGGGCTTCTTACAACAGCCTGGGCTTTCTTGAGAACTTTTAAAAGTTCTGTGGTACTTTGATTGGGCTTAAATTTGAAAGTTCCCATTGTCCTTATTGCAGCGTCAGCTGACTTATAGGGACCAAGCTCTGTCTTCATTACCCATACTTCTCTGATGGAAGACAATACCTGATATTTTGCAAACTGTCTGTGATGCAGACCAATTTCAGTCTCTGCATCAGCAGGACCGGCTGCGCTAAAAATAACTTTAGTCTTTGTCATTTTTCAATATTGCATCTAACAATGGCAATACAAATATTAATTTTTTTAAATTATATTTAATTTTTTTTTTTCCCAAAAAATTAAAAATTAATAATGACAAAAATATATATAATTTTGCACAATTATATTACTTGTCTCAAACGTTGACAGATCCCGGACGAGCCCCCATATATGTCAGAACCATTGACGTATCTCGGCATATAGCCTACGCATACCGTCAGAATATTTATTCTGAACTATAAAATATTATTGTATTATGAAAATATGTATATCTGTGCTTTGGGAGAAATACAATTTTCCTACAATACAAGATATCTAAAATTCTTTTATCCGTGCTATTTTGAGGACAAGCAATACAAATGAATATTTAAAATATATATATTTATTAACTAAAGGTACAGTGCAAAATCTAAATCGGGTACAATTCGTATTACAAAAATTAATTGATATGCTTCTATAATCAGAAATAAGCGATGGCTGAATGTTTAGAGACTATTTACAATATTATGACAAGGCATTCATAGCTCTCATATTTAAATCATCTTGGCGTATTTAAAACCTTTTAGCTTTTAGTGACATAACCTTGACATTGAATTATCTCTTCTCAATAACAAACAGATCTCTTGCCACTGCTACATAAAACACAAGGACAAGATGTCCTGTGGACAGTTCTTGGTAATTTGGCCAAGAATGTCTTTTTAACACACAAGGCTATCTCTACTGCATCACCTGTTTAAACATATGCCAACATTAGGCCATTCACTAGGACTCACAATGTAATTGTGATCGATATATGTAACAAGTATCTATATACAGTACGTCTGTGCGTTACTTCTGTAATTGCCTCTGAAGTATCTCATGCTGCAGTTAAAGACATTCCAGGTACAATTAACACTTGCTAAGATAATATAGTGGCCCCAGTTGGTAACTGTTTAAACTACCTATTGCATAGAGGATGTAAGATCAAAATGATACATTACCAGTAATAAGAGATCTTTCTGTTTGATGAGGGAAAGTCCTAATGAAGGACTCTTGAGAGCCCCTACATGTTTGCGGTCACTCTCTGCTTTCCAGCTTCCTTCAGAGATCAGAGCAGCTTCCAGAGATCAGCCATCTCTCTCCCATCAAGCTTCTTCCCATCAGCCTCCCTCTCTGTCCTGAGTAATCACTTTTTATCTCTCCCAAGAAGTGGGTGTGTCACATCACTATCACATGACTGCCGATGTCACATAATAATATGTTTTGATAAGTCTATATTGAACCAATGCCGATATTAACCTGTAGGGGGCAGTAGCGTGTAAGGAATTATTCCTAATGATGAGGTCAAGCAGAGTTAATCATGACTTATGATCTCTCTAACTTGGGCCTATAAAACCCCCCCATAAATTGTCCTGTATGTCAAACAGTTGTCAGACATCTTGGCAACGTCTAAAGTTATGATTGAGATAAGGTTTTATGATCAACACACGTGCCTTGGAAAGTTCCTTTAAACTAATGTCGGGCTGTGATCAAGGCAGTCTAATACTTTGAAGTTATTTTAGGATCTTATACCTGGGACCCCAGTAGTGTCTATGTATTAACGAGTAGTATTATGTGAATTACTGATATACATGTTGTTGTTGTGGCATTATAAAGATACAATACTATTTAAGATAATATAATTTCACTGGGATTGTGAATAGCCCCCTTAGTCTCATAGTGCAAAGACAATGCTGAGTTTCGTGTCATGCTGTGCAGGCTTTTCATCTCCCATGAAACCAGAATTCCTCATCATTCTCTTATCTTCTAAGTGTTAAACCCCCAATATATATGACCTTGGAGATGGCACAGATAGGCATCCAGTTTCTTGTGAAGAGATAGGTCATTCTGGGAACAAGGCCTTATTCACAGGTTTAAGACACAAAATGGCATCTCTTCTGCTAAACATATTATGAATATGGAACACTATGAAACATATCAAATGTGCGATCTTATGTGTATTCTTTTAACCCCAAATGTTCCGACAAGCTGCTATCGTGGCTTCTACGCAAGATCAAAGAGGACGGGAAGCCGGTAATTCTGGTAGCCCTGCCTTGGCCCAGAAGATCATGGTTTGCAGAAATCATAAGGATGGCTGTTGGGAAACCGTGGACTCTTCCATCCCGTCCAGACTTGGTGTCCTAAGGACCAGTGTTCCATCCTGCCTTACAATCACTAAATTTAACGGTATGGCTATTGAAGCCCACATTTTAAAGAATCAGGGGTTTTCAGGCTCAGTGGTAACTACCCTGATTATTTAAATGAAGCTGGCTTCTAGGACCATTTTATTAGGGTCTGGAGGTCCTATGTTTCCTGGTGTGAAACCAAAAGATGGCATCCTTGGAAGTATGTCATAGGAAGAATTCTTGCCTTCCTACATTTGGCGGTAGAAATGAAACTAGCCCTGATTACAATTGTGGGTCAGATCTCGGCTTTGTCAGTGTTTTTATAAAGGCCGCTTGCCTCGCATTCTTTAATCTGGGCCTTTATACAAGGGGTAGCGCGTATAACTCCTCTAGTTAGGTCACCCTTGTGCCCATGGGATTTGAATCTAGTTTTATCGGCCTCACAAAGACAGCCTTTTGAGCCGATGCGCCATATTCCCTTGATCCTGTTGACAAGGAAGTTTTTTTTGGTGGCAAGGAGAGTATCAGAATTGGCAGCTTTTTCATGTAAAGAGCCATGCTTAATTATTCATAAGGACAAGATGGTGTTGCGTCCTCAGGCAACCTTTCTGCCTAAGGTAGTGTCCAGTTTTCACCTGAACCAGGATATCTCCCTGCCTTCCTTTTTTCTAGATCATCGTTCTCCGGAGGAAAAATTGTTACATTCTCTCGATGTGGTGAGAGCTGTCTATCTGAAGGTGATAGCTCAGATACGGAAAACTGATGCTTTGTTTGTGCTGCCAGAATGGCCCAGGAAAGGGCAGGCA
This sequence comes from Rana temporaria, assembly GCF_905171775.1. Lineage (NCBI taxonomy): Eukaryota > Metazoa > Chordata > Amphibia > Anura > Ranidae > Rana > Rana temporaria. The sequence continues at coordinate 60,125,988 of NC_053499.1, forward strand.
GTGTCGAAGTCGACTATTTCAAAGTGTATTTTGTCAAGTTATAATTCAGGCTTATGGTTTGAAAAGAAGGGTTCTGCCTTTTTCAATTTAAGGGCACTCTACCAGGGCAGTGAGTGCTTCATGGGCATGCATCACCAAGCCTCTATGACTATGATTTGTGAGGCCGCGACTTGGTCGTCAGTACATACATTTACAAAATGTTATCAGTTGGATGTAAGGCCGGCAAGAGGATGCCCCTTTTGGGCGCAGTGTATTGCAGGCAGCAGTATAGATCCTCATGTCTAATGGTGGCCTGCTTTGATATGTGTCTCCCTCCCCTCAGAGGCGTTGCTTTGGGATATCCCACATAGTAATTACTATGGCTTCTCTGTGTTTCGTGATTTACGATAAAGAAAATAGGATTTTTATAACAGCTTACCTGTAAAATCCTTTTCTTGGAGTACATCATGGGACACAGAGGTCTCTCCCATCTTATTGGGATATGTATTATTTGCTTTTCTACAAAAATTGAGGTACTTCCTGTATGGGAGGGGTTATATAGAGGGGGACTTCCTGTCTTTTGGGTGTGCCAGTGTTCATTCACCTATATATGTGGCGTATAACCCACATATTTAAAAGAAGGAAGTTTGGGACTTTGAATGAGACACAAGTGGAATAATGAATATGTTTAGAAAAAAGTTACACAAGTACAGATGTCTTGGCCAGCAGGCTCCATATAAACATATGAGTTAACAAACATTATTAAAATTAGCTAAATCACAACATGTTGTGGTGACATAATGCATCTAGGATAGCCTATAGATACTGAAAGGCTTGTTGGCTCGACGTGTTTCAGCGACTTTATCGCCTCATCAGGAGAAGATGCATTTGGTCTGAAAAAAACATTAAACATAAGTATGAGGGCCAGTAAAATGGATCTTAGAAAATTCAAATAGGATACAGGAGGAAATGGGGAGAGATAGTGAGGAGAAGAAAAGTGTAGATGTGAAAAACAAAACAAAAAATAAGGGGTAAAAAGTGAAAATGTGTGATGAGAAGAGAACCAGGGGCTCACATTAGGATCTGTATAAATTACCTAATATGTGTAGATATGAGGATCAAAAAGGTATGGTGTGAGGAGGATACGGCATCTTCAGCCAGCAATCAATGAAGATGTCCAAACCAGGCGGGGGGCCAAGAAGGAGCCCAAGCCATCCCAGGGACATACTCCCAGCCTCATGCTGGCATGACTGAAGTAGGGAGGAGCCCAGGCCCAGGGCGTCATCAACCGCCCGTGGCAACGGGTAATCAAACTCCCTACAGGCACGCCATTGGTTGTAGAGGGGACCCCGGTGTGATAGCGTCAACTTTGACGTCACACGCACGGCGTCCAATCGTGGTGCCAATGCGCAACTGGACAAGCCCGCCCACCCCCCATGCACAGCACGATGGCTGGGGGGAGGGCGCCAAGAACGCATCGCAGCTCCCGGGTAAAGAGGGACAGTAAACGGATGCAGTCCATACAGCGCCACCTCGTGCAAGCTACCCAAAACAAAATAATGTAAATGCCTAAAAATGAAAAAATGTATCAAACCATAGAAAAACTCAAAATACGAACAAAAAAAAATATGGCAACAATATTACATTAGCAATGAAAATATAGCAGCATAGAAATATACATACGGTAACCATTCAAAAATAAACACATAATAGGGTTAAGAACCATTTTTCGGATATCCAACTATGTGCCTCCATCCCTAATTTGATTATATTATGGGGGGGAAAGGGAAAATAACCCACATAGTAATTACTACGGCTGCTCCGTGTCCAGTGATTGTACTCCAAGAAAAGGATTTTACAGGTAAGCGGTTTTAAAAATCCTATTTTTCTGCAAACCTTTTCACTGGTGTATATTTGTGATTTTCTTTCTTTTAGGATGTCATTTCAAGAATTTCTCCGGGAATTTGACCGTCTAGAAATTTGCAATCTCACACCAGATGCCTTGAAAGCCCGCAAAATTCGCAAATGGAACACAACATTTTATCATGGAAACTGGAGAAAGGGGAGCACAGCTGGTGGCTGTAGAAACTTTCCAGGTAATTATATTGCATTTGTTTCTGATTCTTACAACTTTGAAAATCGTCTATTTTATTGGAAGCCCTCTGTGTAGTAAAATGTAAGATCTTCATTGTGTGATCTCCAAAACAACCAGTACATACTGTACATAAACACTGCTGCCTCTTGTAATTCTATGGGAAAACTGTAAAGTGACTTCTGAAACTGTATACGGCCTTAACCGTTTAAGCCCCGGACCATTTTGTAGCTAAAGCACTTGGCCACTTTTTGCGATTCGGCACTGCGTCGCTTTAACGGACAATTGTGCAGTCGTGCGACGTGGCTCCCAAACAAAATTTACGTCCTTATTTTCCCACAAGAGCTTTCTTCTGGTGGCATTTGATCATCTCTGCGTTTTTTTTATTTTTTGCGCTATAAACAAAAATAGAGCGACAATTTTGAAAAAAATTCAATATTTTTTACTTTTTGCTATAATATCCCCCAAAAATATATAAAAAAACGTCTTCCTCAGTTTAGGCCGATACATATTTTTGGGGAAAAAATCGCAATAATCGATTATTGATCGGTTTGCACAAAAGTTACAGCGTCTACAAAATAGGGGATAGTTTTAAAGCATTTTTATTAATTTTTTTTTTTTTACTAGCGCGATCTGTGATTTTTATCATGACTGCGACATTATGGCGGACACTTTTGACACATTTTTGGGACCATTGTCCTTTTTACAGCGATCAGTGCTATAAAAATGCACTTGTTACTGTGAAAATGACACTGGCAGTGAAGGGGTTAACCACTAGGTGGCGGTGTAGGGGTTAAGTGTTCCCTAAGGCGTCATTCTTACTGTTGGGGGGCGTGGCTTGCTGTGACACGTCACTGATCGTGTTCCTGATGACAGGGAACACGATTAGTGACCGTGTCAGCTAGGCAGAATGGGGAGATGTTGTGTTTACACTAACATCTCCCCGTTCTATGTCTCCGTGTGACAATCGAGGGTATGCCCGCGGCGATCGAGTCTGCGAGACCTGCGGGCGCGCTCAGGGAGATCGCGCCGGGCACGCGCACCCACAACAACCGCTTCGTAAAGGGGACGTACAGGTTGGTCCTTTTGCCTGCCCGTGCCATGCTGCAGACGCATATCTGCGTGCGGCAAGCGGTTAAGGAGTAAGGCTATGCAGCTTTGAGCAGGTCTATACTGAAGATTGCTGGATCAGTAGGTGGTGGAATCCACCGCATGTTAATGCTGCTGACAGACTGCATCAGATATGTCACTTTTAGGCCTCATTCACACCGTGGTGCAGAGATGTCAGATTTTTCTGCACACATTCTGCAAGGGTACAAAGAAAAAAAAATGTTTTTTTCATCTCTATGCCCTGTTCACACCACAACACTGGTATCGCATGCAGAATTTTTCTGCACAGGAATCTGTAACATGTATGCCCAGATCTGGACCAGAGCATCACTGAGCTCTTGAACAGACTGAGGTGCAACCTGGCAGCACCGGATGGACTGAAACATAATGTCCCAGAGGTGTTCTTTTGGATTTAGGTCAGGTGAGCGTGGGGGCCATTCAATCATATCAATTTCTTCATCCTCCAGGAACTGGCTGCATGCTCTCGCCACATGAGGCCGGGCATTGTCGTGCACCAGGAGGAACCCAGGACCCACTGCACCAGCGTAGGGTCTGACAATGGGTCCAAGGATTTCATCCCGATACCTAATGGCAGTCAGGGTTCCATTGTGTAACCTGTAGAGGTCTGTGCATCCCTCCATGGATATGCCTCCCCAGACCATCACTGACCCACCACCAAACCGGTCATGCTGAACGATGTTAAAGGCAGCATAAAGTTCTCCCCAGCTTCTCCAGACCCTTTCACGTCTGACACATATGCTCAGGGTGAACCTGCTCTCATCTGTGAAAAGCATGGGGCACCAGTGGCGGACCTGCCAATTCTGGTGTTCAATGGAAAATGCCAATCGAGCTCCACAGTGTCCGGTAGTGAGCACAGAGCACACTAGAGGACGTCGGGCCCTCAGGCCACCCCCGTGAAGTCTGTTTCTGATTGTTTGGTCAGAGACATTCACACCAGTGGGCTGCTGGAGGTTATTTTGTAGGGCTCTGGCAGTGCTATTCCTGTTCTTCCTCGCACAAAGGAGCAGATACCGGTCCTGCTGATGGGTTAAGGACCTTCTACGGCTCTCTCCAGCTCTCCTAGAGTAACTGCCTGTCTCCTGGAATCCCCTCCATGCTCTTGAGACTGTGCTGGGAGACATGGCAAACCTTCTGGCAATGACCAGTATTGATGTGCCATCCTGGAGGAGTTAGACTGCCTGTGCAACCTTTATAGGGTCCAAGTATAGCCTTGTGCTACCAGTAGTGACACTGACCCTGGCCAAATGCAAAACTATTGAAAAAAAGTCAGAAAAGATGAGTAGGGAAAAAAAATGTCGGACACCTCCACCTGAAAAAACATTCCTGTTTTTGGAGGTGAGGTTGTCTCATTGTTGCCCATCTAGTGCACCTGTTGTTAATTTCAATTAACAGCAAAGCGTCTGAAACTGATTAACAACCCCCTCTGTATACACCCCTCCCCCTCTGCTACTTAACTGACCAGATCAATATCCCAAGAGTTCTGATTCAAAAGTGTTCCTTTAATTTTTTTTGAGCAGTGTGTATATATATATGTATCTATGGGAATGCTCCCCATTATCTATGCGAAAAAATAAAAGCTCATAAACCCAACCGCGTTCTGCGTTCCACCAATCAAAATTTCCTCCAGATACCCAAAGCCAGATACAAGTCCAAAGGAGAAAGGAGATTCGCGGTCCAAGGGCCTAGACTATGGAACGCTTTACCAACCAGCATTCGGTTGGAGGAGAATCACTTAGCATTCAGGAGAAAGATCAAGACTCATCTCTTTTGATACCAAAGGAGACAGGAACAACAGGCGCCCAGAGGCGATTAAATTTGCATGTGCTGCGCTATATAAGTTTTCATTCATTCATTCATTCATATATATATATGTGTGTATATATATATATATATATATATATATATATATATATATATATATATATATATATATATATATATATTAAAAAAAAAAAACAAGACTTTACAATCACTTTAATGTTATACCCTAATTTGACAAAAGGTCAAAAAGTGCTTGAGAGTATACAGTTATTCAACTTAATAGTTAATTTCTATCCATATCTCCTCCATCAGCAACAGATGTAATAAAAATCGAATCTACAGTGTAATACTGTTTGTAAACTTTATTACCATAAGATAAACCTGCAACTAGCATCGTTTTATGTACTTTAGGACTGTTGCACACAGTATTTGGGCTATTATAAGGATCCATTATCCCCTCAATCTTGCTAAACTTCACAAACCAGATGTGCTACACTTTACACACTACATCACTCTGGGCTTCATTATACCCCATTCCCCTTTTTAAAAAACATCAGATCACATGATGGTACAGCGGTTACAATGTCTAGGAAATTGTTGCCAAGTCAGTAGCAGTTGAGCTGACATTTTTACTGATTAGCAGCTGACTTATATGTCTCTCTAGCTAAATTCTCCCCTCCTTTTTATCACGATTCTTTTCCTTCATAGCTACGTTCTGGATTAACCCACAGTTTAAATTAAAGCTGGACATTGAGGATGAAGATGATGACTATGGCAGTGAAAAAGGCTGCACCTTCCTCATTGCCCTTATGCAGAAAAACCGAAGAAAAGAGAAAAGATTTGGGAAGGACATGGAGACAATCGGTTTTGCCGTCTATGAGGTATGGTAGCTTACAGTGCTCAGTTTTAGGGTAGCATTTAGGATACTTGGTGTGACATATTTATATACGAAAATAGGATGAGTTCACCCATAAGACATGCAAGAGAACATATAGATCAGGGGATGGCAATGTTTTTAACATAAGGTGCCAAAAAAGGTTTTAAAATAAATTGAGATTTTAAAAAAAAAAAGGCCAACTTCACACACTCAGTAATGAGTAGGTATTTTTCTAAAGTAAATGCTGTAGACGACTTGAATAATAGTAAGAAATTAATATTGAGCTTTGCACCATTTCACCTCAGATCTCCCCAATTCCTGCACCTTCACGCCTCAGATCTCCCCAATTCCTGCACCTTCACACCTCAGATCTCCCCAATTCCTGCACCTTTATGCCTCAGATCAGTCCCAATTCCTGCACCTCTAAATTAGTAGTTCCCAATAGCTGGGTAATTGTCAGTTAAAAATGAGAGCAGGTAGCTTGGGGCATATAACTCAACAGGACCAGTTCTTGCCTGTCTGTGTATGTGTGTGTGTGGGTTGGCAGTAAAAGAAGTCAAGGGGGGGGCAGAGGATGGGGTCAGCAGGGTAGAGGATGGGGTCAACAGGACAGAGGGACAGGGGTAAGCAGGAAAGGGAATGGTGTCAGCAGGGCAAAGGACAGGATGAGCAGGGCATTGGATGGGGTCCGCAGGGTATATGATGGAGTCAGAGGATAGGGTAGCAGGGCATAGAACAGGGGTCAGTGGGGCAGATGCTGGGGTCAGCAAGGCAGAAAATCGGTCACTGCTGGCAGGGAACTTTAAGTAGCAGAGATTGGATTCTTTTACAGACTCAACCTTAATCTGCACAGTGAGAAGCAGGCTGTTGCCACTGCACACCAATCTGAGGGTTTCACAGGTGAGAACTGCAACAGCCATCTACACACTGCAGATCAAGGTTGTGTCTGTAAAATAATCCAATCTCAGCTGTGCAGTGTTGGTAGTAACGGCTCTGCTGCATATCCTGTCGGGCTGAGTGGAGTTTGTGCATAGAAGAAGGAGCTTAACAACCCGGGCACAGCATCCATGGTGGGGGAGGTCAGCTCGCCACCCCCTAGATCTGGCCATCTTCAAAACCGCTTCCAAATTGGCTGCAGACAAGCCGTGAAGTGGGCAGGAACAGAGGCAGGCAGGAAATTAAGTAATAACGAACCAGCCGTGCGCTCTCCTGTGTAGCCAGCTGCAGCCGTCAGCCGATTTTGCTGATATGTGGGAGGTGGGTGTCTCAGTCTTCCCTGGCGAACCATGTCTGGCATGCATGCCGGTGGTTGCCGACCCCTAATATTATTCTGAATTTTTTTAAATGCTATAAATGTATAATTGTTTAGACCATATGTTCAGAACAATTGTTGCAAACAAAAGATATACACTTGGCAAAAAATTCTTCCTTTGAGAAACCTGTACTGGTAGCTGCCATTTCTGGTCTCCTGAAAATGTTAGGCTGGCCACACATTATACAATTTTCTAGTACAATTTTCCTGTAAATTTGCCTAAACCATAGAATATGAGATCAAACCTTAACACTTTCAATTTGAATGCAGTCAGGCAGGCCCCTTGCACTAAATAGTTTAAGGTAAATCTAATGGAAATTGTATAAGAGTTGGCCAGTTTTAGTTGCCTGGCTGTCCTGCTGATCGAATGGCTCCAATACTTTGAGTCAGTCACCAGGAATAAATATGCAGATCAGGAGTTCCGACTTCATGTAAAGCATGCTTGTTGTGGTCTATGCCTTAAATTGTATTGTTTTTATATTATACCAAATTTATTTTGAACAGAACTTTGCCAAAAAAGGGGACAGTAAAGATACAATACCATTTAAGAGGTTTATGAGGGCCTGGCTTGTGACAACATGCAATCTAAAGATAATTGGGCCACATGCAGCCACTAACTAGCATTCTTAGAAGGAGATTAGTAATGGCAACTTTTTTTTATATTTCTCTCGTTTTGAAAACTATTTAGAGATGACGAGGTTGCCCTAAATTCAGAGACGGTTATTGTTTTCCCCAATATTTCACCTGTAGAGTAGTATTTCGGAATAGGCCCCTTTATAACTATTGTAGCTTTAAAATAATACATACCAGATAGTGAGTCTTATTCATAATTTGCATATCTGTTTTCTTTCCACAGGTCCCCAGAGAGGTATGCAAGCTTATGTACATGCAACTGATGCAGAAGATAAGTTGTATTTGTATTGGATCAACTGAGCATCTAATAATTCACTTGTTGTGCCCTGTGTTCTCCTTATATTGCTGGTCTACCACTCTTCTGACTAATCACACTCTTTACTTTTCATGTTTACTATACCCTTTTCAGTTACTATTTTTTTTACACTTGGACAAAGTAAAGAAAGCATAGGCTGTCAAAGACAGGAAATTAGGCTTCTGTTGAAAAAATCTTTAAGTGAAATTACACTTTTGTTTGAGCGAAACAAATCGTCATTATTTTTTTTTTTGTATATATAAATTGCAAGGATTTTAGTGTGCTTGGTTGCAGATTCTTAACTGCTGCTTTTTTTTATAGATAATAAGTCAGGTTTTGCAGTAACTTTCTCAAATTAAGTAAAAAGTGAGGGTGTCTATCTGCTTTATTATATGATTAGTCCAATTGTTGTAAAGAGAGAAGCACTACATCCTCATCTCCCCTTGTAGTCATATGGCCAGTATATCCCCCAAAAAGATGACCACCTTACTGCAGTAAAGCTACTGACAGTAGTGGGCATACCAAATATTCCTACCTCAAGCACTGTGTAGGCTTTTGATAGAATCTTGAGCAATCACATGTGCAAGTAATGAGTTTTCTGTGGAGTCCTGTTCCTTTGTTGCAATTAAGTAAAATTGTAATGTTTCAGCAGGATTTAAACTCTTTGCTTGCTGGAGACCATAATTGTCATATCGGCAGTTCCCCCTCTTGATTGTTCTTACAGATGGCGGGAGGGGACATCCCGCCCCCCGGTTCTTCTCTGGGCTCTCCTGTGCCATCAAGGACCCGGGGAAAGAATCTGCTGCTGCCAGATAAAGATCATAGAGATTTTCGGTGACCAGATGGTCACCAGTCATCTCTATGACTGTCGGAGGGCTGGGTGTGATGTTGTGTAGCTCTGGCTGTATGTTTAGGGTCATTGTCCTGCTGGATGGTGAACCTCGGCCCCAGTTTAAAATCTTTTGCAGACCCTCTTTTAATATTGCCTTGTATTTGGCTCCATCCATCTTCCCATTAACTCTGACCAGCTTCCCTGTCCCGTCACGTCCGGGCTGCGTATTTCAACAAAGCGGCGATCTTGGCTGGAAAGCATCAGATCTTTTTTTTTTTTTTTGATCTGACGCTTTCCAGCCTGGAGGAGAGATGTAGCGTCTTATAGACCCCATATTTCTCCATAAAGTGTGTTACCTGTCGCTGTGGAAACCTGCGCATGCTCGAAATGACTTTGACGTATGCGCGGTAGCTTCCACAGCATAGGTAGGGTGAAGCAAGATGGCGGCGACGGCATCGAATGTGATGAGCGCATTCTCGTCATACGCAATGACGTCACCGCGTTCTTGCCTTTCAAAAGAACCGCGGTTCTTTTGAAAGGTCTGTGTGTACACTCAGGCAGTAAGAGATTCTTGCCAACAATTTCGTCAGGAAAAACAACCTTTTTTTCCTGACGAGATTCTGGCCCGTGTGTACGAGGCCTAAGCCTTATTATAGGCTTACCTGTAGCATAAAGTGGTTGTAAATGTATGGCCAACCTTGTCATCATTGGATGATTACGCTGATTTTTTGTTCTGGTGACAGTTTTGGTTTTCCCATCACTTTTTGTCTTGGTGACAGGGGTCCCTAGGATATATACAGCTGTGAAAATCGTGCGATTCTCCTATCAATCACAATCAGTGTTGATGGGGAAATTCCTCCCGCAGAGCTATTGTGTCCCTGCCAGGAGAGCACAATGATTACTTTTAGCGGCTGTCAATAATGCTATAAATCTGACATGCTGCTGGTTGTGCCAGACTGCCCATAGATGGATAGAATGTCGGCTGGTGCCTGCTGAACCGACCAAGATTTGATCCATCTATGGCCTGCTTAATTGAGTTTTACTCTGGCTGGTTAGGACATTTTGGTTCAAGAGAGTTGTTTTTTAAATGGGGATCACACGACTTCTGAGGACTTTTTATGAAATGGCAATTAATTTGGATCAATTAAGGAAGAAAAGTTACAGACTGAATAATCCTTGTTCATTATCTATGGACTTTTTTTTCACTTGGAGCCCATTTACACTGTTGCATTTTACCATACACAGTGTAACATGCTAAAAGGCATGTGCCCAACTTCCCTATAATAAAACTAGTGTCTGTTCCCATATCAGTACTGCATTACAGTGCATTCTGAACAATACAATATGTAAAAAAAAATTGGAAGGCCCATAGAAGTCAATGAAAGCACATCAAAATGCATCTGACAGAATTTACAGGGCACAGTGGCGACAATTGATGGGCACAGTGGCGACAATTGATGGGCACAGTGGCGACAATTGATGGGCACAGTGGCGACAATTGATGGCACAGTGGCTGCGTTTGGCATGGCACAGTGGTGACAATTGATGGGCACAGTGGTGACAATTGATGGGCACAGTGGTGACAATTGATGGGCACAGTGGTGACAATTGATGGCACAGTGGCTGCGTTTGGCATGCACAGTAGCGACAATTGATGGGCACAGTGGCGACAATTGATGGGCACAGTGGCGACAATTGATGGGCACAGTGGCGACAATTGATGGGCACAGTGGCGACAATTGATGGGCACAGTGGCGACAATTGATGGGCACAGTGGCGACAATTGATGGGCACAGTGGCGACAATTGATGGGCACAGTGGCGACAATTGATGGCACAGTGGTAACAATTGATGGCACAGTGGCTGCGTTTGATGGCATGGCACAGTGGTGATAAATGATGGCACAGTGGCTGCATTTGTTGGCATAGCACAGTGGCGACAATTGATGGCACAGTGGCGACAATTGCTGGCACAGTGGCTGTGTTTGATGGCACAGTGGCTGTGTTTGATGGCACAGTGGCTGCGTTTGATGGCACAGTGGCTGCGTTTGATGGCACAGTGGCTGCGTTTGATGGCACAGTGGCTGCGTTTGATGGCACAGTGGCTGCGTTTGATGGCACAGTGGCTGCGTTTGATGGGCACAGCGGCTGCGTTTGATGGGCACAGTGAGGCTGCAATTGTTTGGTTTTTTTTCATTTGTTTGCGCCCCCCCCAAAAAATTTGAGCACCAGCCGCCACTGGCCAAACCATGCAAAAACAGAATGCACCTCTACGCACATGCTTAGTTCTAAATGGTTTGGATTTGATTTGCACTATTTCAATTCATGTACTTTAAACATTATTTTGATTTATTGTTTTTTTTCTATTATAGTAGCAGGGGTGTCAAACTAAATTTTATCGCGGGCCTCATCAGCATTATGATTGCCCTCAAAAGGGCCGGTTGTATCTGTAAGATTAGATGTCCAGCGCACCCCCTCCCCTTACATTAGATGTCAAGAGCCACCCCACCATCAGAAGTTGAGTCCCCAAATCTCCCTTACATCACTGTGCACCCCCTTTCCTTATGCTGCTGCTGGGAAGAAGATGGATGCATTGCTTGAAAGCAGAAAGTACAGGGTCTGGAGAAGAACAAGAGGAGGGTTGGAGCTCTCCTGCAGCTGCAGGAGAGGTGCGAGGGCCACATGAAATGGCCTGGAGTGCCGGATTCGGCCCACGGGCCTTGTGTTTGACACCTGTGTAGTATAGGATATTTTATTGTAGCGCTGCAGATTACAATTTTTGTTGTATATGTTATATTTCACACGGATTCACTGTAGAAGGTTATTTCGAATTATTTTGTTCAGGTAAGCAAAACACAAACAATTTGTAAGTTTTTTAGCCACATTAGGAAAGATTTTCCCTCACTTCCTGTTACAGTGATAAGAAGCAAGTAGTCATCTCAAGTAGGGAGATTGTCTATTAGTTTCTCTATCAGGGTCAGTGGTCACCAGGACAAGAAATGAGAAAAAAAAAAATTAGGACACAGCCAGCACCAAAGACCCATCTCTACTATACAAAACAAATTATTTTGAGCTGCAGTTTCACCTAAAATGCCCAACCCATGGTTGAAAGAAAGAAAATAGCATAATGTATGACTAGCCTTATTCTTTCTTCTTTTATTGTCATTTCTATATTGTTTACTATGTGAAATATATCCATTTGTCATCCAACTTAACTTTTTACTGAACTATATATTTTTTTCTAACTGTCCTTAGCCATCCTCAAATAACATAATATTTCCCATTAGTTCGTAGGACAGTCAGCTGTGCATCTCAAGCGTGACTTCTTCCTAAGCAACGCATCCCGTGCACGATCCGAGCAATTCATTAACCTGCGAGAAGTCAGCACCCGACACAAGCTTCCCCCTGGGGAATACATAGTAGTGCCTTCCACCTTTGAACCCAATAATGAGGGAGACTTTGTCCTGAGAGTCTTTTCAGAAAATAAACATGGGACTGTGTAAGTGACAATGGCAACTAATGAAATGAGCAATGTAATGTAATGTAACCAGTGTGATTTAGTCATAATGAGGAAAAGGTGGCAGGTTGTCATTAACCAACTCTGGAATAATACAAAGTTTTAAACTTTTTTTTAACTCTTTAACCCCCCCCCCCCCCACCCCCCAATGTATGCTAACAGTCCTTTTCCCCCTATTTGCTGAATCTAGCAATACTCCCCTAAATCCCCCATCTGGGTCCCTTACTGTTGCCACTTCCAGTGCAGGGGATTGTTATATCAGAGCTGCGCTCCTCCCAGAGTGGGCCTTAAACATTGTGGTAACTAACACTTGTTTTATACCACGAAACTAAAGTATCCAAAGTTCATATTCATATTTTAATCCTTGATTGCCTAATTAAAAGCACTAAAAGTGATTGTATATAATTCAAAGCATTTTTTATGCGATATGTTTGAGATGTGTAGGGAAGGGGGCAGTGGGATGTTATATGTTCCCCCATACCCAGAAGTACTGGGTTTATGTTGGCTTTCTGGTAGCGTTTTGGGATAGTGTGGTGAACAAGATACCAATTAAAGCGGAGTTCCACCCATTTCTGTGTTTATTAAAAGACTTTTAATAAATACATACTCGCCTGTCGCACAGTCCACCCGCCCGAAGCCTCGATTCTCTCCCCCCTCCTCTCCGCGGTGCCCGGATTACTACTGTGGGCACCTGGCTGTGACAGCTTGCTTGCTTCACAGCCGAGCGCGAGTCGCGCTGCATGTCCTGAATGGCCGGGCAATCTTTTGAGACTTGTGAAGTTTTTCAGAAGATTGTAGGGAGAGAGGGGCCGCCTAGGCGGCCCAAGCGGAAGTGGGAGCTGCGTACCTGTCAAAACTACGTTCACACTCCCTCCCAAAACAAAAGGGAATGCCAAATGTGGCATGTCAGGGGGTCTGGAGTTCTTAAAGTGGAAGTTCCACTTTAAAGTAAATCAAGATTAAAACAGTTTGTTTTTTTTTGCTAGAAAATTATTTGGAACCCCCAAACATTATAGATATATTTTTTCTAACACCCTAGAGAATAAAATGGTGGTCATTGCAATACTTTTTGTCACACCGTATTTGCGCAGGGGTCTTAAAAGCGCATTTTTTTTTTAAAAAAAACAGCTTTTTGAATTAAAAAATGTAAACATCCCTTGCAATAGAAAAAAGCATGACAGGTCCTCTTAAATATGAGATCTGGGGTCAAAAAGACCTCAGATCTCATATTTAGACTAAAATGCAATAAAAAAAACATGAAAATGTGCCTTTAGGAAGCATGGGTGGAAGTGACATTTTGACGTCGCTTCCGCCCTGCTATGCTATGGGGATGGGTGGGGGCCATCTTGCCCTCACTCGTATCCCAGCCAAGCAGGAGGAAGGACCCGATCGCCTCCGCCGATAACGGTGATCTTGTGGCGAATCCTCTGCGGTGACCACATTTTATTGTTTACAGGACCGCTCACAAAAAAGATGGACATCTTGGTTGTGGCAACAGCTGCTGCCGTTACCGAGATATCCAGCTTTAAAGTTCCGACGTATATGTACGTGAGCGGGTCATTAAGTGGTTAAAATACTTGGTAATCCTGACAGGACTTTGTTCTAGCTCTGCCTATTATGAGGTGGCAACTGTCTCCCCCTTGTGCTTTTGTGTTGTCACCCTGCTGCTTGCACTCCTTTTAGAGACTGCCAGCAGAGTCGTTGTCCACAGTTGTCACTTTTAGGAACCAGTCCATAGTCATGCTTCAGAAAAGTAAACATTTAGAACAGTATGCTGAGCATTTATTAAATCACACAAAAAAAATATCTGTACATTATTGAGTACCTGAGCTTTGAGATCATATTGTTTTGCTTATATGACAAGTTGAAAAAGTGATTTAGAATATATAGTTATGAAGCAGAACGATTTTTTATTTTATTTCAGTGAAATGGATGATCCAATATCTGCCAATCTACCCTCTGAGGTGAGTAGCCAAACATAATTTGTATGGCCCGTTTTCTTTTTACTTTTATTGATATACTTTTATTTAGTAATACTGTAGTGTTTTTGTTGTGTTATCGCAAAATGTAGTTTAGAAGAAATTATGTGTAGATATCCAGTTCTAATAAGCTGCTACTCAAAGTGATCATATTATAGTAAACTTGGTGCAAAATTGTTCACTTTCAGAGCCAATTCGGAAAATGAATTGGACAGGAATGCGTTGTGCATTCCTGTGTGATTCTCATAGGATTTCAGCCCATTCATTTGAATAGGCTGAAATCATGCCAGAACGCGCCAAAAGTAATGCATGCACTACTCTAACAAAACACATAGCAACCAGATAGCATGGTACCATTGTACCATGTGATCCGGTTCAGTCAAACGCACTGCATTTGCAACCTGCATTTGGGGTGTTGTAAAGGTAACACTGACGCCCGCTGCAGATCGCAAGTGTAGTGCATTTTGAACGCAGTGCAAGAAACGCGTATGGAGTGAACTGGCCCGAAGGTCATTGCAGATGACAAGGGGGGCACTCCTTGCATCTGGAGGAAAAAGGGGGTTTCTACTGCCTACAGAGAAACTTCTTCACAGTAAGGGTACTTGCACATGGTACGGATGTCTGAACATCAGATATTCCTGGCAAAAAAGAACGCAAGGATAGACTGTATAGCACTTTCACGGATCCATGTGTATGCACACACACATAAAGTGTGGCATATACACACATAAAAATACCAACCAGAAACTGATACTAATAGGCCTTTTAAACGCAGGCCTATTAAAAACGATGGGCTGCATTATGATACCTAAAAGAAAATGCCTGAATGCCTAAAAACGGGGCATTTTTAGGCTTCTGTGTGCTAGTTCTAGCCAGCTGATGTAGACTGGTTAAAATAAATATCTGGATATGTTTCTAAATGCACAGAAAATAACTGGCTATAAATATTTGTAATAACACTGCAGATTGTTGATTCAGGGATTGGATATGGGATCAGGAAGCAACCTAATCGTATCATTGGATATTTTTCTCTCTTGGAGCAAACTGAATAATGCTTCATAAGGGCCAGTTCACACCACACGCAGCTCTGTTCATTTCCATGTGCAATTTTCTGCACAAAATGCATAAACAGTGTTTTCCATGTATTCCAATGGCTCTAGTTGGCTCTAGTTCACACCATGCAGTCAGTTTCTGAATCGGAAACTGACCGGAAACTGACTGCATGGTGTGAACTAGAGCCAACTAGAGCCATTGGAATACATGGAAAACATTGTGCATTCATTTTTAGTGCAGAAAAACTGTACGAAACTGTGGAGGGTGTGAACTGGGCCTAAGGCTTTTCATCTTCAGTTGTGGGGATCGGGTTCTGTGGGTGCAAGATGTTGATTTATTTGTTTATTCATTTTTCTATTGGTTAAACTCTTTGGACATGTGCCTTTTTCAACCTGCCATGTAACAATAGGAGGAAATTACTGCTTTTATTAAATATGTACCACACCTACAATTGAAAAAAGGTACAGAGTTGTCATTAAACTCCACTCTGCCAGTTATTTCTATTCTGCTATTTCAATCATTGTCCAGCAGATGGTAGACATTCTACACAATAGATTTTGTAAAATGTATACAAATGCAGGGCTGCCCAGTGAATGACATACTAGAATTAAACACTGATGGGAAATTCATGCTAAATGTCCCTAGACGTGCCACCATATTGCCATTGATCCTGTGCCAAGATCATTTAATGTGTTAAAATGACATATGGATGCTTTATGCCTTTTTAATACTTTGGCATTTCTATGTATTTCCAGAAAGCTGTAACTGAAGCAGACCTTGATGAAGGATTTAAAAAACTTTTCAGTCAACTTGCTGGTGCAGTATGTATATTATAAGAATTTATATTCCCAAGCAGTATGTTTTTTGTTGGAGTATTTTATATTATGTATTGAGTAGGTCCCACTAGACCGCTGAAGGTATGGTGTGGTATCTGGCATAACTTTTTTGATAACTAACTTAAAGTGGATTTCTGGAGAACTAACTATGCTAAAAATGGCTCCTGCCCCCATCTAACTCCTATATGAACTATCCTATTAAAGGAAGATGCTTATACTCACCTATATGTGCCTATACTTACCTAGAGCGCTCTAGTCCAGATTGGCTCACAGCGAATGGCTTGAGGTAGCAGCAGGGATATCCAACAATTAATGTCCCACAGTAAGGCCTCGTACACACGGGCAAGAATCTCGTCAAGAAAAAAAACTTTGTTTTTCCCGACGAGATTCTTGGCAAGAATCTCTTGCTGCCCGAGTGTACCCACAGACCTTTTAAAAGAACCGCGGTTCTCTTGAAAGGCAAGAACGCGGTGACATCATCACGTACAACGAGCATGCGCTCGTCACATTCGATGCCGTCGCCTCCATCTTGCTTCACCCTACCTATGCTGTGGAAGCTACCGCGCTTGCATCAGTCATTTTAAGCATGCACGGGTTTCCACGGCGACAGGTAAGTATACACACTCTCGGGTTTCTCGTCGGTAAACAGGCCGACAAGAATCTCAACGAGAAAATAGAGATTTCCAGACCAGAAACCTGAAAGCCTCGTACACACACTCAGTTTACTCAGCAAGAAAGTTCTGCCAGCAGTTTTGCAGAGAAAACCGAGCATGTGTACGAGGCTTTAGACTATGGGTGGTGTCAATGCAAAGGCATGCCATCCGTTGTCGGCACTCTCTCCTGTCCCCTGAAGCCAGCCTCTTGGGAGATCCAGCTACATGATTTTTTACATGGTAGTTAGTATAGAAGTTAGAAAGTGGATGGGAGCTATTTTAAGCATAGTTTGTGCTAGCCTTGACTTCAACGTTTATGTATAACTTATGACCAATTCACACTAAATGTGGTCACACACGTTTTTTACCGCATGGACACACAGCCTAGTGCAGCTCTGAAATTCAGTCATGCTTCATTGTATTGCAATGCACCAGGCCAAATCGCACTGTAGTGTCGAGCAGTGCGACCATGCATCTCTTCTTCCTGATAGTGGGGGACGGGTCTACAGGGTACTATGCAGACACACAGCATGTCTGTATTCCATAGTCTGTCCATCGTGAGGCAAGATGCAGGCTGTGATTGGTAGGGGGTGTGTGCCAGAGGCAGGCTGTGATTGGGAGAGGGTGTGTGCCAGAGGCAGGCTGTGAATGGGAGGGAGGGGTGTGTGCCAGAGGCAGGCTGTGAATGGGAGGGAGGGGTGTATGCCAGAGGCAGGCTGTGATTGGGAGGGGGTGTGTGCCAGAGGCAGGCTTGTGATTGGGAGGGGGTGTGTGCCAGAGGCAGGCTGTGATTGGGAGGGGGTGTGTGCCAGAGGCAGGCTGTGATTGGGAGGGGGTGTGTGCCAGAGGCAGGCTGTGATTGGGAGGGGGTGTGTGCCAGAGGCAGGCTGTGATTGGGAGGGGGTGTGTGCCAGAGGCAGGCTGTGATTGGGAGGGGGTGTGTGCCAGAGGCAGGCTGTGATTGGGAGGGGGTGTGTGCGCCAGAGGCATGCTGTGATTGGGAGGGGGTGTGTATCAGAGGCAGGCTGTGATTGGGAGGGGGTGTGTGCCAGAGGCAGGCTGTGATTGGGAGGGGGTGTGTGCGCCAGAGGCATGCTGTGATTGGGAGGGGGTGTGTGCCAGAGGCAGGCTGTGATTGGGAGGGGGGTGTGTGCCAGAGGCAGGCTGTGATTGGGAGGGGGGTTTAGTGGCTGAACAAACTTTCCAATACAGGCATGGTTAAGAGCGCTGACATCTGCACCCCTTGTAGTCATACCTTAGTCTGTATAGTCTGCTATATGCATGTAGTTGTTGCCTCCTATTGACAGCTTTGTTCTTATCACACAGGATATGGAAGTTAGCGTTTTGGAGCTACAGACCATATTAAACAAAATTATAACTAAGCGTAAGTATCCACATAGAATTTCCACACAAATCTTAGCATTTGGCAAATCAATATATCAGTGATACCTTTGAAAAAAAAATGTTTTAATCCTGAAGGAATCGCCAGACTGTGCAGTACAGTAATCAGAGCAAATTTTCCTTTGTGGTAACCATGAAGCACTATCATTGCCACCCGTTTTTTTTAAGGGTATGGAGCAGTGGCGGCCTGTCCATTAGGGGCGAACGGGTGCCACCGATCCTATCCATTTTTTCCCAAAAATATGTGCTTGACAAACTGTTGCACACATCTTGCGACACCTGCTTTCAGAACATATATAATTGTTTAGGGGTTTAAAGCAATTTTGTTCCAAAAAATGTTAATTTAATGTGTCTGGAAAATTAAACATTTTCCCTGTTAGAAAAGTGATTAAGGAATGTTTTATGATACTGGAAAAGGGAGGATACACTGCAGTAAATGGGACTGCGCTTGTGCTGGCTGGAAATGTTAGTTAAGGTTGGCCGTTTAGTTGAATTTTGGCTCAGTAACAGAGCAGTATTGATTGTAATCTGAATTTTTTTCAATGCAGATAAAGACCTTCGCACTACAGGATTTAGTTTGGAGTCTTGTCGCAGTATGGTGAATTTAATGGATGTATCCTTTCATGTACAGGTTGAATGAAATGTCCTTTAGCTATTATATACTATATGTTGGTGTTATATACACTTTATAACAATTTGTTTGGCTCCAAAAGTTATCCAGTCAAATTTTAATGTATGCCTACTGTATACTGGCACTACATATCAAAAAACTGTAATAAAAAATTGAACAGTGGTTTGTAGAAATGCACAAAGGAAGCAAAGTGCAAGAGGAAAGACTACTTAGATGTGTGCGGCATCACACAGAACTGCCTTTCTGGTATTCATCTCCTTGAGGAGAAATTCCCTCCAACACACACAGATAACTCCCCAGTATGAATGCCTCTCATGAGATCTGCACTCCAGCACACACTTCACTCCACAGTATCTGTGACACCAGTGAGATCTACACTCCAGTACACACCTCACTTCCCAGTATCCATGACACAACAAACTAGAGCTGCACTCCAGTACACACACCTCACTTCTCAGTACTGTATCTGTGATACCAGTGAGATCTGGTTTCCAGCACACACCTCACTTCCCAGTATCTGTGATGCCAGTGAGTTCTGCACTCCAGTACACACCTCACTTCCCAGTATCCATGACACAACAAACTAGAGCTGCACTCCAGTACACACCTCACTTCCCAGTATCCATGACACAACAAACTAGAGCTGCACTCCAGTACACACCTCACTTCCCAGTATCCATGACACAACAAACTAGAGCTGCACTCCAGTACACACCTCACTTCCCAGTATCCATGACACAACAAACTAGAGCTGCACTCCAGTACACACCTCACTTCCCAGTATCCATGACACAACAAACTAGAGCTGCACTCCAGTACACACCTCACTTCCCAGTATCCATGACACAACAAACTAGAGCTGCACTCCAGTACACACCTCACTTCCCAGTATCCATGACACAACAAACTAGAGCTGCACTCCAGCACACACCTCACTTCCCAGTATCCATGACACAACAAACTAGAGCTGCACTCCAGCGCACACCTCACTTCCCAGTATCCATGACACAACAAACTAGAGCTGCACTCCAGTACACACACCTCACTTCCCATTACTGTGTCTGTGATACCAGTGAGATCTGCACTCCAGCACACACCTCACTTCCCAGTATCTGTGACGCCAGTGAGATCTGCACTTCAGTAGACTTTTCACATTCCAGTATCCATGACACAACAAACTAGAGCTGCACTCCAGCGCACACGCCTCACTTCCAAGTATCTGTGATACCAGTGTAGCGCCCTGCTTCTGTTGAACAGGCGCTGTTTTAAATTTAGTGGGGGTCTGAGCTGTTATTTGGCTCAGACCAAAGTGATTAAGGGCAATTTAGCCTCTGTTCCAGCCATCGCTGTGCTGAGAATATATACCATTGCTTGCCTGGGGGTGTCATCACCACCCCAGGCCAAGGGTGACAGCAGCAAGGTCAGGGTGTATTGAGTGTCCCCCTCAGTAGCGAATCAGTGAAAGTGGTCGCCCGCTGTGCATGCTGGGGAGGGGTACTTAAGGGATAGACGCCATTGGTGCGGGGTCTGTCCGTCTGTCCACGCCTCCTGGCCAGCCTGGCCTGAGGCGCGTGCTCTGAATCCTGGTTCCGGGCCACGTTGGTCTGGGGCTGAGGCTTTGTCTGCTGGGCCCAGTTGTCTGGCTGGGGCCTGCACTGCAGAGGTGATCCTGTGCTGTCCGTCCTGCGGGAGGAAGCCACTTGATGAAGTAAGCCATGGGAGGACCTATCCTGGAGAGGGCCAAGCAACATGCTGGTATCCTGGGGGAAGGCCTGGAAACGTTGAATCATTGAATGATGCACCTTACACCGAGAGGCTTGACAGTTTCGCCTGTCGGATCTAAAAGTTCTGAAGAAACCAAGCTAAAGAGATCCAGGTGCTGAATCGTGTGGCAGAGAATTCTGGACCAAAGAGTCTCATCTCTAAAGGAAGGTTTGTGGCAGAGACCTTACTTTAATTCGTGCACCATCCCAGCTGCTAGGCCATTGAGAGGGACCTATCCGGGTGTTCTGTTCCTGGAAACAGGAGTGTTTCTCAGCATTGTGTGGACATTGAAATTCTTCAGACTCTGCTTTTACCCTAGACGGCAAGAACACAGAGGTAACGTGCCACCCAAAACATAACCAGCAGCTCCTGCGGGGGTAGTGCTACACCAGGTAGATCTGCACTCCAGTACACACACCTCACTTCCCAGTATCTGTGACACCAGTGAAATCTGCACTCCAGCAAACACCTCACCTCAGTACTGTATCTGTAAAATCAGTGAGATCTGCACTCCAATGCACACCTAACTTTCCAGTATCTGTGAGATCTGCACTCCAGCACACACCTCACTCTCTGATATTCATGTCACCATTGGTCTCTGCACTTTAGCACTAACAGCTGGAGCGAGGAACTGATTGTCTTTGTTGCCACTTTCTGCTCCTCTAGAAAGCTACACATCCTGGAGCAGTGTTTCTCAACTCCAGTCTTCAAGGCACCCCAACAGGTCATGTTTTCAGGCTTACCAATTTTTTGCACAGTTGATTTGATCAGTTTCACTGCCTTAGTAATTACCACAGCCGTTTCATCTGAGGGAAATCCTGAAAATATGACCTGTTGGGGCGCCTTGAGGACTGGAGTTGAGAAACACTGTCCTAGAGGACGGGTGAAGCCTTGTTACTTATGTGCACAAGAGAATAAGAAGTTCACAGCAACAAATTTTACACCTCCACTAATTTCTCTCTTTGCACCACCAAGTGTTGAGGGTTGCGATTTGGTCAGGCAGCACATTTATGTGAATAGCTGGCTTTGTTTACTCACTTCCCTCATATTAATGTGCCTGTAGCACCTGAAAGGTTATTATACTGATTAGTGTCACTGATGGGCACTGCTGGGGCTGCACTGATCATCAGTGCCCTGATTATCCGTACAGTCTCCCCTGCGACAAGATACTGCTGATCGGCTCTCCTCGCCTCACACTCTGTCAGTGTGAGGCGAGGAGAGCTGATAAACGGCACTTCCTCATTTACAGTACATGTGATCGGCTGTGATTGGACACAGCCGCATGGGTAAAAAACCTCCTCATGCTGCAAAACCTTTGTATTTTGCTGCATACAAATGCATTACAAGTAGAAATCCCATTCATTCTAAGGAAATGGTTCACATCTATATGCTGAAGTTTAGTGTGATAGGGAAATAAAAACTATGTGGGCTTATTCACACCTCCAACGCCAGTGAGATCTGTGTGTTGTCATGCATGCAGAAATACATGCGATGTGTGAATCCACCTCAGAGAAAATGTAATTAAAGTTATGGTCACTTATGTGGCCAGTTCTTGAATTTGCTTCAAGCTTAATAAAACCTTCCAACTTACCCAATAATTGTTTAACATTGTCATCAATTTTGTAGGAATACATTCAATCCAGATGGAGCCAACACACATTAAAAATGTCTCCATAATCCTGAAATTGTATAGTGCAATTTTGAGTCATCATCTGTATATTTATTGTTACTCTGATCTATTAATTATTAGACCCCCTTTCACACTGGGGTGTTTTTCAGGCGCATTTGGGCTAAAAATAGCGCCTGTAAAGCTCCTGAAAAACACCTCCCTTGCAGCCCCAGTGTGCGAGCGCGTGTGCTTTCAGACTAGGGTGGTGCACTTGCAGGACGTTAAAAAAAAGTCCTGCAATCAGCATCCTTGGAGCGGTGGAGGAGCGTTGTATAGACCGCTCCTTTACTGCCCCTGCCCATTGAAATGAACGAGCAGCTCTGCCGAAGCGCCGCTTTTCGGGCGCTATTAACCCCCTTGGCGGCTAGTGGGGGTTAAAAGCGCCCCGCTAGCGGCCAAAAGTGCCACTAAAATGACGGTAAAGCTATAACTAGCGGAGCTTTTCTGCTAACGCGGCCCACTGTCGGTGTGAAAGGGGTCTTGGACATTGATAATTTTAAGGCATGTAATCATTTGTGTTCTAAAATATTGATAAGGCTCCAGTATCCTCTGTAGATCAAGATTATTTAATGCAATTGCAGGCTTATTTTAAAATCGGTACCAATGTCATCCATGATGTACAGAGGGTGGACCCCCATAGCAACCAATCACATTTTAGTTTACTGGAGTCAGCTTAGCATTTCCATGGTGTGGGTCGTCAAAGTTTTTAATGAATGCTTTAGATGGCAGGATTCTCTGAACTTGGATGTCTCAGATGTGGAGTGTTGTCCTTAACTTGTACCACAGAAAGATGGGAATGGAAAACTTGGAATGTTGGAGTTTAATGTCCTGTGGAATAAAATAAAAAATTACCTGGTAGGTCTAGAGGAAACGAATATTTCATTTTTGATATTTACTGAGAAGTTATTTCATACTGTTTATTTGGAGACTGCAGAAGGAGTGGGCAGAGGTGCAGGGTTTTCTAGCTGGAGTGTGCTAGAGATATAAGGGGCTAGCTGATGGGATGAAATTGCTCTTCATACTGTACCTTTTGGAGACTCCAGTGGTAAGATCTCCCTGCTATAATTCCAGCCTTTGTTTTCACCCACCTTGGAGTTTTATCTGTTTTTGTCAACCTTTGATTACTTCCAATCTCATTCTATCTTCTTCAACAGTGGTCTCCAAACTGTGGCCCGGGGGCCAGATGCGGCCTTTTGCTTGCTTTTATCTAGCCCTTGGGGCACTATTCCATTTGCTTACACCAACAAAGTGACACAGTTCCTCCCAATGACACCAACAATGTGGCACAATTCCTACCAAAAACACCAATGATGGGGCATAATTCCTCCCAATGACAACAATAATGGGAAATGTTTTACTCCCAATAGCCACAGACTGGCTCCCTAAAGTCTGAAGAAAAGTAAATTGGCACTTTATAGGAAGTTTGGAGACCGCTTTTCTACAATATAAAATTAAGAAAACATTCTACCGAGATTAGCAGTTGGGCAGCTCTAGGAATTTAAAAGAAGCATCTCTGCCAGAGCACCTGAGATGTATACAATTATTTTTTAATGTGACACTCCTGCATCCATCAAAAATGTAAGCATGCATTTTGGATGGACTAATGTGTTTAGGTGAAACTCCAGAGAAAATGTGTTTGGAGAGCAGAAAAGGCTTATGATCCCCATGAGGTTCTTGTTGCTTCATCCCCATTGTGTATAACTTTTCATAGGGAGGACTGATAATCTTTGTTTTTGTTTTTATGACTGTCAGTGTCTGTTTGCTGTCTTTGTCCTCTTGTCCCAAGGACACTGGTCAATAGGTGAGAGTGATGGGAAATTGCCATAATGGGGACCCAGTCAGCATTCAAAATTTAACAGAGGCTATGTATCTTCCCTACTTTATCCAAAGCTATTTAAAAATTAACTATAACATCACTAAGAGAGTCCATTTTAGTCAACAGTTTAATAACCAATAATACGCTGAATATTTCTATTTGTTTTGTAGACTGTTTTCAGACAGTTTGACATGGACAAATCGGGAAGCATGAATGCCTATGAAATGCGCCTGGCAGTGGAGTCTGCAGGTCAGTTGCTCAGTATATTGTATATTAGTTGTTATGCTTGATATATAATGTCTGTACATAGATTTATTTTACCTACTGTTTTCCCCAGGTTTCAAACTGAGCAACACCCTGCATCAGCTGATTATCACCAGATATTCTGAGCCTGATCTGTCTGTGAATTTCGATTGCTTTGTGTGTTGTCTGATCAGACTGGAGACCATGTTCAGTAAGTGGAATCCTTATTTCAGGCATTTTCCATTGAAATGTAATACGTTCTACAATTATTTACTTCTCCAGTACCCAGATACCTATTCCAAGATTTATTTGCTGTAGTCACATATTCTGTTGCATGTTTTCTTAATTTGTAATCCTGGCTATAAACACATTGCTACTTTCTCCTATTTGGGAACCAGCTGAAATAATCTGTAGCAGAGGATTTCTGTGTGGTCATGTATACACTAAATTAAAGAGGAGGCCTTTGCTGACTGATGTCTTTCTGTCTTGCTAGTTGCCTGGCTATTTTTCTGACCTATTGTCTACAGCTCTTTCTAAGGCACTGACCCAGGGCAAATATGCATGCTTGTGCCGTTTCCATGATTCAAAGCATTGAAGCCAGTAGGTCTTCATGAAGTCAAGCAACTAGAATTTCGACAGACTAAAAATTAGACAATGTTTCTCTAATGCCACGTACACACGATCGTTTTTCGGGATGTAAAAAATTACATATTTTTTTTAATGTCACTAAAAACGAATGTGTGTGGGCTCCAGAGCATTTTTCACAACGTAAGAAATGACCATTAAAAATTTAGAACATGCTCTAAATTTTCACGTCGTTTTTAACGTTGTAAAAAATTGTTGCGTGTGGGCTTTAACGACGTGAAAAAAACACGCATGTTCAGAAGCAAGTTATGAGACGGGAGCGCTCGTTCTGGTAAAACTAGCGTTCGTAATGGAGATAGCACATTCATCACGCTGTAACAGACTGAAAAGCGCAAATCGTCTTTTATTAACACAAAATCAGCAAAAGCAGCCCCAAGGGTGGCGCCATCCGAATGGACCTTCCCCGTCGTACGTCACTGCGTTTTGCTAGAGCATTTTTTTTTCACGATCGTGTGTAGGCAGGGCCGGTTTAACAATAATCGGTTTGAAAAAAACATTGTTTTTTCTAGACCATTAAAAATGGTCGTGTGTACGTGGCATTAGACCCCTTTCACACTGGGGCGGTTTGCAGGCGATATTGCGCTAAAAATAGCGCCTGCAGAGCGATCTGAAACAGCGGCTGCTGTTTCTCCAGTGTGAAAGCCTGAAGACTTTCACACTGGAGCGGTGCACAAGCAGGACCGCTCCAAAAGTCCTGCTAGCCGCATCTTTGGAGCGGTGAATGAACGGTGTGTTTACCGCTCCTCCACCACTCCTTCCCATTGAAAGCAATGGGAAACCACAGCTATACCGCCGGCAATGCGCCTCTGGCGGTATTAACCCTTTTTCGGCCGCTAGCGGGGGGTTAAACTGCAGCGCTAGCAGCAGAATACCGCCACAATTCCGACGGTAAAGCGCCGCTAAAAATAGCAACGCTTTACCGCCACCGCACCCCGCGCCCCAATGTGAAAGTGACCTTAGAAAAAGTTTCCTGTAGGGCTCTTAGGTTTTCAACAAAAACTGAATTATTCCAGAGTTGGGGTTATCGATTGCTGGACTTCAAGCCTGGTAGAGTGTCTGAATAAATTGGCTGATTGCTAAAGTGTGACAGCTCTCTAATATTGGGTGGGATTCTTGGAGGGTCCTTGTGAGATTAATTTTGTGTAAAGGATTAGAGAATAACGCTGTAGGGATTTTTTTTATTTGTCACAATGAAATAGTCTATCAAAAGGTGACAGCCAAAGCATTTTCATAGTTTTACACACATTTTTTTTTTTCATTAGGACTGAAGTGTAATAAAATTGTCTATTCTGTGTGTATATATACTATATCGTCAAAAGTATTGTGACACTTGCCTTTACATGCACAAAAACTTTAATGACATTCCAGTCTTAGTCTGTAGGGTTCAATATTGAGTTGGCCCACCCTTTGCCGCTATAACAGCTTCAACTCTTCTGGGAAGGCTGTCCATTCATCCATAAGCGCATCTTCCATAGCTGCAAAGGGTGGGCCAAATCAATATTGAACCCTACAGACTAAGACGCCATTAAATTTCATGTGTATGTAAAAGGCAGGCATCCCAATACTTTTCACAACACAGTGTGCGTGTGTGTGTATACAGTAAAACCTTGCTTTGCGAGCATAATTTGTTCCAGAAACATGCTTGTAATCCAAAGCACTTGTATAGCAAAGCAGGGTATAAACATTGTATAAAAGAGAAGAGAGGCACCTCTAAGTGTAACAATAAGTTGCTAAATGTTGTACCTTTCCTTAAATGTAACCATATTAATACACTTAGAGGCTCCTCTCTTCTTTTTTTATACTCGGTTGTGACATGACACTACTCTTCTATCAAGACATCACTTGTATATCAAGGCAAAATGTATCAAAACATTTTGCTTGTCTTGCAAAACGCTCTCAAAATCTAACATTTCCGATGGCTCGGTTTTCTCGGGTTTCTGAGCAGAGAGCTGTTGCTTGTTAATCAGCAGCTCTCCGTTCTGCTCCCTCCTCGCTCACTGGAGTGCTGAGCTGTGGAGGGGCGGGGAATGGCCATCTCAGCGGCTCGTTGAGAGGCTGAGACAGGCACCTGGTGGATCCATGCTCCCAGAGTCAGGATAATGCAGTGTCTGGACTGATCTGTGTGACATCAGCAGAGAGCGGACTTCAGACCGCTCTCTGCTGAAAACGGGTCACAGGAGTGCAAAACGAATTGCACTCCTGTGCTCCATAGGAGAATCCCAGCCAAATGAGCTCAGGCTGGACTTCTTTTCTTTAAAGAATAAATCTTATAGGTATTTGTGCAAATTAAAGTGTCTGGATTCTAAATACTCCATTCTCTAGAGATGCCTGAATTACTTTTATATTAGAATAACAATATGCTTTTCTTTCTCAGGATTCTTCCAAAACATGGATACAGACAAAGATGGCATTATCAACTTCACCCTTTTCTCTGTAAGTTCTTGAATTGTACAAAACATTTCCATTCATATTTATTTCAAGCCATTCCATGCTCTTCTTCATTTATATAATTTTTCATTACCTTCTTATTATTGAGTCATTGTAACACTATTTTAACTACTTTCAAATATAAAGTGTAGCGCTGTGAATGTGAATGAATGGGGCAAACCATCAATATCAAAGTGACACAGGTGGAACCATAAAAATGTGATAGATCCTAATGTGCAAATTTAATTTGATATATGGATTGTAATGTGGACAGATCATATAACCAGAAAAAGGAGATATATAAAGTGTAACACAATATAAATCATAAAATGTGTTAAAAATGATATCAACAAAAATGCAGTGGAAATGCATCAAAAACAGCCAACACCAATACAGTGTAAATGGCAAAAAGCCCCCAATCCTCATAAGGGTAAGTGGTCAGACTCAAAAGCTGTAAACATTAAACAGTTCATCTATGAATATCCAAGTGGGGGGGAGACTTGTCCAAAGTCGCACTGTACTCGATACTTCAAGCGATCTAGATATATTCGGTGTAATATGCAGAATGCCACTCGGGAGTGCCTTCACCAATGGGCAAGGGGAGAAATTAATACTCTTACCCTCCGGAGTGGACCCAACTCACCATACGGTGGTGAATCGCATGCGCTTAATCACAACAAGGACTTGAAGGGACTGGATCTGCAGAACACTTCCTCCTCTCCACCGGAAACGACCTTCTGTGTTAGACCAGAGCTTGATGCCACAACGGTTGGTCTAACACAGAAGGCCGTTTCCCGTGGAGAGGAGGAAGTGTTGTACAGATCCAGTCCCTTCAAGTCCTTGTTGTGATTAACCGCATGCGATTCACCACCGTATGGTGAGTTGGGTCCACTCCGGAGGGTAAGAGTATTAATTTCTCCCCTTGCCCATTGGTGAAGGCACTCCCGAGTGGCATTCTGCATATTACACCGAATATATCTAGATCGCTTGAAGTATCGAGTACAGTGCGACTTTGGACAAGTCTCCCCCCCACTTGTATATTCATAGATGAACTGTTTAATGCTTACAGCTTTTGAGTCTGACCACTTACCCTTATGAGGATTGTTTTTTCATTTCTTTCTTCATGGGCGCTTTTTGCCATTTACACTGAATTGGTGTTGGCTGTTTTTGATGCATTTGTGTTTATATCATTTTTAACACATTTTATGATTTATATTGTGTTACACTTTATATATCCCCTTTTTCTGGTTATATGTACTGTCCACATTACTGTCCATATATCAAAAGGGCCTATTAATTTGCACATTAGGATCTATCACATTTTTATGGTTCCACCTATGTCACTTTGATATTGATGGTTTGCCCCATTCATTCACATTCACAGTGCTACACTTTATATTGTATTGCACTATTACAATTTGTGTCTCATTGTTGTGTTTAGCAGCTACTCTTTGTTTTTGGCGCAATATTTGATTTATTACTTTGATATTTTAACTACTTGCCTACTGGGCACTTTTACCACCTTCCTGCCCAGGCCAATTTTCAGCTTTCAGCGGTGTTGCACTTTGAATGATAATTGCGCAGTCATGCAACACTGTACCCAAACAACATAGATAGAACTTTGTTTTGGTGGTATTTAATCACCACTGGTGTTTTTATTTTTTGCCCAAAAAAATTTAAAAAGTCCAAAAATGTTGAAAAAATATATTTTCTTAGTTTCTGTCGTAAAAATGTTGTAAATAAGTAATTTTTCTCTTTCACTGATGTGCGCTGATGAGGCGGCATTGAAAAGAGGGCAGTGATGAGGAGGCACTAATGCAGCACTGAAAGGCAGCATTGCTGGGCACTATTGGGGCTGCACTGATAATCAGGGCACCTGCAAAATAAAAATACATTAGTTATTTTTATCCAAAAAGTGAACTTATCCTTTAAGACTGTACTAGCAGTAGCAGAGTTTTATATTTTGTAGCCATCGATAAATGCAGAATGTTAGGAGTTTAAATGATATCTTTGTATTAGCTATTTATGCAACTACAACAGCCTCTTAAACCTTCCTGTTATGGCCAAATATCAGAAAGGCTCTGACAGGCAACCTCTTGACACCTCTGGGTAGTTTTGTTGTTTGCTATTGGGCCTCCATTTGCCTGTTGGCTCATCACGATGATGGGCAGCTTCCCTGGCTAATACATTTTTTTGCAAGTTTCTAACACTATCAGGAAGTGCCCAAGTTTTGCCTTTTTAGAAATGCCCACTGTACAGGGAATTTGTTTTCAATTACTTTTTAGACATATATGTAGTTGAATCCCCTTGATGTTAATAATCTTATCAATGTGTTATTTTAATTTTCTACTAAAAACATTTCAAATTCCCCCCCAAAATAAAATTATAAATTTAGACCAATATGTAATCTGCTACATATTTTTGATAAAAAAAATACCAATAAGCATATATTGATTGGTTTATAGTTATAGCATCTACAAACTGTGGGATATATTTTGGAATTCTTATTTTATTTTTTTAACTAGTAATGGCGGTGATCAGCGACCTATGGTGGAACTGCGATATTGCAGCGGACAAATCGGATTCTACCTGACACTTTTTGGGAACCAGTGACACTAATACAGTGATCAGTGCCAAAAATATGTGGGTCCTGGCGGATATTGACTCAGCCGGACCCGCTGATTGGCTCCCACTGTGTCCAATCGCAGCAAGAGCGGGTCGCAGGCAGCGCACATGCATGCCCCAGACCCAGAAGTGCAGGATCGCCGCTGTATATATACAGTATACAGTCAGCTAGCAGTTAAGACACTTTGTTCCTATGTTTAGTCAGTAAATATATACAGTATATGTACATGGTTTTACCATATTTGCTCATAGTATATGGAGATATTATACCCACTGTCTAGTGGCTGACCTACAAATTGCTGCATAAAAAGAAAAGAGCAAGCTGGTAAAAATTCTGCAATAATGAATCAAAATATATGTTAATTAAATATATACCATACTTCCTAATAAAATGTAATGTAAGACCTGATATAATTCAGACCTCTACATCTACTAATATGCATAATGCTCCTGTTTGAATGACCCTCTACGGTTGTCTCTTTTTTCATTTACAGTGGCTCCAGATGACGATGTTTGCATAGTGAAACCTTTGCTCTGCATGGGCTGGATCCCTAAAAGCTCATATAACCGACTGCAAGTGCCTTCTCACTCGCTGCCCCTGTGCCAAAGCAATACAAGGAGGACCTGTCTCTTGGAGAACCCTCTCCTGCATCTGCTCTTGCGTGAACTTCCTTGTGTATAGCATCCATTGTATGTTTATCAACCTTTCTCGGTTTTCTGCTTGTCTTAATCTCAACATTCTTCCAGTTCTCCAACATGTAATAAAAAAATCATGCCATCAGTCAGTTATGCCAATATGCAGCTGCCCCTCAGATACTGTGGCCAGTTATAAAATATTACAAAAGTAATTCTTTTTGGTTTTGTACTGAATTTTAAATGCCAAAATAAAGAACATTCTGTTACGAAAATGGCTTTAGACACGAGCAATACTTGTAAACTGTATATAAAGTGTTACGAAGTGCTGCATTGCTTTATCAATACAGAATTTTCTATTATTAAAAAAAAGCCTCTTTTTCTTTAATGAATATCAAGCTATTCTTACCATATCCGGTTCCCACTTGATTATTAGAATTCACAAAAGCCAGATTGTCATGGATGGATGGGTATGTAAGCTCTTTATAAGTGTATATTGGGGTTACATTGACAACAAAGTCAAACTTATACTGAACAATAGTACTTAAGGAATTTTGTGTTCTGGGTTTTATGAATAGTGCCTTTCATTGTGTCAGTGAATCATGCCAAGCTAGAATAAGATTTAGTAGAATAGACACGAACGGACATACAAGTGTATGAATCCAGTGATGAGTAAGAGTACAAGTTGTGCCCAGTTTATTTTTATTATTGTAGACATTGCTGCCACAATAATCACATCACAGAAACCAGCTTTATCCAGACAAGGACGGCATAGTGTGGCATAACCACAACGTACGTTCTCAGTGAAATAGAGCAAACTGATTGTACAAAACCAAACATTAGCAAGTGAGGCAAAAAAATGATATGAATTATGTGATTTTTTAAAAGGAACTCACCAGGTTAGACATATGGAAACTGATTTTAGTTATCTTTTCAAGGGCATGTGGCATTGGGGCATTTCCTTTTATCCTACTTACTTGAAACAATCATGTGTAGATCTGGTGCCCTGATATCTTTAATGCGCATGCTTGTTTTAGGTCAGTTCCTTACTAAGGAGCGAAAGAAGGATGAGGATAACTGATGAGGAGCATGCACATTCAAAAATACAGTTTAGCAGAAGCAACTTTTATACTTTTCCCTGATAGGTTCCCTATAATGTCAAAATAAGTTATTTTATGCAGCATGCTTCTCCTACACAAACTACTCTCTGTCCCTACACATTCCTCTCCTTTACATACTACTCCATCATAAATTCTGGCATGCCTCTCCAGGACAAGCTTACGGCTATCAGAATCTCTGCGCTTCTCTCCTGCACATACTGCTTGCTGCCATTCCCTCGTGCACATACTGTCTGTTGTCATACTGTTCTCTTGCACATATACCTGCTGTCACATGAACATCAGAGAAAGATGACAGTTTGTGTTTCTGGTACCCGGGTAAACTCTAGCCACAGCTTGGAGAAGCCAGGCAGTCAATAAACTTTTCTGAGGTTATGCAAAGACTTATGGGCACCATGATACATGAAAAGCTAAACTCCATGCTCACTGATACTCATGCACAATATCTGAAGATTTGGAGCCCATGGCTATACTATAATGGGCACTTGCACCTAGATAGCTCCCTCCTCTCACTATAATTAACAGAGCTAGATGGACAGTGCTATAGGCTGGGACTTGCAGAATCTACCATAACCCCCCCCCCCCCCAGCCCTCTCTACTTCTCTCTTAATAATACCTACCCTTTCCCTTATTCATCTTGGTCCTTTTCTCTACCTCTTCCTATATTATTGTGTGAATACTGCCTTAATGAACTTTCTAACTCTGCATTCCCTTTGACCATCTACATCAGGGGTGGGGAACCTTTTTTCTGCTAAGGGCCATTTGGATTTTTCGGGGGCTGTACAAAATGATCAACTTAAAAAATTAGCCTGTTATATTTGGTCAAACATTCCTCGGATCAGGAGTCACAGATCGGATTATTTTTCGGATCAGCAAAAAAAAAAAATCTCAGACAGTAACCCCCCCCCAGTAGTGCAGACCTCAGACAGTAACCCCCACAGTAGTGCAGACCTCAGACAGTAACCCCACAGTAGTGCAGACCTCAGACAGCGGCGTGTGTTTCCCTCGAGCGTGGGCTCCTCCTCCTCTGTGGGTGTGAACAGAGAGGAGGGCCGCTGCCGGGTGTACCAAGATGGCCGCCGCTCCGGAGCTAGGCCGAAGCCGGGGACTTTCCTAGGCCGAGGCTCCGGAGCGCTCCGCGGATCGCGGGGTGTGCCGATCCAAACGGGGTGACCCATTCGGATCACAGATCGGTGACGATCCGTTGCACCCCTAGTCAGAAGGAGCCGGAACTACAAGGTAAACATCGGCTCCTTCTGACAGCTCCGCAGACACACACTCAGCGGCACGGGGGGGGGGGCGGATGGAATGATTTTGCGGGCCGCAGGTTCCAGTATGCACAGGAGAGGAGTGCAGAGGTTTGATGACAGGCAGTGTGTATGGGAGAGGAGTGGGAAGGGTATAATGGCAGGTAATATGTGTAGGAAATGAGTGCAGAGGACAGGATGGTTGGCAGCAAGCACAGAAGAGGCATTCAAGGGTATGTCAGCACACAGCAGGAGAGTGAGAAGCATATGACACCATTCAGTATGTGCAAGAGTCGAAGGGTGTGGCAGCTGGTAGTTTGTGCAGGAAGGTACTGCAGAGAGTATGATGACAGGCAGTGCATTCAAGGGGAAAAGTGCAAAAAATATGAAGGTAGGTAGTATGTGGAGATGATTTCAGAGGATCTGATGGTGGGCAGTGTGCACAGGAGCAGAGTGCAGATGGTATGAAGGTGACCAGTAAGTGCAAGAGAGAAGCACAGAGGACATGATGGCACACAACATGTGCAGGAGAGAAGAGTGAAGGTTAAGATGGTAGGGAGTATGTGCAGGAAGAAACTGCAGACAGTATGACAGAGGTAAGTCTGTGCTGAAACGGAGTGTGGGGGTATGATGGTGGCCATTATGTGTAGGAGAGGAGTGTGGCAGCTGTCACAGTAGTTATTTCACAAAAGATTGTTTGAATTTTTCAAGCAGGGAACAACAAACTTCCACATGTACTGTAATATTTAAAGATTGTAAAGGTAACAAAATATTGCAGGGTACAAAGCCCATGAGCCATATTATCAGAAAAAGGGCAAATGCAAGGTCAGATAATGTTTAAAGTATAGTGGGCTTAATAGTGCACATGTAAAAAGCATGGGCAGTGGGTTTCCAGTCTTTTGGGCATTGTCTGTCTATAGTCTGACAAATAGCTCCATGTAGAATCTAAAGTTTACAACTTACACCCAAACTGCCCGACCTAGACTGTGGTGGACGACTACTTGGCATCTTCTGGAATGCCGAGTCTTACGCCTACTGAACAGCAAGAATTGGAATTACCAATTACAATAGATGAAGTTCAGGTAGTGTTGAGTTTGGCAAAGACAGGCAAGGTCACTGGCCCAGATGAATTTTCTGTTCAATATTTTAAGCTTCTCTTCCCTATCCTAGGACCCTGTCTTGTAAAAATATTTAATGGATTGGGAGACTTAAGCTCCTTTCATACAGAATCCTTGAAAGCCTTAATTACGGTATTACTTAAAGATGGCAAAACCCAATCGCAATATTGGAGTTCTAGACCGATATCTCTTTTAAATGCAGATCTGAAACTCTTTGCTAAGATTCTCGCAACACGGCTTCAACAATATCTTCCCTCCCTGATCAATGGATCAGGTAGGGTTTGTTCAGATGCAGGAAGCACGGGATAATACAATCAAGGCTTTGGATTTGATCCATGTGGCTAACTCATCCAAAATCCCTTGTGTATTTTTGGGGACAGATGCAGAGAAGGCCTTCAATCGGCTTAACTGGCATTTTATATTCTCGGTCCTATGATATGTAGGGGTGGGAAATAGTATGATTTGGTGGATCTCCAGTGGAGTTATGTCCCCCTCTTATGCCGATGATATGCATTTTTCATTGATTAATGCAATGATATCCCTTCCTAATCTTTTCCAAGAAATGGAGACATACGGCTCCCTATCTTATTATAAGATCAATCTTTCAAAATCAGAAGCTATGGGAGTTGCAATTTCCAATGATATGATGAGATCACTGAAGCCCAGCTATCAATTTTAATGGTCAGATCAAGCCTTGAAGTATTTGGGAACTTTTATTCCAGCAGATCTTTCATGTACTGTACATATAAGCTCAATTTCCATTACCCTTGTCGTAGGCATAAGATATGTCAAATCATCTCTTTCCAAGGGCGGAAATATGAATCTTTCCAGTCCACCCAGACAAATATAAGTTATGACATTGATTCTTTTTTTATATGTTCCAGCGAATGTGTAGTATACCTTATCCAGTGCCCATGTTCTAAACAGTATATCGGACGAACCAAGAGAGCCCTCCATGTGAGATTAGAAGAACATGTGGGGAATATTATACAGGGTTTTCCCAAACACAACCTATCAAAACATTATGCTAAGTACCATAATCAACAAACTAAAGGGACTCTTTTTGTTCCTATTGAGAAATTGTGTCCACATTGGAGAGGTACAAATAAGGTTCGTTCGATATCTAAACTCAAAACGAAGTGGATATTCGATATGAAATCTTATGTCCCTCATGGGTTAAATGTCGATTGGGACATTAATTGTTTTTTAAACAATGCCTAGTTCTTCTCTGTATTCATTTTTATATATATTTTTTTAAGAATGTTTTATTGTTATTTTTAATATATTTTAATATATTTTATTGATTTATTTTAGTCAATCACACTTACTTTTGTCTATGTAATATTTTTATTGTTATATAGATTATCTATTAATTTTCTGTTTTTTTGTATAATTAATTATTATTTGAGGTTTTCGGTGTTCTCCTTTCTCTTTTCTCCGTGTTGGCTCTGTTACATGTTTTCTCCTTTTTCACCACAAGATGGCAGATATCTATTTATCCCATAAGTCTTTGTTATGCTCCTTATTACGTCCAGCATTCACTATGCTGGTGTTTTGTGTTTTCCATTAGCCCTTCCGCTTCTTCCCCTTAGTCAAGATAGATTTGCGGCATTAAATAAGGGCATGTGTGATGACGCGAATCCAGCAGCCTATCCCAGATGACGTCCTTTTGATGACGAAACGCGTAGGTGTGGCCAGTTGATTCTACGTCATTACGCCTCTTTACATGGAGTTACACTGATACGGAGCTTAACAGACAGGAGAAACCTTGAGGAGACGCTGTGTCCCTCCATGCTTAATCCATCGCAAATTTTTAACAGCCAAATTGTAGGTGCAATACTTTTAGCAGATTAAACATTTTGTTACGCAGTATTACGCTATGGAGTCTCTTTCTGTTTTTCATCTCTTGAGACATTAAGACACCATCCTGTGCTTGCGAATTATCTGCAGTGAGTCTATTGGGAGACTTTAAACCCCTGTGCTTAGAGAGACCGCCGTGATAGCGGTCACCTACTTTCGGTAAGGAGACTACATTATCACTACTCGGGTGTCTTATTGGTGGAAGAAGTTTCTCTTTTCACAAATTCAACTTTGTGCACCATTATGAATCACACTACAAAGATTGCTTTTAGTTTATTGATTTAATCATCAATGTGGGACTATTTTTTCACTATTTATTTCTTCCATTTTCATTTTTTTATTTTTTCATCACCAGTTGGTTTTGAACGTTTAGATTCACTCTAGATTTGTGCACTTTATTATTCTAATACACATTTATCATTGTACACTTATATTTACTTATCAGGTTTGTCACTATTTATTTGTGTAGCGCTGTACCTTGTTTCATCCATACTTAGTAAGCAGTATCCAGACAAAATAATGTTGCAAGGGAAGTTCCCTGGCCATCTTTTTGTGTAGCAGGCAAGGAATATGTGGTGATTTGGTGACAACACCAGAGTGGAGTGGTCAGAGTCTGGTTACCGTCATGGCTGGGAGACTTGACCACAATGTCAAGCAAGGGGTGTTACAGGTTATCGCCCATCACATTCGTGTATCCAGAAAGACGGGTTTGCCTGTCTGTGTCCTGCCGGCACAACAGGCTTAAGGCCTTTTTAATGCTGTTTAACTGTAAGTGTGCTACTTTTTTATTTTAATAAACATATAAGCTTTTTTACACTATGGAGGCATTATGTCTTTTACATGGCATAGACACACGAGTATGAGATCCATTGAGTGTCTACGGAGTGTGCTGACTGAGATTGCTGTCCATTTTGGGTGTCTTTGGAGGAAACCGCGCTTTTCAATCCAAGCTTCTCCGGATCCTCTGTCACGGGAGGTCACGGAGCTCTGGTAAAGAGGCAATTAATTCAAATTTGGTGGTGGACTTTACAACAGCTTTTTCTTAAACTTTTGAAGAGTTTATATTTATGGATCAATTTCGCAAAGAACATTTTCTTCTGCACAGGTGCAAGGACTTTATATTTTTAAAAATGTATGAACTTTGACCCACAGAATATTAATTTGATTGACGTATTTTTGTTTTTTCACTCATGAATCTTTCACTTTAATATATGATTTATTAGTCGCTTTGATTTATTTTCAGCCAGTTATCACTGTTGGATTATTTTTTCATGTATTTTTTTTATATATTTACGGTTCACATTTATTTGCTATTCATAAGAGTGTTTTCCTGGATTATTCACATTTTTCATTTAAGTGTTGATGTATTCACAATGTTATTTTTAGTTTTGCACTTAGTTGTGCCATCACTATAGGGTTAGTGCAGCCATTTTTTTCCTATATTTTGTTCACTGTATGTTGTTTTGCAGAAGGTTTGCTGCTTTCCACTACTGTTTAATTCTATTTCATCTATATTACATTTTGTGGTTTGACAAGTTTGCCCACTTCATAATTACCATCTTAGCGCAGTTTCTCCCCCATTTTTTCAAGCTTCTCTTCAGTGTTGCCAACCTACCAGACTGAAATTTACTGACACAACACCCAAAACTTACTGGCACAGCTACGTTTTTACTGGCTTTTCCAAAAGTTACAAAACTATCAATGCGATTTAAGGTAGATATTAAGACAAAAACATATTTCTCATTTTATTTTCAAATAGTAAGTAAGTGGCTCAGGGTCCAGGGGCAGGAAATGAGAATAGGCAGCACACACACATAAAATCGACTCTCACAGTGACACTGACAGCAGTTGGCAGCAGCACAGATCACCGAAACGCCCCCTCCTGAGTAACAGTGGCAGTCTCTCTCCATGCCAGATGGTCTCTTCAGTCCCCTCCAGTCCAAACAGCACTCACAGTACCACTCCCGGCTTGCCTTGTACTGGTCCCACGGATCCACACACAAGGCTCTGGCCACTTCGCTCAGCTCCCTTGCACCATGACCTCACATGACACGTTCAGGTGAGGCCAGACTCCCCCCCCCCCCCACCAGTCCCGCCCCAAACACAGGCCCCATACACACGAGAGGATTTATCCGCAGATACGGTCCAGCGGACCGTATCCGTGGATAAATCCTCTCGAGGATTTCAGAAGATTTCTATGCGATGGCGTGTACACACCATCGCATTGAAATCCCCGCTGAAATCCTCTGCCGATGACGTGTCGCGCCGTCGCCGCTATTATGACGCGGCGACGGGCGCGACGCTGTCATATAAGGAATTCCACGCATGCGTCAAATCATTACGACGCGTGCGGGGAACCCCTTTGGACGGATGGATCCGGTAAGTCTGTACAGACGAGCGGATCCACCTGTTGGAATGGATTCCAGCAGATGGATTTGTTGAGCATGTCAGCAAATATCCATCTGCTGGAAATCCATCCCAGGGGAGATTTATCTGCGGATAAATATCCGACGGAGTGTACACACCATAGAATCTATCCGCAGAAACCCATTTGATGGGATTTATCTGCGGATAGATTCTATGGTGTGTATGGGGCCACACTGTAGCAGGTCTGGATGGTCTCGGTCGTCACGGGACCCGAGCTGTGCACCCGCAAGTCCGAGCCAAGCATCAGAGCCATATTTTTAGACAGTTGTCCCCAGAACAGGTATCCCTATTGGAAAATGTACCCTCTATTCTTGTTCCAGAGTCAACTGTTGGATTAACCATTTAGTTCTGTCCTAGTGCAAAAAGTTTTGGTGTTAGGTACATTTTTAAGATGTCCCCGGAGCCCTATAAACCTTCTACATAAACCATCTGGGGAAAATATTCACTTTGTTCTTTTCTGCACCCGATGATGTAGAGTTAATATTCATGCGCCAGAAAACCAGTCATCCACTAGATTCTTAGTTTTGGCAGTTTTAGAAGGACATCTACATGCTTCCTTTTGTAAAACAGCCAGTAACATTTTGACTTAACTCTTTGTTCCTTGGATCCAAGAGCTGCCAATTCATCATGCTCTGGGACAATGTGTTTTAAAGAAAGGAAGAGTGACATTCTCAGAATTGTAACATGGAGAGTGGCCAAAGCTGCAAGCTGATATTTCATAGATAGGTACAAGTACTAAAAAAAATATTGTCCAGCAGAATATGATGCAAGGAGGAGTGTGTGTGCGGGGGGGGGGGGGTGATGGGCGAGAAGAACGTATATGATAAACGTAATTTCACAAGCATCATTTAAAATTACACAACTTCTCATCCACATCTGTATAAAGCTCAGTTGAAAAGGACCTACATATTTCATACCATTGTACATTGTAAAAAGCTTTGAATGGAATAATTGCCATGGCTTTTAATGATATCCTGGTGTCTATTGGTGGAGTTGGGTGCTTTCAGATATTGCATACTATTCTTCTTTTGGTACCTGTGGCCTTGTTATCTTGTCATAACCTTCTACAGAACTTCACCGGAGCTGTGCCTGATCACTTCTGCAAACTTCCCTCTGCCAGAGTCATGAACAGCCACGATGAGACACGGCTTTTCAAGTTGTACATCCCATTGGACAAGAACAAAAAGCTACAGAGGTGCGCCCGTTACCAAATTGTCGAAGGATTTCTGCTCAACGCCACAGCACATCAGTGGGAAGAAAAGGGCACTGAATTTTGCAAGGATGGATGGATCTATGACAGAAGTGTCTTCTCCTCTACAATTGTTACTGAGGTATGAAACCTGTTTTGTAGCCCGAACATTTCTCATAAGCAGCTTGCAGTTAAGATCTGCTTCTTATAAAGCTCTATCTGTATTTTAAGAGGAGGAAGCCCAGGGCAGACTTTGACATAGCAAAGGAAGTGTGAAATAACTTGTTTAGCTTGTTTGTGGTACAACCCATACAGTACAAAGCAGTAAAAGAGGATAATGATGATGACCACAATTCTATAGAGTCTATCTCTTTCTAAGGCAGTAGGGTAGCAAAGGTAGAAATCACCATGAGGCCCAATGAATTGGACTGACCCAGCTCTTATAAGGATTAAAGATTTAATGATACAACTGAATTTCAATATATGAGGGAGAGAATGACTAAGCTCTCTATGACCTAATATCAAATGTGAAAAAGCCCACACCACTCATTTTTAATAACACTTTTGAATACAAATATCTCACATGGTATAACAACATTTAAGACCATAAAAAAAAGTCCTATAGCCAGTAAACAGATCATCATTTGTAGCAATAAATAATATTTCCAATCAGGTCTTTGGGCCCTAATGGGGTTGCTAGGTTTGCTACCCCTTTGCTTTCCATTATCCTAGGTAAATTATGTGATATTGTGTAAGGATGATGTACGAGGACAATGATGTATTTTTTGTGGTATGGTAGGTATTAGCAATAACGGTCAAGGGATGCTGGTACATGTTTTTCATTGTAGCCCAGAGAAATACAGCAAATAGCCATCAATCTAACACTTTGGAGTTGATTTACTAAAGGCAAATACACTTTGCACTACAAGTGCACTGAGAGGAAGATCTGAAATTAGGGGAAGTTGTGCTGATTTTATCATTCATTCATGTACAAGAAAACATGCTATTTCTTATTTTCACTTGTAGTGCAAAGTGAATTTGCCTTTAGTAAATAAACCCCATAGTTATCTGACTCTGATTTAATGTAAGGAGGAAGAGTAAAGAGGTAAATGCTCCAATTTATCTAATTCTGTACAGTATACGTAAGTGTGACTAATTGGAATAAATGTTAAATCTAAAAGAAATGAGTGATTTTTAAAAGAACAAGTGTGCCTTGCTGCAAACGGGATAGTAGATGAATAATGATTACTGTGTAGAAAAATTAAACCATGCAAACATATTACAATATAAGATATTGTATGATATGCATAAGTATACAGTATGTTGGTGAAAACCATAATCCTTACTTATCGCAGGAAATAATAGAATGAACAAATATAATAAAAACAGAACTGCAGTTAATCGTCTTTTTGCCTTTTGCAGTGGCCAGAACAATTAATGTTTGGTTTCTATGGGTTTCTGTGTTTTGTGCATTGATTTTTGCCTTAATACGTAGAATATTCTATTGGCAAAGAAATAAGTGCAAAGTACTGTAATCAAAAGCAATCATTTAGAAACTGTTTTAGTTCTCTAATGCCCCGTACACACAATTGGAATTTCCGATGGAAACAGTGAGATGGACTTTTTTCATCAGATTTATCAGAGTTTTTTAATCGGAAATTCCGATGAATTCCATCGGACTTTAGATATACAACATGTGGAATATAGGGTACAGCGCTCATAAAATTTAAATATAGATTCTAATAATGTACAGATCAATATTAAAAACCGTGATAACTAGTAAATATTGAAAATACAATATCACAAAAATGGAAATTGTAAATGAAACAATCTGTATGTGACACTGAAAACACCAATAGTGAACACAAAACTCAAAATAGAAAAATCAATAAAAAATAGAAGGATTCACACTGTATGTGAGACACCCGGGAGTAGTGTTGTAGTCTCCTTACCCTGTTTAGATGACCACTAGGACAGTGGTCTCAGCATACATGGGGATTTTAGGTCTCCCTCCGGACCCTCTGTGGTGTATCTGAAGTGCTGTCTGCTTGTCTTAAACGATCAAAGAAAGAAAAAAAACCATAGCATAATACCAAAGGCGTAATTTAATTAAGCCAAAAAGTTGTGCACTTACAGGATCGAAGATATCAGATAGCGGTGTATATAAATCCAAATGTGATGGAGAGGCGGCGGCGGCATCACCTCCTTCTCCTGCTCTTATGCGCTCCGTGCTTCCTCGTTAGGAACGGCGTGATGACGTCAAGTATGCAAGCCACGCCTACGCGTTTCTTCACCACGGACGTCGTCTGGGATTGGCTGCTAAACTCGTGCCATCACGCATGCCCTTATATAATGCCGATCCGCCATTTTAAGTGGGGGCAAACAAAAATAAGAAACGGGGAACGGATAGAATAACCAGCATGATACTGGCAGCTGAATGGAGCAAGGAAAACAAGCCTAATTGTTAAGGAAAAAAACATCGCTATCTTGTGGCAAGATAACGGAAGTACGCGGAGCATACATTAGAAGCAGAAAGGGGGAGTCCGCCTCAACCACATGTCCAACATCCATAAAATGGAAATTTATATCACAAGATCCAACATAAAAAACAGGCAATTCATTATGAAGTACATAATATGAATTAAAAAGCACATATATCATTGAAATATTGATATTAAAATTAAATAGTTGATATTAAAATGAAAATTACAGATGAAGCTAAAAATGGGAGAAAATCAGGCTATAAATTAATAGTAGCATGGTTAAGAATTGTTTATGAAACAATTAATATCCCAGTCTACGTTTAACCCATGAGGCACATAGGACCGCATCTCAAATATCCACCTCGTCTTGAGTTTGGATATAGCGCGCACCCTATTCGTGCCTCTCCAATGTGGGCGGAGCTTTTCTATGGGGACAAACATGGTGCCATTAATTTGACGATTATGATATTTGGCGTAATGTTTGGATAAATTATGTTTAGGAAACCCACGTTTTATATTACCCACATGTTCCTCTAACCGGACATGTAGGGCCCTCTTAGTGCGACTGATGTACTGCTTAGAACATGGCCACTGAATAAGGTATATCACACATTCGCTGGAACAATGTCATATACCTTATCAGTCTGTGTGGATTGAAAATTTTCCAATTTCCGTCCTTTAAAAGAATTTAGCTCACATATTTTGCATTTACGACATGGAAAAAAAACTTTCATGGTTTGAAAGAAAGAGATTGTTTTGGGGGATCAATGATGTTAGGGGCTACTTTGTGGCGTAAAGAAGGTGCTCCTTTAAATATAACAACATAGAACAACCAAATCGGTTGTCTGTGATTTGATTAGCCCTATCAGTTCTCATGAGCATCGTATTACGATCCATGTCATTAACCATCTGAATGGTATCATCAATGTTTGTCTCTAAATATCCTTTTTCCAAAAATCTCTGCTTTAAAATCACACGTTTTTTCACTCATCACATATAGTGTGAATCCTTCTCTTTTTTATTTATTTTTCTATTTTGAGTTTTGTGTTCACTATTGGTGTTTTCAGTGTCACATACAGATTGTTTAATTTACAATTTCCATTTTTGTGATATTGTATTTTCAATATTTACTAGTTATCACGGTTTTTAATATTGATCTGTACATTA
Source organism: Rana temporaria (assembly GCF_905171775.1). Lineage (NCBI taxonomy): Eukaryota > Metazoa > Chordata > Amphibia > Anura > Ranidae > Rana > Rana temporaria. Next base: position 60,169,400 of record NC_053499.1, read on the forward strand.
TTAGAATCTCTTTTCAAATTTTATGAGCGCTATACCCTATATTCCACATGTTTTATACATTTTTGTATCACAAATTTTTGGTACTGGCAGCTATTTCATGCATTATTTAATTTATTTTATTACTATCATTCACATATATATCTAGCGCAGTGTTTTCCTTTTGGAATTTTTTATTGGTAGATATAGAACATGTTCTATATTTTTCCGATGGAATTTCGTCAGAATTCTGATGTGATTTGGCCGGGCAAAAGCCTGATCTTGTGTACGTGGCATTAATGCCCTCTCACATTTTCCCTGGGCTATTGCGGTGCATTAAAGCCTGCATGATAAGGTCAATTTTGTTGTGCATTAATATGTTTTGCAATAAGTAAGCTCACCCATGATGAACAACATGGTAACAGCCCAAAAACTGGACCAGACCCTTTTTTAATTCAGCACACCACAACACAGTATGCAGTGTTGGAAAATTGCTCACTACTGTTTCCCACTACTGTTACAGTGAGTGAGTGGGATGCTATTCAAAATAATAGCAGTTCAATGCACCAATACATTTTTTTTCTGTTTAGTTTCTGTTAAAATACTTGAGACTACTGATTGTATAACATTATTATAATGAACTTTGTAAAATAACCTTACTTTCTGTTGTGCCAAAGAGTTTTAATTGAGCTTTATGAATTTGCTGGTATGCACATTTCTGTTTTCTTTTTCAGGGTATTTTTGAGAAAGAAGTGCCAACTTCAAACTCTCAAGCCGCGTACACACGGGCCATTTTTAATGTCCTAGAAAAAACGTTGTTTTTTTCTACGTGATTCTTGTCAAGCCTGTCTTGCATACACACGATCGTGAAAAAAAATGCTCGAGCAAAGCGCGGTGACGTACAACACGTACGACAGCACTATAAAGGGGAAGTTCAATTCAGACGGCGCCACCCTTGGGGCTGCTTTTGCTGATTTCGTGTTAGTAAAAGTTTGGTGAGAGACGATTCGCGCTTTTCAGTCTTCTTGCTTTTCAGTCTGTTACAGCGTGACGAATGTGCCATCGCCATTACAAATGCTAGTTTTACCAGAACGAGTGCTCCCATCTCAAAACTTGCTTCTGAGCATGCACGTTTTTTTCACATCGTTAAAGCCTGTAGGACGTGAAAAACGACAACGTGAAAAACGACGTGAAAATTTAAAGCATGTTCCAAATTTTTAATGCCCATTTTTCACGTCGAGAAAAATGCTCTGGAGCCTAAACACGGTCGTTTTTCAATGACCATTTTAAAAATTGCATTTTTCACGTCATGAAAAACGGTCGTGTGTACGCGGCATCACATTTCAAAATATGTTTGCTATAAAGAGAAAATTCTCTAAAATACTTATTTTTTCTTACAGTGGAATCTTGTTTGTAACCATAGCTCGCTGAAACAGATAGCACGATCCATCTACATGACAGGCGTGCTTCTGGGAGCTCTAGTCTTTGGCAGCCTGGCTGACAAGTAAGTAATTAATGTCGCATGATAACAAGAATGACACCGCATGTTCGTGTAGACTGTGTGGTTATAGTGCCACAGATCATCTTGTTCCATAACCAAGCACAATAGTGTTTAATCAATTACTTGAGTTCTGTAGATATTAAAGAAAATTTTTAATATTTTGGCACTGGTTGTGATATCATTTTCACATCAGCCTTTGAACAAATAGTTTAACCAAAAGTTTAATGGAGGAAAGTAATTAAAGGCACATTTAAATTATGTCTAGAATGAAATTGTGACCTGTATTAGACTGCTTTGTGTAGCTGTACTGACCACTTACTTACTGTAAACTGGAGTATGGGAAGAAGTTCAGATAAAGACAATTGTACCTACATATTGCATGAGTAGTCCTGCTATGTACTACGCAATTACCGTATATACTTGAGTATAAGCCGACCCGAATATAAGCCGAGACACCTTATTTTACCACAAAAAACTGGGAAAACGTATTGACTCGAGTATAAGCCTAGGGTGTCCATCTGCATGCCTCACTGTGCCTCACTTTGCCTCACTGTGTCCATGTGCATGCCTCACTGTGCCCATGCCTCACTGTGTCCATGACTAGACTGATGTTTAACATGGGAGTCTATGGAAGGGATGCCCGGCTCTTGAAAAATGGGTGCTCACCAGCCGTAGGTCCCCCAGCAAACAAACTTAGCACACTTGTAGAGGAGAAATGGGGCTACATGTGTGCCAAGTTCCGGGTCCAGGAGGCCTACAACCGGCCGGTACTGGGTCCCTAAATCACGAAAAAATGACTGTTTAACATTGGAGTCTATGGAAGGGGTGCCCGGATTTGAAAAATCGGTGCTCCCCAGCCGTAGGTCCCCCGGACAACAAACTTTGCCAGCCGGTACCGGGTCCCCAAAGTCTGGGAAATCATGCGCAAAAAGGTGACTCGAGTATAAGAAGAGAGGGGCATTTTCAGCACAAAAAAATGTGCTGAAAAACTCAGCTTATACTCGAGTATATACGGTAATTACAAAAACAGTTTGACTCATTTAAAGTCTAATGCTGGCTTCACACCTTAGTGTTGCGGTAACTCATGGTAAGCTGTTCATTGCTGCAACACATAGTAAAGTGGAATCAGAGTTGCAATGTTTTCTTTTTGATAGTCACTCAAATGCACCAGACGAGAAGAACGGGTAAATGTAACCAAATTACACAGTGGGAGAGGTTAAAGGGGCATGGTTAAATAAAACTTCACTTCAAGTGATTTTAAAAGTGTAATAAAAAATAACAAACATGTTATACTTACCTGCTCTGTGCAATTGTTTTGCACAGAGCAACCCTGATCCTCTTCTCGGGTCCCCCGTCGGCACTCCTGCCCCCCCTACGAGTGCCCCCATAGCTAGCGACTTGTTCCTTTGACACACATCTGCCCTAACCCCACTTCCTCCTCACTGGCTGTGATTGGCAGCAACAGGAGCCAGTGCAAGAGTCACTGGATTGAGATGGGGCTCAGGTAAGTATAAGGGGGGCTGGGGGAAAGCTGCATACGGAAGTTTTTTTACCATAATGCAGAGAATGCATTAAGGAAAAAAAAACTTCTGCCTTTAGAACCACTTTCAGGAATAAATTGTATGTAGTGTTCGAGAGTCATATAAAACCCAGCATACAGAGTGCAGTGGTTAGGAGTATGAAATATACAACATAGTTCCTATATGTAAGACACTGGGTGCAGAGGTCAGAAGTGCATACAAAGTTCAGGTTAACGTAAAAAGCACAGCATGCAGGAGTTTGGAATACATAACGCACAGAGAGCAGGGATCAGAAGTATGTAATGCACAGAAGCTGGGGTCAGGAGTATGTAATGCAGAGTGCAAGTCTCAGGAGTTCCTATAGCATTGAGTTAACAGGCCGAGAGTGTGTAACTTGCAGGGTGCAGAGGTCAGGAGTGCATACCATACAGAGTGCAGGGCTCAGGATTACATAACACAAAGAGTGCAGAGTTTAGGCGTGCATAACATACAGAGTGCATGGGTCAGAAGAGTGAAAAACACAGGCCAATGTACAGAGTACAACCAAATTACACAGAGTGCAGGGGCCAGGAGTGCATGATGCACATAGTACAGGGTTCACAAGTGTGTAACGCACAGAGTTCAGGGGTCAGGCATACATATTGAGTGTAGGGGTCAGGAGTACATAATACACAGAGTACTTGGGTAAGGACAGTGAAAAACACAGGCCAGTATACAGAGTACAACCAAAAATGACTTTCTCTTCCCAGTAAAGCCCCCCCAGGCCCATAACACCCACAGTACAGATATCCTCCAACAGCTCAAATTTCCCCTCAAGACAGGTTACCCCCCAGAGCATTAAACTTTCCCTCCAGCAAGAACCCCTACTCATAGAACACCCCTTCAGTACAGACTTCCCTCGTACAGACCACCCCCTCTGAACAGACCCCCATCCAGCCCCTTACCAGTACAGAATTATCTACCAGTACAGACTGCCTATTTCCCCATCAATACAGACCCCCTTCCCCAAACTCAATCACCTGTTGCAATGGAGACCTCAGGTGCTGTTTACACCTCAGCTGTGCCATGTGTCTATAGAACTGCATCTGTTTGACTGGCAGAAGTGCCACTGTAGTGCAAATGCCTTGGGAATTACAGTGCCATGAAGAAAACAAAAAAATGTGTCGGCCAATTTCATGCTTGAGACCCAGGATTGCAACTGGATGTTGGGCACATGCCCAGGATGCCTGGAGCTAGCAATGCCCATGTCCAGGTTTAGCTGTGTTGTACATTGGAAGCCCATTCAAAATGAAGGAGCATCTTTAACAATGTACATTAGTGGGTGATAACACACCACAAGGCAACATACAAATGTGGGCCCTAAAGGTACCACCACACATTCAAAAATATTTCAGATCTAACCATTTACGGTTGGATTGGGGAACATTCATAATGTTGTAGGCCTTTATTAACATCTCTGCAGGGCTATCTTTTGGGCAAAGGGCAATTGAGCAAGGTGGATCTTTCTCAGCCAGAGATTATTGTTATTGTATGCCTGAACGATGGGTTTGTTTCTACAGTGCTCCCTCTCAACTATTCATAGGAATAAGCCTGCATGTTTTCTTGATACCAACATGCATAATTGTAGAAAGGTCTTATATTAGAAAGATCAGTCACTGACTGAATTATGCATGTATATTAATATCAGTGTATTACAGATGAGATGATTACAATTTAGTGATTAAATTGCTTAGTAGCAAAATATTAAAAACAACCCTGTAGTTTAGTTTTAAAGGTGATACTATACCCTTATGAAGTAATCTTTGAATAAGCAGATGCTGTATACCGTAGACAAGACATAATAATGTTCTCTCTGTATTCTGAAACTGTTCACTCAAGCAAGAAAGGAAAAAATCTGTTCACTATGAATGTCCTGAACTGGGAAAGGGAGAACCCACAATTGTAAATGATGGGAGAAATTCCCATAGTGATGGTGCTAAGTCCTTCATTAAAGAGTGACAGTCATCAGATATTAATAACTCTTGGTGATAGAGCTGTCTATTTATTTTATACATAATCCTATTTCTCTGTACTAATCAAGGTTTTGCCATGATAATGTATTTCTCTATTCCTAGGGTAGGCCGAATGGAGATCCTGACGTGGTCATACTTGCAGATGGGTGTAGCTGGCACTTGTGCTGCATTTCTGCCAACCTTCGATGCCTACTGTGCATTCCGCTTCCTATGTGGTGTGGCTTCCTCTGCTATCTCTGTCAATAGCATTTCTTTAAGTAAGTACATACACTTATCACACAGCTTTTGTTCAGAACCATTACATATTGTAGTTTATTATGGTTTATAAAGATGTGTTAAGCAAAAATGACCAACATGCTTGGATGTCTTTCAGCATACACGTGTAGCGCTTACTCCCAGAGAGAACACTAAATATGTACCGAGGTCTCCCACAACAGTACAGAGGCTGCCAGTCATGCAAGCTCAGTCACACACACTGACAATTCAGGCTCAGTCTAGGGCAGTGATGGCAAACCTTGGCACCCCAGATGTTTGGGAACTACATTTCCCATGATGCTCATGCACACTGCAGCGTAGTTGAGCATCATGGGAAATGTAGTTCCAAAACATCTGGGGTGCCAACATTCGCCATCACTGGACTACGGGATGACTTTTCAGTATTTATTGCTGAACGGGGGAGGGGTCTAGGGTCACAGGATAATCCAATAGGAGGAAAACCTTCTCTCTAATACTTCCAATAGCAGCTTTTCTGAAGGTAACAGGGAATGGCCAGTATATCTACAACACTACAGCAGCAGTCCGTAGCAACCTCTGGCACTTAGTTCCCTTCTGGTACTTGCACAACTAGTAGTCAACAGCAAGATCTTTACTCACTGTGTATCAGGAGCTGTTTGCCACCCAGCATCCACAGATAGATCCTCCTCAGTCAGTGAGATAACAAGATCCTTCTTCAGACCAGGACTTAATGACAGTGACCTCCAGCAAGTATATTCCTTTGGCAATCTTTTTTCCAGGCTCTCAGGTCCAGACTGCAGGCTCTTGTCTCCTGTTTCTTCTACTAGGGGCTGCAGCCCCAGGAGGACTGGAACCCTCCTTGAAGAGGAAAGAACACTCTGGCAAGGTTTCCTAAAGATTTTCACCTCTCCAGCCACCTTCTGGTTGCCTCAATCCAGGAATTAACTAGGGCATGATAAATATTTACACTGATCATTTGAAACTCCCTACCCTATACTCTGGAAACTTCTTTCAGGAAAGTGGAAGGATTCAAACTCTTAATACTCTTAAGGATACCCTTAACAAACAAAAACAATCAATTACTGTTCCACTCACTACAATAGAACCAAAAACACAAGAATTCACCAGTTGCTCAATCTGCTGGTTCACCCTTTAAAACAATTTTTGACATCACACGGAGCCGCGCCATCCTACCGACAGATTGCCTGTTTTTTTTTTTTTTTTCCTTAGCACATACCTCTTAATCAGGATTTTGACCTCACGGCGATCCCGCGGGAGTGGGCGTTCCCAAGCACTGCCTGTGATTGACAGGCTTCCGAACGGCGCATACTGCACATCACAGGTTGCCGACAGAACCCGAACGTCGGTGCGCAGGCGCCGTATAGAGCCGCACCGACGTTCGGGTTCTTTCGGCAACCTGTGACGCGCAGTATGCGCCGTTCGGAAGCCTGTCAATCACAGGCAGTGCTTGGGAACGGCCACTCCCGCGGGATCGCCGTGAGGTCAAATTCATGATTAAGAGGTATGTGCTGAGAAAAAAAACCAACCACCGGCATTCTGTCGGTAGGATGGCGCGGCTCCGTGTGATGTCAAAAATTGTTTTGAGGGTGAACCTCCACTTTAAATAGAAAGTAATTTTAAGAACACAGGAAAAATATCTAAGAGCTTTAATATATATTAAAGCTGAACTCCAAACACATTATTAAACACATTACAACTGCTGCTTTACAGGGGATTAAAGGAGGCTGATATCAGGACAGGTCCAGGTAGTTATGCCAGCTCAATGCAAACATGCTTTGAATGCTTGTTCTATTAAAGGGGTTGTAAAGGTTCATGTTTTTTCACCTTAAAGGGGTTGTAAAGGTTTTTTTTTTTCTAAATAGGGTCCTTTAAGCAGGTGCATTGTTGGTTCACTTACCTTTTCCTTCAATTTCCCTTCTATATGTTTTTTTTCTTTGTCTGAATTTCTCACTTCCTGTTCCTCCTCAGTAAGCTTGCCCCCATCATCCGAGCCAGCCATTCTGGCTGGGGTTTAGTCAGCGTGAGCGTTCACAGCGTCTCCCCACAGAGATGTAGTCCCAAGGGAGGGGTGAGCATGCTGATTAATCCCCAGCCAGAACAGCTCGGATGATGGTGGAAAGCTTACTGAGGAGAAACAGGAAGTAAGAAATTCAGACAAAGAAAAAAAACATTTAGAGGGGAAATCGAAAGAAAAGCCAACAATGCACTAGATTAAAGGAACCTATTTAGAAAATAAAAAACAAACCTTTAAAACCCCTTTAATGCATCCTATGCATTAAAGTGGAGGTTCACCCAAAAAGTTAACTTTTAACATTAGATTAAGGTTCATTTTGTCAAGGGGAATCGGGTGTTTTTTTTTAAATCGAAGCAGTACTTACCGTTTTAGAGAGCGATCTTCTACGCCGCTTCCGGGTATGGGCTGCGGGACTGGGTGTTCCTATTTGATTGACAGGCTTCCGACGGTCGCATACATCGCGTCACGATTTTCCGAAAGTAGCCGAACGTCGGTGCGCAGGCGCCGTATAGAGCCGCACCGATGTTCGGCTTCTTTCGGCTACTCGTGACGCGATGTATGCGACCGTCGGAAGCCTGACAATCAAATAGGAACGCCCAGTCCCGAAGACCATACCCGGAAGCGGCGGAGAAGATCTATCTCTAAAACGGTAAGTACTGCTTAGATTTTTTAAAAAACACCCGATTCCCCTTCACAAAATGAGCATCAATCTAATGTTAAAAAATTTTTTTTAAGGTGAAAAAACATCTGACGATTACCTGTCCCCAGCACCCCGGTTTACTTACCTGAGCCCTCGAAAGTCCCGCATCGAGAACAGGCTTGATCTCGGCCCAGTCTTCTCGGCTCTTTGTTGGATAGATTGATAGTAGTGCAGCCATTGGCTTGCACTGCTGTCAATCAACTCCAATGATGCGAGGGCTGGGGGGCAGGGCCGAGTCCTGTAGTCTGTGGCTATGGACGCCGAATACAGGACTCAGGAGCGCGCCCGCAAGGTAACCCCCTTGGGAGAGAGCTTCCCAGCGGGGTTAGCAGAAGCGGGGAGGAGCCAAGACAGTCGCCGAGGGACCCCAGAAGATGAGGATCGGGGCCACTCTGTGCAAAACGAGCTGCACAGTGGAGGTAAGTATGACATGTTTGTTATTTAAAAAAAAAATTGAAGCTTTACAATCACTTAAATTCTCTGCCATAATTCCCAGCTCTGATCCTGTTCACATATGAGTTTGTGTCCATTGTTTGCATTCATCATTACTCCTTTTGCCATATTGATAAGAAACTTCAGAAACTACCAAAAACTGAAATATAATTTTAAGTGGACCAACCCTTTAAATGGTAGTTTTCTACACATCCCCTGAAAGATAAATAAAATAAAATAAATTGTGGTATGTGAAATATGTCCTCGAATGTTCTAGGACTGTGAGTAGACTAACTCATCTCATTGTTCTCCAAGTACTAGAATGGATGCCCAAAGATGGCCGCACACTGGCTGGAAACTTCTTTGGTATCTCATACTCGTTCGGACAATTGGTTCTGTCTGCTATGGCGTACAAGATCAGAGACTGGAGATTGCTTCAGTTTGCCGTCTCAGCTCCATTTTGTATCTTCTTCATCTATTCCTGGTAAGACCACACTTGTTATGTTTACCAGATTGAAAACTGGCAGATAATGTTTACAGTAAATTAAAGTATGATACTACCCTCCACAATCTCCCTGTTTTCCATTTAGGTGGTTACCAGAATCTGCACGATGGCTAATTCTTCGGGATGAGCCAGAAAAAGCTTTGAATCACCTTCGAAAAGCTGCCAATGTTAATGGGAAAAAAAAGGAAGGAGAAAAATTAACCGTACAGGTAAGTAAAGTAGGTACTTTAGTTAACAGGAAAATCTGGATACTAGACACTTACAGAACTGAATCCTGACCAAGTACATAAATGGATGGGGGGCGTGGCCAGGACAGGCATGTGAGAGGACGCATCTCTCACAGCTCCCAGCGCTGATCCGGTATTGATCCTCCCCCGGCCGTTATTCCGGTTCGAGACCGCCATATGCTGGAAGCCAGCACTCCCGGGACCACAGCGGTACCACCACCGGCGTTGTGCACCAGGGGAAAGACCCGCAAAGGACAGGTGGAGATCGCGGGGATGGAGGCCCAAGATGGCGCCGCCGCGCCAACTGCCAGAGGGACGCCTCGTGGAGCGGACAGAACGGGCCCCAAACAGGGTAAGCCTGCCAAGACCCAGGGAAAAGAGGCCCCCAGGGACATGCTTTACTATGCCCAAAAGATGTCTGGAACGGGGGGGCCAGAACAACCGTCCCGCTCCGGTGCCATGCACCAGGCTAGACCCGCAGCACAGGGCGACAGTGTCCCACTATACTGGGGGGAGGAGGAGGACAGAGAAGGAGCAGGCCAGGGACCGGAGGACGAGCAGGCCCCAGACGCACAAGCTGAGAATGCTGTGCAACCCACGCTGGCAGACATACTTAAAGCAGTTAATAAATGTACTGCATCTGTGGACACTTTGAAGGAGCAGTTTGGTTTACTAAGGCAGGATATGCAAAAGATTCGTGAACGTACTACTGCAGTGGAAAGCAGAGTCAGTGAGGTGGAGGATCAGCTGCAGCCCATGGCCCAAGACACCAGAGCTGCCCTGCAGATGGCAAGAGACGCTTATGACCGCGTGGAAGACATGGAGAACCGTCTCAGACGCAATAATGTCCGTATAGTAGGGCTGCCGGAAAGGGTGGAAGGTAAAGACCCCACCATGTTTGTAGAGAACTGGCTGATTGAACTTTTTGGCAAAAATACGTTGTCACCATTTTTTGCGGTGGAAAGAGCCCACCGAGTACCTTCGCGCCCACCGCAGCAGGGGGGCCCCCCTAGATCCATCCTGGCAAAACTACTCCACTACCGGGACAGGGAGGCGGTGCTGCGTCAGGCTCGGGAGCGAGCTAACATCCAACACAATGGCGTCCGGGTGTCATTTTACCCAGATTTTTCGCAGGAAGTACAACGGCGCCGGGCCAAATTCCTTGATGTAAAAAGGCGACTGCGACGGATACAACTCCCATATGCTATGCTCTACCCAGCGAAGCTCCGGGTGGTGGTGCGGGGTCAAGCCCAATTCTTTGAGTCTGCAAAGGAGGCCATGTCATGGCTGGATAGAAACGAGCAATCTTTACAACGCCAAGCACAGGAGGAGGGGGAGTGAGGCATGGGCAAGTTATTTTTACTTTTTATTTCTTTGGTTTTGCCTCCAGTCACTGACTATGCAAGATTGAAATGTTTCTATGCTTCACTGCTGTCCCTTTTTTAGGGGGGATCCCCTACAATTTGCCTGTTTGAATATTCCTTTTTCACTTACCCTTTGGCCGGGGGAAATTATGATTGGCAGCACATCGTGAGGAAAGCTGTTCTAAGTAAAATGATTTCTGTGACTGAAGTAAGCCGACGTTTAGTCGCACAAAGTGCTGGAGCCGCCCTGTTGGTGGACACTGATGTTTCGGGACCCGTTTGGTCCGCAAGTTATGCTAACTTTTGTTTTTCTAGCTACCATATGAAGACAGAGGTACATCTTAACAGACCTGGGCCGTTGGCCCTTACGCAAGATACTGTGCAGGAGAGGACAGAACTGGGGGGTGGCCCGTTTTCCCGACGGTGGGGTCAGACTGTGCATTTTTGCCCACAAGTATATTGCTTTCTGATGTTAAAGGAAGACACCCATGGCTAAGGTACCTATTGTGTCATGGAACGTGAGGGGTATGCTTTCTCCATTGAAACGCACGATGATATTTATGTGTTTAAAGAAATTTCTGCCTGGGGTGATATGTTTTCAGGAAACACACCTGACTGCGGATACTGTGGGCTTTTTGAAATATGTGTGGGCGGGCAAGGCATATCACTCTACACACACCTCCTTCTCTAGGGGGGTGAGTGTACTAGTGCACAATGCCCTGGATTTCCAGGAATTTGACAGTGCGGTAGACTCTGAAGGTCGCTATGTATTCATCCATTGCAAAATTGGTACATTGATTTGTGTATTGGCGTGTGTTTACATCCCCCCGCCGTTCACGGCAGCGGTGCTCAGGCTCCTCCTTTCCTTTTTAGGGGGCAGGCCGGAGGTTCCGTTGCTCGTGATCGGCGACTTTAATTGCTGTCTGGACCAGGTGGCGGATAGACATCCGTGCCCTAGACCCTCTGCCCTCGCTAGGAGTACTCCCCTGGCGCGGTTGTTGCAAGAGGTGGGCTGGACTGATATCTGGAGGCACCGTAATCCAGGGGGCAGGCAGTTCACGTGCTTCTCGAAGACGCATGGCTGCCTGTCCAGGATAGATCTGGGGGTGGGTAACGCAAGCATGCTTCCACTGATAGCAGACCTGTCGCATAGGCCCCGTAGTGTGTCGGATCACTCGGCCCTGGTGGTGCAACTCTGCGTGGCACCGCAGGGGAACCTGGTTAAGGCACCATGGAAGCTGAATGCATTTTGGTTGAAATTGATTAGATCCCACACCGAAATAGAGGACAGTATACGGAGGTATTTTGTTGCGGAGGAGGGGGTGGAACGAAATGTGCTACAGTGGGATGCCTTTAAGGCTTATCTTAGAGGCCTCCTCATACGGGAAGTGACTGGGGTGAAGAGGGCCTCTGCTGCATTACTGATAGAAGTGGAGAACAGGGTCCAGGAAATGGAGCGGGCTTACATTACAGATCCTTCTGATTCGGCCAGGGAGTCCTGGCAGGCGGCTCAGTCCGCCTACCAGCAGTTGCTCTCCTCGTCAGCAGAAAAGAAGAGATTCTTTGCCAAACAGGCGTTTTTTGAGGAGGGTGAGAAAACCGGCCGTATACTGGCACGGATTGCGAACTCTCATCAACGGTCACCTGAGATAGGGGCTATTAGAGCTAGGTCAGGAGGGGTAGTCTCTCAGCCAGACCAGATTATGCAGGAACTGGCGGGTTTCTATGAAGCCCTGTACAGTTCCGGCGCGGCATACACCCAGGAGGATCTGGAGCTATATTTGAACCAATTGACCTTCCCGGGACTGTCAGATAATCAGCGTATTTCGCTGGAGAAACCAGTTACTGTTGAGGAACTGCAAGAGGCAGTCAGTGCCTTCCCTAATTGTAAAGCCCCGGGGGAGGATGGGCTGCCCATGGAGGTATACAAACAGTATTCGGGGGTGTTGCTGCCACAGCTTTTGCAGGTTTTTAACAGCGCCAGGGAGGGAGGGACTTTGCCCCCTTCCATGTCCAAAGCAAATATAGTACTGTTACTTAAGCCAGGCAAGGACCCCGTGGACCCGGGGGCCTACCGTCCCATTTCCTTATTACAGAGTGACGTTAAGATCCTGGCCAAGGTGCTCGCCATCCGGCTAAATGGGGTGGTGACTTCCATAGTACATGGAGACCAAGCTGGGTTCATGCCTAACAAATCAACGGCGGTTAATTTGAGAAGGTTGTTCCTTAATATACAAGCGCGGGCAGACAACATGGGCAGTAGGGCTCTACTATCCTTAGACGCAACAAAAGCCTTCGATAGTATCGATTGGAATTATCTTTGGACCGTTTTGCGGAAATTCGGATTTGGCCCTATCTACATTTCCTGGGTGCGGCTGCTGTACAGCCAGCCGCAGGCAGCGATACGGACATTTGGCTCGTTGTCGGCGGGCTTTGCACTGAGGAGGGGGACTCGGCAGGGTTGCCCCCTGTCCCCCCTCCTCTTTGCCCTGGCTATTGAGCCGCTGGCCATGAGTATCAGGGCTAACCCCCGCATCACCGGTTTTTGCTATGGCGACATGCAGGAAAAGGTGATGTTGTATGCTGATGATACGCTTCTGCTGCTGGGAGACACGGATTCCTCCCTTAGAGAGGCTATGATGGCAATCACAGAGTTTGGAAAATTCTCTGGCTTGCTCATAAACTGGACAAAGTCAGCACTGCTTCTGTTGGATGGTGATGACACACAAGTAATTAACGCTGTTTGCCCCTTATCCATTACTTCATCCTTTAAATATCTAGGGGTACAGGTAACGGCCCGGCCACGAGATTTCATACATCTAAATATTTCCCCCCTGTTGTTGAGGTTTAGGGATAAGGTTAAAACTTGGAAGGCCCTGCTTCTGTCGGTTGCTGGGAGGGTGAATCTAATCAAGATGATACTCATGCCGCAACTGCTGTACTTTCTACACAACACCCCCATGGTCATCCCCCTGAAAGTCTTTCACACCGTGAACAGTATTTTTCGGGGACTTATCTGGAAGGATAAGAACCCTAGGATTAAGTTGGAACACCTGCAGAGACCTAAAGATAGCGGGGGATTGGCGCTGCCAAACCCCTGGCTATACTATTTGGCGGCTCAGATGCAGCAGCTGGTTGGCATGTTTCGGCCGACGGTGCGGTCCTCGGCTCAGAGGCTTATGGAGCACACCGTGGGCGGAGGTCCGATCCCTGAGGCGTTGGAGGCGCAGGCATTTGCTAGACCGCACAAGAAGCTCCCCACATTTAGTCTGATTCAGAAGGTATGGAATAAGGTTAAATATGTCCAAGGCGCAGAGGGTTACACGAAGTACAGTCCCATATGGCTAAACGACACGTACACTGAACTGGCTAAACTACAGTCCGGTGCCAGGTGGAAACACTATGGGATTACACACCTTACCCAAATATTCCGAAACGGGGTACTTCGCACGTTTCCGGACTTGCGGGAGGCGTTTGGCCTGCCACAGTCCATGTACTTCTCATACATACAGTTGAGACACGCAGTGGCGGCACAGGGTCGCTCCTCTGAGTGGTGCCTGTCGCCGACCCCTGCTTTTGATCTTCTGGGGGAGGCTGGGACGTCTAAGGGCTTTATCTCCCAATGCTATGCCATCCTGTTGCAGTATGTGATGAAGCAGCATCCCCTGAAGATACGGGAAAGGTGGGAAGCTGATGCAGGGGACTTGGACGGGGAACAATGGGAGGGAATTTTTCAGGCAGTAGGCAAGTGCTCACTGAATGTCTCACAGAGGCTCACGCAACTGTACATTTTGTTACGAATATATTATACCCCACACAGACTCCATAGAATGAACCCACAGCTCGACCCTACCTGCACCAGGTGCAAGAGAGACCATGGAGACCTGATACATATGCTGTGGAGATGCCCAAAACTCCACACATATTGGGCGGGAGTCGTGAGTACCATCAACTCAGCATTTGGAGTGTCTCTTCCGCAGGACCCGAGGGCTTGTCTCTTGGGGGCTCTGGAGGAGTATGAATGGGAGGAGATGGACAGGGAGGCGGTGCAAAGGGTCTTATTCCAAGCTAGGAAGCTCATTATGGTTCACTGGAAGGCCGAGGCTCCTCCGACGCTGGCTGAATGGATCAATAACATTGGGACAGTGCTGAGGATGGAGAAGGTGATATATCAACACAGGGGTAATGCCCAAAAATTTGAGAAGTTATGGGCAAAGTGGCTGGATGTGCCGGGTCTGGCCCCTGTGGACCTGGTGATGGACAGGCTTCTGGGCATTAATATTGGGTGAGGTGGGCATTGAGCCAATTGTCGGGAGGGAAATGTTTGACTTGCTTGGGGGGGGGGGGGGGGGTTTACCTCCTGTTCATAGATGTATTCTGAATATGTGGCTGTCTCGCTGCAGATCTTTATTTTCCCCGCACTGTTAAGGGGACTTTGTATACCTTGTACCTCTGTAAACTAAACTAAATAAAATTTTGTTGGATTAAAAAAGTACATAAATGGATTATCTAACATCAAGTTCCATTTATGAGCAGGCTCTAAACTATCTGTTTCTCTACAATAAGTAGCTGTAATAATAATAATAATCACCATGACAATGATAACAGTAGTATAAACTGTATTGCAGCTTGTCAGCTTCTGTCATTGTGAAAATAGGATATCTTTATAGTCTAGAAGTCAGTCCGCTTACCTCGGCATGATAATCTACCATCAAAGGGTAAATGTTGATCCACTTGTATGCTTAGACATTCTAGACATTGTTTTCAGCCAATCTTTATAATCAATGCACTTGTTCTTCTGCTAGATACTGTGCTCTGAGATGCAGAAAGACATCCTGATAATAAGGGCATCGCACTCAGTGTTTGACCTTGTCCGTACTCCGACTATGAGGCGCATGTCCCTGAGTCTCATTATAGTTTGGTAAGTCTTACAAGTACACAAGCTTTTTACATTGGGTAAAATCAAAAGTGCATTAACCTTAAGAAACCAAGCATGAAATATTTTCATTGATCTGATTGATCTTGGACAACATTGCTATTTGCATTATGTTAATAAATAAGAACATGGAGGGCTAATTAGACAACATGCAAAGGGAAAAGGACAGCTTTAAATGTCTGGCATGATCAAAATTAAAGTGATACTAAAAGACAACATTTTATGATTTTTAAACTAACAAATGTGTTATACTTACCTGCTCTGTGTAATGACTTTTCACAGAGCTGCCCTCTCCGCTTCTTGGGTCTCCCACCGGTGCTGTCTCCTCCCCCATGCTGAGTATTCAATCACCCCCGACCACTGCTTCATGTGTCCTTAAGATACACAGGATGGGGCCAGCCCTGCTCCCTTCTCACTTGCTGTGAGTGACAGCAGCGGCAGTCAATTGCTCACACTGCTACCTCCGAGCAAATGAGGAGGCATAGAGCTGGGAGAGCATCTGCTCTCATGCACATCGCTGGATGGAAATCAGGCTCAGGTAAATATTTGGTGGCAGCAAACTGAGGGTTTTTTACTGTAAGGCCTCGTACACACGGACGGACTGTCCGCTGAAAACTGTCCGCCGGACCATTTTCAGTGGACATGTCCGCCCGGAGATTTCTGTCTGATGGTTGTACACACCATCAGACAGAAATCCGCGCGTACACGATACGCGGTGACGTGGCCGCGCCGTCGCCGCGACAATGATGCGGCGACGTGCGCGGCCCTGGAAGTTCAAAGCTTCCATGCATGCGTCAAATCACTTTGACGCATGCGAGGGATGGTGGCCGATCGGACATGTCCGGTGAGTCTGTACAGACGACCGAACATGTCCGACGGACAGGCTTCCAGCGGACATGTTTCTTAGCATGCTAAGAAATTTTTGTTCGCTGGAAAACGGTCGGCTGGACAAATGTCCGCTGGAAACCTATCCGGTCGGCCATACACACCACCGAACATGTCTGCTGAAACTGGTCCGCGGACCAGTTTCAGCAGACATGTTCGGTCGTGTGTACGGGGCCTTATGCATAGAATGCATGAAGGTAAAACTCCTTCAGCCTTTAGGATCACTTACATTTTTTTTGCATTTATTGAGCATATCAAACCAAACACTTACAAAATGGTGTATTTAACAGACCAAAAGGGAAAAAATAATAGATGTTCATTGTTGGGGTTTACAATACATACAGTTTAATCTAGTGTGCATTATTTTCAAATATTTGCTGGATAACATGAATTATAAAACTCCAAGGATTTTTATCCTAGGCTTGTGTTTAAAGCAGAACTTTACCCATTTATGCAAGGTGCTCTCGCTTCTCTCTTGCTTCCCCCCTCCCTCTTACACATTACCAAAAAAATATATATATATTTGAAAAGTAAAAACTTATTTTTTTCTTGCTAAACCCCAGCCTAGGCCAGGGTGACATAACCGCAGAGACAATACACGTGGGAGATCTTTGAAACTGCCTCCTGGGATGGCGATGTTACACATGACGCCATTTGCGATATGACTGATGTCATATATTGCGATATGACATTATATATGAGTTGCCCTACACGCCAGGGTACTTTTTGCTGTGCATGTATTTATCAGAGCCCATGAATAGGCAGGGCTGCATTCTTGTGAAAATCAAACATTATTGCAGAGCCCTGGCTTAGAGATGATTCATTCACTGTAAAAGTGCTGTCCCATGTCAGTACACACCTTCCTCTTGTTCTACAGTATGTTACATTTATGAGGGATACTGCTGAGCCCGTGCCCACTCCACCAGTCCAGCGTACCTTTGCCTCTCACTCCCAATAACAGAATGGGGTCTCGCAGAGCACCTAGCGTGGACCTTATGCATGCTCTCACTTAACTCCCCCACTCTCCTGTACATGGGGTCTCCATACCAGGTGTGCGGTCCCAGGAAAGGAGCCCTGTAATGGGAGTCACTTTGGGTGGGGGGGCTTGTGGTACTCAGCTTATCTTAGAGAGCTCTGGAAACTCCTTGTTCCACTCCTCCCGCCCCTCTTTTGTGCCTCGGTCACCCTGTGTCTATTAGGGGCACCGAGAACCTCAGTCGGGTCTGCACTAACCAGATTTACCGTATAACCACAACAGGCTCAGTATTTTCGTGTTACAATTGTTATCCAGGGTCTTATATGTGTGGTTTGTGTTGAAAGAATGAAGGGGCTCTTTCACTTAGGACAGTAATATTTCTGAACAATATGCCTAAAATATATGAAGATAAATTAATTCCACCTTTCCAACTGCTGGAATATTTTATGAGCTTGGTCTCATAGACTGTTGTATACTTTTTCCTAAATTGTTTGAGGTGTGAGGCCTCGTACAGACGAGAGGATATCTGCTGAAAACGGTCCGCCGGACCGTTTCCAGCGGATAAATCCTCTGGCGGATTTTGATCTGATGGCTGTACACACCATCAGATCAACATCCCCGTGGAATACATCCACTGTAACGTGGCCACGCCATCGCGGCGACGATGACGCGGCGACGTGCGTGACCCTGGAAGGTAAATACTTCCACGCATGCGTCGAATCATTACGACGCATGCGAGGGATGGGATCTGATGGACTTATCCGGTGAGTCTGTACA
This sequence comes from Rana temporaria, assembly GCF_905171775.1. NCBI lineage: Eukaryota > Metazoa > Chordata > Amphibia > Anura > Ranidae > Rana > Rana temporaria. Next base: position 60,187,480 of record NC_053499.1, read on the forward strand.
GACGACCGGATAAGTCCGAGGGACTGGATTCCAGCGGATAGATTTCTTAGCATGCTAAGAAATTTTTATCCGCTGGGAATCCGTCGGCTGGATTTTTATCCGCTGGGAAATGTCCGCTCGGACGTACACACGACCGGATCTATCTGCTGGAACTGATCCACGGATCAATCCCAGCGGATAGATCCGGTCGTGTGTACGGGGCCTTACTGTATCCCATTGTTCTATTGTATCTGTCTGCCTTGGGAGCAAAGTATTATGGGATGTATATGCTTTTGTGGATTGGCTTACATGGTAATGAAACCCCTGTCAGCTATTGGATGAGGGGAGGGAATTTCTACAGCAGCCACTCCTAAAAACGGTCTCCTGTTGAAAAGTTGAATACACCTGTGTGTCATGTTACTGGAGGAGGTAAAGTTTGCCCTGCCCTGTGGCATTATGCAAAGAAGGGGGGTGTATATTTCTTTGTGCCTGTGTTTGAATAAACAGTTTCGTGCTTCTCTTCACCCTGCACTGATGCCTCAACAAGTGATTCGTGGGCTAAGGACCTTGGATCGTGCTGGTACCGGGCAAAGGAAGCTTTTACGGCAGACATACTCTGCTTGAGTGTGAGGTCAGTCACATTGGTGGCAAGCGGTGGGATTGTGCTTTCTTACTGTGAACACATCCAAACCACCACCGGGATCCAAGGTCCGGATAGCAGGAGAGGAGAGGTACATATACCAGCCGCCATGGAAGAGGAATTCGAAAGAAGGTTCTTAGAGGTGGGGATACAGCACAGGGGATCAGTGTCAATGCGGGTCCTGCTGAGATGGTATGATGTTGTCTGCCGGCAACTCTGGAAGAAAGTGCTAGCCCGTGAGCAGCGCCACCAGGGAGAAATTCTCTCCTCTGTCAATGTAAGATACTGGTAGCAGTATGAAGTGAGAGTGCTGTTATTGGGGGAACAACCAAACCAGGAGTGGACAGCTGAGTTAAGCAGGCTGATCCAGGCAGAGATGCAGTTGGACGAGAGCTACAGAGCCCTCTATTGGTATGTAGCCCAAGCGTGCCCAGTCAGCTGACTTAGTAGCACCAAAACACAAAACTTGCATCTGGAAAAACAACTCCAGCTGGTTTAATGACCAGCTGACGTTGCTAAAGCAAGAGCGTAGAAGAGCAGAAGCTGCGTGGAAAAGGTGCTCTTCAGATAAAAACCACACCATTTACAAGATAATAACAAAGAAATATCACAAAAATCATTTCTCCAACATCATCGCAAATGCCCTTAACCGCCCTGTGAACTCTTCAAGCTGGTCACTCAGACTATGAATCCTGCTTGTTTAGAGGCCCCCAATTCTGATTCACAAGAATTTTGCAACGAATTATCGGATTATTTCATTAATAAAATTGAAAAAATCCGTGAAAGTATTCAGCAAAATGGAACCATCACCAACTCCCCCCCAAATCACAAACCTAATACCCACATAAATCCGCCGCAATCACCAAAATTCACTCTAAAACCCATTTCCATCGATGCCACTAAAAACATCATTGGGACTCTGCGTAATAGCACAGCACCCAATGATATCATCCCCACTAAACTGCTGAAAGAAAGTGCCGATATACTGGCACCAGCTATCACGCAGCTCATAAACCAATCATTCAAGGAGGGCATGGTGCCCACCTTGCTAAAACAAGGTACAATAAAACCAATTCTAAAAAAAACTACCCTCGACCCCAAAGACCCAAACAACCGGAGGCCCATAACAGCTCTAAATGTCTTCTCCAAGGTAATGGAGAAAGTAGTTGTACAATAGCTGCAACTGCATTTAGACACCCATAAATTACTCGATCCGTTTCAATCAGGCTTCCGTCCAGGTCACGGAACAGAAACTGCGCTGCTCAAAATATGGGGTGATGCTCTAGAGGCCACAGACGAAGGAGAATCTTGTCTCCTGATACTGCTGGACCTAAGCGCGGCTTTTGACACTGTAGACCACGGACTACTACTGGCTAGGCTAGCTGAAGTAGCCGGAGTCGCTGAAGGTGTTTTACCCTGGTTCTCCTCCTTCTTGGAAAACCGATCACAAATAGTGAAACTGGGGTCTTTCACTTCTGAAAAACGTACAGTGTCATGCGGAGTCCCTCAGGGATCTCCCTTATTGCCCGTATTGTTTAATATCTATCTTCGCCCTCTCTTTGAAATCATCAGTAACCAGAAGTTACTTTACCACTCCTATGCAGACGACACACAGCTGTATTTCCGCATCTGCAACAAAAAGGATCATTCTCTTGGACTAGAGAAATGCCTCCCTCTAATAGATAACTGGATGACAAACAGTTATCTTAAACTCAATGGTTCAAAAACAGAACTTATCCTGTTTCACGCTAACTGGAAAAATCACCCCGCGTCAACATGGACTCCCCCACCCATTCTGGGTAAAACTATCACCCCTAGCACCAAAGTCAAAAGTCTCTGAGTCATTTTCGATACCTACATGACAATGGATGCACAAATAGGGTCAGTAGTCAGCAGATCCCACCATCTGCGGCGCCTACTACGCAGACTCATGCCCTTTATCCCGAAAGAGGACATAGCAGTCGTGGTGGAAACAATCATCAATTCCAGACTCGACTACGCAAATGCCCTCTATCTAGGACTCCCCAAATACCAAATCACTCGTCTGCAAGTCGTTCAAAATACGTCCGCTCGACTAGTGACTGGGAAAAAACCATGGGAATCAATCTCACCTTCACTGAGATCCCTTCATTGGTTGCCAGTAAAAGACAGGATCACTTTCAAGGCACTCTGCCCAATACATAAGTGTATTCAAGGCAACGCCCCCCAATATCTATGCGAAAAAATAAAAGCCCATAACCCCAATCGCATTCTGCGATCCACCAATCAAAACCTCCTCCAGATACCCAAAGCCAGATACAAGTCCAAAGGAGATCGAAGATTTGCAGTCCAGGGACCTCGCCTGTGGAATGCACTACCAACCACCATCCGCCTGGAGTCAGACCACTTGGCCTTCAGGAGAAAGATTAAAACCCATCTCTTCTGAGGTCAAGGAGTTCCTTATCCATGAAATGGATACAGCGCCCAGAGGCGATTCAGTTCGCATGTGTTGCGCTTTACAAGTCTCTCTTTCTCTCTCTCTGTATATAGACTAGCCTCTCTGTATACCAAGTCTCTGTATATACACTAGCCTCTCTGTATACCCAGCCTCTCTGTATATACACTAGCCTCTTTGTATACCCAGCCTCTCTGTATGTACACTAGCCTCTCTGTATATACACTAGCCTCTCTGTTTACCCAGCCTCTCTGTATATACACTAGCCTCTCTGTATACCTAGCCTCTCTGTATATACAGTAGACTATCTGTATACCCAGCCTCTCTGTAAATACACTAGCCTATCTATATACCACAGCCTCTCTGTATACCACAGCCTCTCTGTTTCCCCAGCCTCTCTGTATACAGTAGCCTCTCTATATACCCTAGCCTATCTGTATACATTAGCCTCTCTTCTATTTACCCTAGCCTATCTGTATGTAACAATCCGCATCTGGTGGCACCATGGCAGGTGACGTGGCAAGTGACAATCTGCATCTTGTGGCAGGTAACGTGACAAGCTCTCTGGTGACCCCGATGTAAGGAGGAGGCTCTCTGGGGACCCTGATGTAATGATAAAGGCTTTGGGAACCCTGATGTAAAGATAATATATAATGTTTATATATGTATATATATATATATATATATATATATATATATATATATATATATATATATATATATTATATACATGTGTATGCCCGCCCAAGCATATGACTTTATTTACTGCGCTGCTATGGGCTCTAGCCCCAGATCTTTTGTAGACCTAGCAATGCCCCTGGAAACTCATGTCAGCTATTATATGCTGTTTGGGGGGGGGGGGGGGATTTCTCCAGCAGCAACTCAGTGTAATGCACAGTAGTAATGGTCATCTCCATCTAGCGACCAATGTGCACATTACTTAGGTCAATGTTATCCCACTAGAGCGAGCACATCATCATGAGAAACCTCCATAAACCTGTGAGGGGGGACCCAAGGTTTAGACTGCCTAGGAGGTTTCACTGAGTTTAATCTGGCACAGGTAATGGGATACAATTTTGTACCTTGCACCGCTTTTTAAATAAACTTGGTAGATTATGCCTGTTTCTAGACATATAATAATGTACTCCTACCTGGTGTCTTTATACTCATAAATACTAGGGATATTGCAGTTTTAATTTAGCTTCCACTACAAATTGTTAATTAGGTCACACTGACTGCAGGTAATGCAGAAAAATATTATGTTGGGGTTACCTGTATGTAATACAAATAAATTAAATAATTTGGGGCTACTTGTACCACATTTAAAAAAGGTAAAGTAATAACAAAATTGTTTTTCTCCTGTAGGTTTTCAAGTAACTTTGCCTACTATGGGCTGAGCATGGATCTGAAGGACTTTGGGCTTGGTGTATTCCTAGCACAGGCGCTGTTTGGGGGTGTAGAAATGATTGCGAAGCTCATAGTGATGTTGTTGATGACCTTGGTGGGCAGACGAGTCATGCAGTTTGCTTCCCTGTTCATGGCTGGAGTATTGGTTGTATCTTACAGCTTCATGCCTCAAGGTGACCCACCTAAATTAAGTACAATTTTTCAAAAGTAAATCACGGATGTAAATAATAAAGAAACGATATTGGGATTTTGTCTTTTAAATAAAAAAATAAGTTAAATATAGTGAATGCACTGACTTTCAAAGTTATTAAGCAGCAGTGTTGTATAATTGTTTATATCAAACAGCACTCTTAGCACAAAGTATGGTGATAATCATCATTTTCTAGTAAACACTATGGGCCAGATTTAGGTACATTTGTGTGTCTTTGTGCCGGCGTAGCGCATCTCATATGCGCTACGCCGACGTAACATTGAGAGGCAAGCTGAGTATTCACAAAGCACTTGCTCCCATATTTACGCCAGCGTAACGTAAATAGGCCGGCGTAAGCCCGCCTAATTCAAAGTAGGCAGGTAGTGGGCGTGTTGTATTAAAATGAATTGTGACCCCATGTAAATGCATGGCCGTGCGTGCGCATGCTCAGAATCACGTTGCATATACTCCCTAAGATACGACGGCTCAATGCGTACGTGAACGTAACTTACGCCCAGCCCCATTCACGCACGACTTACTTAAACAACGTAAAATCCGACGGCAGTTCCGACGTCCATACCCTAAACCACTTAGACCAGCTTTTTGGTGGTTTAACTTTACGCCGGAAAAACGCCTTACATAAACGACGTAGATTACAGCGACGGGCGCAAGTAAGTTCGTGAACCGGCGTATCTCGCTCATTTACATATTTGATGCGTAAATCAATGGAAGCGCCCCTAGCAGCCAGCGTAAATATGCACCCAAGATACGACAGCGTAGGAGACTTACGTCGGTCGTATTTTGCCACAATTCAGGCGTATCTGATTTAGAGAATCAGCGCATAGATACGACGGCGCACATTTGGTTTTACGACGGCGTATCAGTAGATACGTCGGCGTAAGTCTTTGTGAATCCGGCCCTATGCTCCTGCATCCTAAACTAACACTTTTATCTGCTGTTGTCAATGGCTAACCTGTAGACAAAAACTGATTATACCGGAGATCTTTAGGGTGGAGAATGTGGGATGGAAACCTGGTAGTTACAAGTCTGCACAGAGTGGCCGAACGCTGTAATGTATGGTGGGCTGGAGGGTAGAAAAACAATGTTAAGGCAGAGTAGACCAGAATGCCCTGTGTACATCACACCTCAAACAACTTGAGCATGTTATGTTAATGGCGTTTTGCCACATGAACTATAATAGGCAATTCTGTTTGAGAACCTCTGGATTCTTTGCACCCTTAGCAATAAGCAAACCCTAATTTTGCCATGTAGATGGAAATACATTCACAGAACCCCTATATCTAAAAATACATAAGACAAACAGATCCCCAGCAATCAGCTCCAAAAGCACACACTTCTCCAGTGACCACCTCTGAACTGACATGCACTTCTCCACTGACCAGTGTGACCACTACTTTACCAACATCCACCTTTCCACTGACCACCACAGCCCTGACACCTATATCTCCACTGACCACTACTATAGTGACAACACCTTATCCAAGGACTGCCACTAAACCGATGTGCACTTCTTCATAGACTACTACTGCACTAACATACACTTCTCCAATGACTGTACCAATGTGCATTTCTTCACTGAACACCACTGTATCGATGTGTTCACTTTTCCACTGAAAATCACTGCTCCAATGTTCACTCCTCAACTAACCACCAATGTACTTTCTTGTACTCCTTCACTGATCACCATTGTAATGATGTGCACTTAATCACTGGCCACTAATCTACATGCAGTCACTTCTCCACTGACTACCACTGTGCCAATGTGCAATTCCCCAATGACTACCAACATACCGATGCTCACTTCTCCACCAACCACCACTGTACTGACGTACACTAGTCCACTGACCACCACTGTGTCAACATGCACTTACTAACCACTGTGAACCAACGCAATACTCCACTGACCACCACTGTGCTGATGCACACTTATCCATTGACCACCACTGTCCCAACGTACACGCCTCCACTGACCACCACTGTTTTCACTTCACATCACTTTACTGACCACTGTGAACCAGTGCAATACTCTGCTGATCATGACTGCCACCAGACACTTTCCTACTGATCACCACTGTTCAAGCAAAGTGTTTTGCCAACTGATACCTTACTGAGACACTTCTCCACTGACACATCTCTATTGATTGCTGCCATAGTAATGTTGTACGAACTGCTACATTATGTACATTGTGCTAGACATTATACTTCTCAGGCTGCTGAACTCTGTATTGAACATTTATACCACTACAAAGTTTTCTCTATTTAATCTTATTCAACAAATTGGCACGCTTTTGCTGGTTTCTAAAAAAACAAAAAACATACTGCTACGCATCTGTCACTTGTAGTTCCAAGTTCCCAGACCAGGAAAAACAGAAGTTTTGGAGGGGAAACTTTTTTCTGATTAAAATTTAAAAAAAATGGTCTGATTTCTACAGAAAGATGTGAGAAGTTAAATGTGATGACATCCCTGCTAAATTAAAATATTCTCTAGGGTTCCTTCGGGAATCTAGTTTTTAAATTAAAAGCATACAAGTGGTAGAGTGGAAGCAAATGTATTATTGATTACTGTACATTAATACAATAGCAAGAAGTATCTGTAAATTGTGTCAACCCCGCCCCTGAAGAGCAACCTGTTCATAATTATCAATATTTTTACTTGTAGATAAGAATCTGCTGTGTACAGCCCTGGCAGTGACAGGAAAAGCTTTCCTGGCATGTGCTATAACCTGCATGTACTTGTATACTGGAGAGCTGTATCCTACAGAAATAAGGTAAGGTTCCTGTGAGTAACCTTGTGTAGCTGCAAATGAATATGGGCAGAGGATAAATGCTAGAAGGATTTACATGCATTGTGTTTTGTGACCCACAGGCAAACTGGAATGGGTTTTAGTGCTATGAATGCTCGCCTGGGCTCCGCTGTTGCCTCGATTCTGCATCTAACAGGAGATTTCTCTTTTACAATACTTCCTATGATGTTCGGAATCGCTCCTATTATTGCAGGCTTTTTCTCTTGCTTCCTAATGGAAACCAAAGATTCCCACTTACCTGACACTATTAATGAAGTGGAAAATAGGTGAGTTCTACTTTTCTCCTTTTGCCAATTATCTCACGTCCCCCTTAGCTTTGGGATGGAGTCCTTTGTCAATCTCTTTTTTTCCGGGTAAGTGGCAAGCAACACATTCTTACCTTCACACAACTGTAAAAGATCTATAAAGAATGGAGTGGTACAGTATATTAAATCTGTATGTTTTCTAGCCCCACCACCAGTCATGAAGCTTAGAGTTGTTTGGACTGCCTTGTTCTTAGTTAGATCAAAGTGTCATAAAATGAAAGATCTACAATTGTTTATGATGGATGGTGTGAAATATGAAGGTCAGCTGGGCACCAGTTCACAAATCTGAACTGGAAATTGTGCAATAAATTGCATCAATAAGCAATCAGTACAGAGGGAAGATTAATGAATCATAGCTACCACAAGAGGAACAGAGGGCCAGTTTCACATAGAACTGCGGCGGCGTAACGCATTGTAGATACGTTACACCGCCGCAAGTTTTCATCGCAAGTGCCTGATTCACCAAGCACTTGCATGAAAACTTACGCCGGCGGCCTCCGGCGTAAGCCCGCGTAATTCAAAGGGGCGTGTGCCATTTAAATTAGGGACGCTCCCGCGCCGGACCTACTGCGCATGCTCCGTTTTGAAATTCCTGCCATGCTTTGCGCGAAGTGACGTCATTTTTTCGAACGGCGACGTGCGTAGCGTACTTTCGTATTCCCGGACGTCTTACGCAAGAGAAAAAAATTTGGTAATTTCGACGCGGGAACGACGGCCATACTTTAAACAGCCCATACGTGGGCTGTGTAAAGTTAGGGCAGGTAAAACGACGACTAAAATTGCGACGGGAAACTAGACTAGCGACGACGTACCAAACGCGAAAAACCGCCGTGGATCGGCGTAAAACCTAATTTGCATACCCGACGCTGGAATACGACGCGAACTCCACCCAGCGGCGGCCGCGGTATTGCATCCTAAGATCCAACAGTGTAAAACAATTACACCTGTCGGATCTTAGGGCTATCTATGCGTAACTGATTCTATGAATCAGTCGCATAGATACTCTGAGAGATACGACGGAGTATCTGAGATACTCCGTCGTATATCTGCTGTGAATCTGGCCCATAGAGGCTGCCATAGCTGACATGGTGTCTGGAAATATTACTTGCTGGTTGTCATGCTGATCCTCTGACTTCAATACTGTGAGTTACTAACCTGAAACCAATATGCAGATAAGAACCTCTGACTTAACTTTGACCTTCCTGACCTTGTTCTAGGTTGGTAAACTGGCAAATAGAATTTTAAGAAGGTCAGCAAGGGGAGTTGCCATATTTTTAATTCATGAGTAAGGACATACTAAAAACTTGATTTATTTACCCAAGATAGTGTATGGTTAGCGGGGGGTGGGGCTGTGGGAGAGGGTATATGTTCACCATGTCTAAATGAATCATTGAAGAGCGAGGGCCGCTTAAGCAACTTGGTAACCGCTCGCCAGCCACAATGAGTGGAGCAGGCAGATGACAGCTCCATGTCCAGAGCAGACACCGACACAGCCCGTTCTACTCTATGGGCCCTCCGATCCAATGCCCAGATGGAAGGGGACAGATCTCCAGTCAGTTTACATTTATGGCTCCATAGAGGTGAACGGAGGGTTCGATTGGGTCAAACCGATCGTGTAAAAGGGGCCTAAGGATGCTTTCACACTGATGTGTGGTGGTTTAGCCACACTGAGGGTGCAGCGCAGTGCACCTGTGGCTTTCCTGCAGGTTAGCTGCACTTTGCCATAGATTTCTATTATATCCTGCAGGTGTGGTGCACTTTCTGAAAGCGCACCAAACACTCAGGTAATAACAGAAGTCTATGGCTCAGTGCTGCACCTGCGGATCAGTTTGAAAGCAGCCCAGTAACCACTGCAGAACAGATATGCCCATATATACACTGTGATGTTAGTAATAAACGTACCTTTAATAAAAGTTGTCGATTGAGGTATCGCAGGCTGTTGCTGTACCAGGCAGAGCGCATATGGGATCACTCCGCCTCTGACAGGAGTTGGCGCTTTACAGGAAGCATCGGCTTATGTGGCTATGCTCTGCAGACGCTTGAATCCTCTACTGACAGACTCATTCACAACACTGATGGTCTGGGATGGCGGTTCAGCAACCCATGATCTGGGCTTGCCAACCCACCATCCCAGAGCAGGAGGTCTCGGGCCACATCAGAGGGCTTTGCGGGCCACATGAGATCTTATGGGGCAGAGCAGTGCTGGAAAAGAGGAGTTTATGAGGTGCAAAAAAGTGTGAACCTGGACGTATTAAGTGTTTATGAATGTGTTTATGAATGTGTTTATGAATGTGCCTGGCGGCCGCTGGGCGGCCGCGATTGCTCGCAATCATGGCAGGACCATGGATCTGTGTGTGTAAACACACAGATCCATGTCCTGTCAGCGGTGAGGAGACCGATGTGTGTTCCCAGTACAGAGGAACACACATCGATCTCCTCCCCTTGTGAGTCCCCCTCACCCTACAGTTAGAACACACTTTAGGGAACATATTAACCCCTTCCTCGCCCCCTAGTGTTAACCCCTTCTCTGCCAGTCACATTTACACAGTAATCAGTGCAGTTTTATAGCACTAATCGCTGTGTAAATGTGAATGGTCCCAAAAATGTGTCAAAAGTGTCCGATATGTCCGCCACAATGTCATGGTCACAATAAAAATCGCAGATCGCCGCCATTACTAGTAAAAAAATTAAAATATGGTAAATCCTCTAAACTGAGGAAGAAAAAAGTTTTTTTTTTTTTTAATTATGATATTTATTAAATCAAAAAGTAAATGATATTGTGTTTTTTTTAAAAATTGTCGCTATTCTTTTGTTTATAGCGCAGAGGTGATCAAATACCCCCAAAAGAAAGCTCTATTTGTGGGAAAAAAAGGGCGTCAATTTTCATTCAAAGTGCAACAGCGCTGAAAACTAAAAATTGGTCTGGGCAGGAAGGGGGTGAAAATGCCCTGTATGGAAGTGGTTAAACCCAAAAAATGTTTTACCGTACCTATAGCCTTACTTATATGTACAAAGAATACAGGAAGGTTTATTTCCTCTTTAACTACTTGCCGACCGCCTTCCGCATATATACTGCAGCAAGGCAGCTCAGCTGCGCAAACAGACATACCTGTGCGATTGCAGTAAAGAGAGGCAGAACGGGGATCTGCCTATGTAAACAAGGCAAATCCCATTCTTACAGGTGAGGAGAGAGAAATGAGCTGTTTCTAGTGATCAGAAAAAGCGATCTCTCTGTACTCCCAGTAAGCCCATCCCTTACAGTTAGAAACACCGCCCTAGGACACACTTAACCCCTTGATTGCCCCCTAGTGTTAACTCCTTCCCTGCCAGTGCCATTTATACAGTGAAAGTGCACTTTTATAGCACTGATCACTGTATTGGTGTCACTGGTCACCAAAAAGTGTCAATTAGGGTCAGATTTGTCTGCCACAATGTCGCAGTCCCACTAAAAATTGCTGATCCCCGCCATTACTAGTAAAAACTATTAAAAAAATAAAAAGTTCCTAAATCATTCCTCCATTTTGCAAAAGCTATAACTTTTGCACAAACCAATCAATATACGCTCATAGCGATTTTTTTTACCAGCAATATGTAGCAATGCAATGTGAATAAGTAAGATATACATATCATATGCAATGTCAGTACACGATAAAAAAAAAAATTGTCAACTAATTCTTTATATTGTTTTGATGATGATGGTGATGAGGATTGCTGTTAATATTAAAATTGGGAATGCATGTAAATTTGGGACATTGTTTATGTTTTTAGCTGTTTTGCTTCTGTGTGGATAACCTGTGTATAATTAAACATACAACCTTTGTATAATTAAACATAGACAGGATCTCCAAGTGCAATGACTCTTGAAATGAGGTATTGTCCAATCAATGGGCTGTTATGGAGCCCAAAGAACAAGGGGCCGAAAACTATCTGGTTGTGCAATGGCTTAATTAGGTAGCATTGGGCAAGTACATTTTGGATAAAATCAATTTACAAAGAGTTTGTAAATTTCTATATGACTTCTATAAAAGTAAATTGTATACAGTACCATAAGAGAAATTGCCTTATGCTAAAGATTAGCGAGACTGGGGACCCTTCAATGGTTTTTGTATGGGGCCCTTTGTACAACATATGTAGAAATAGCAACTACCAATTTCTGATCAGATACTGTTTTTTGCTCCACAGGAATATAGATAAATCATCAGATTCTGAAGAGTCAGATTGTGAAGCGTTCACTTATAAGGTTCATTTAAAAGAAATTCCATGATGGCCAACACAGTCTCTAGATGAGTCCTGACCAAGGATGTCTTGAAGAGTTATAGCTGTGAACAGGTTCAAACAGCGTTATGGAGATTTGGTCACTGTGATGTTCTTAGCAGATAGAAGAATCACGTGAGGGTTCTTTAAAGATGCTTTGTGATGCTGCAATTTAATGGAGAACAGTGGGGGAGTTGAATATATGTTAAAAAATAGGTATTTACAGTATTTTTTAATTTTGTTTTCTCAATAAAGTATGTAAGAGAAAAGGAAACGTAACATTTTCATAGTATTAATGTCTGTAACTTTTTCTAGAATTTAGTAAAATATCCTAGTCGCTTTTCAGCATTTGATCCATGTTTACAATTAAGAATGTTTGCAGTGGGGGAATAAAACTATATTTCAGGGTATGACCCAAGACATTGTGTATTCTCGATCATCTTGAGAAGAGGGAAATAATATTAGATGTATTTTTTCTTGTGGAATACTGTGAAGTTAATATATGAGCCCTTTATATCCTGGCCAGTAGTGTTGCTCAAACATGCCCAGAGCTTTTTTTCTCAGAAAATAGGTGCAGGAACTCAACTACGACCCCCCCAAAACCAACCTTCCCCCCACACACACCCTCCAAACCGCATCAAATAGTGGGTGTGGTCAAATTTCACTAAGTGCAGGGGTCTTAAAGGGGCATCAAATACCAGGAGTGCATTACGTACAGAGTGAAGAGTTTGTGGAGGGGGATGTTACACCAAAGTGCAGAGTTTCAGGGTTTGCTACATACAGTGTGCAGAGTTCAGTGTGCAGAGTTCAGGGGTGCACTACACACAGTGTAAAGTTCAGGGGTGCACTACACACAGAGTGCAGAGTTGCAGGGTGTAATGCGTGCAGAGTTTGCAGTTGCGCTATGTACACATTGCAGAGTTCAGGAATGCGCTGCATACAGTGTGCAGAGTTCAGGGGTGCACAACATACAGATTGCAGAGTTTAGCCTTCTTCCACAGCTGCTTACATCTGCATCCCCCATTCACATCTCACTTTCACCCCTCTTCAGCTCTGACCTCTGCATGCAACCCCCCTTCCACTGCCCGCATCTTCTCCCTCCCTCCATAAAAGCTCCACTATTTACCACATGTTTTACTTGTGTTGCTGTATTAAACTGAAATACCCTGTTGGCTCTAGTACCTCCCCACACACTGTAGGTGGCTCGTCTCTCACTTGTAGGGAGATGATCCAGTGGGGGAGTTGGGATCTGCTCTGCACCTGCATCTTCCTTGTCCACTCAGGAGATCAGATCTGTGGGAGCCATTGAGAGACAAGCTGTCCCTTGTAATAACAGAAACCAGACTTCAATGTTTACAAGTGATAGTGGTGAGCAGGGAACAGAGGGCCTGAGTCAAAGGTGGTGGAACTGAGTTCCACCAAGTTCCAGCTGAAAAAAAGCCCTGAACATGCCTATGTTTCATCCGTGGGCAGGTTGCCTGAACAGGCTGAAAATTGTCAAAAACCCTAATCCCAAATCCAATTACCATTGGCCTGTGGTATTACCACAGTCAACACTGCTGGTAATACCACTGCCAATCCCGAGTGAAGTCATTGACCAAATTCGGCCAATGATGTTATATGGAATTCCACACAGTAAAGATAAATTACTACATGTCATTTAGTGGCGGGTGTGAGGCATGTAGAGATCAGTGGGAGACAAGTTATTGTTATTGACGTGCATTAACTCATTGGATGTTGTAACGGGAGTGCCCGTGGAACTCAGAATCCCTTAGAAAGTATGGGATACCATTGTTTCAGCTCCCCATGCACCTCTTATGTCTAAGTCAACCTGTGTCTATTAGGGGCACAGGGCGGGCAAGAAAATAATGGGCATTAAGAATGTGATTGGATTACTTCAAATGGGACAGTAATATTCATTAACAATATCGCTCAAGAAATATGGAGATTTTATCCCCTGTACACTGTGAGGGCTATGACCAGGAAGTATAACCCCTAATATGGGCATTCCAGGAAGTTCAATGTAAGAGTCATTAGATCCCCATTGTAGTTTGTGTTAATTAACTCTGCTATTGTGTGAAGGAGTTCTGTGTTGATTTGTGATAATGTTGTGATAATGTTGATTGTGTCTTCTGAGCTACAAGACAGCAAGTCTGGCCTAAAGGTTATGTCTCTGAGTCATCTAGGCTGTCAAAAGGGATTAGTTAATGAGCTCATGTTAATTAGGTTTCTGGTCACAGGTATATTTCCAGAGTAATATGAGCAGGAAGTATGCACCTCCTCTTTTGACTGTGTATACGACTTGTATTGCTTTCAATAAAGATGTATTCCTGGTTGACCTTCAACACAGAGCCTTGTCTCATACTTGGGGGAGAATTATTTGTATGGGTTTTTGTTCGGTTGATTGGAGTGTTTGGTAGCTGCCTTTTGTGTTCGGGTATGGAATGTCCTTCTGAGGCATTAATAAACTTTATTTTAAAAGCCAGTAAGTATGTGTTTGTGTTTTGACTGATTAAAGGAGTTTTAATTTGGTATGTGTGTGTTTTTTTTTAACTCTTTTTGGGAACAGGAAAGGATTAGTCCCCCTGTATTTTTTTTTATAAAGAGTCTTTCATATGAATCCCCAAGACCCCGTCCCCCCATTTTACTATTACCATAACCTCATTCTTTGGGCACACATAGGTTGGGAAGAGGTCATTGTCCATCAGAATTGGGACAAGGATGCTCTGCAAGGTGGGAGAGGCCTGTTGTTCCATCTTGCAAGGTAACCCCCCCTCTCCAATGTTAGAAAGTTTATGACCTGGTACTTAAAGGCTGGGGGCACATGCCCACTACTTTCCCCCAACTAGCCTGGACTAACTATGCCTGGATACGAATCTGGATGGAATATTAAGAGGGGGGTTCTGTGTCATTTTGAGGACAATACATTGTTGAATTAAAATCCAGCTCTGCACTGGTTTATAATTTATAATTTAACATGTAAATAGATTGCTGCTGACTTTAGAGAGCTTCATGCATAATTATATATGCGGAATTTCTGCTATGTACCCAAACGTATGGATGCGGTGCAATTTTTATCGCATTTTGTGACACAAATTTAGTGCACTCTAGCTTTTTACAAATGAATCTGTGATGAATTTACATTTCCCAAACACAAACAGCAACAGTACTTGCCAGTCCTTGTCTTACTGACTGGAAATCTCTTGTCAAGCTAATAAAACTGCTACAAAAATATATCTGACAGCCTGAATGCAAAAATAATCCCTTTATTTTATATCCCCTTTATATTTACAACATCACAATATACAGATTTTAAAACTATTTTAAACAATGTACAATTTGACATCCTACTTTCTGATATAACATGTTTATCCAGAGTAAGGAAATAAAATATAAACATCTCTTTCTTTCAGACATTTAACTTGCCAAACTCAAGATAAAATGGTGATTAGCTAGTCTTTACATTGAAAGATAGCTACATAAGTCAAATTGTTTGACTTGATTAATTCATTAAAGGGACATTCCACTTCCATTAGAAAAGTAGTGAAGCCCCAAGCTGAAGGACCATTCCAGGACAGTGAACAGACTTTTTTTTTTGCAAGTTGTTATAAGTGGCTTTAAAGATTTTGCTGTATACAGCCAATCTCAAAATAATATCACTAATTGTGAATTAGTCTAAAAATCTATAAACATTCATAACATATGAATACCTGTGAAGTATCATGTTTGACATGAGTGAGTAAACTGATTTTTCTGTTAGCAAGATTTTAAACTTCATGTTTTGCTACAACATGATTCTTATGTGTATCGGTAACAAAATATTGTAATAATATATATTTCTTAATGTCATGCTAATATATATTGTATTTTGTTGAATGATGACAGTGATATATATACACAATTGCCTTGCATTTTACTATCTCTAGAACATGTTGCCTATCTTTAGCATTTATTTAACAAATACTAAAGATTGTAGTTTGGACAGCGATTTATTAAAAGGTCATCAAACATGTGAACAAAACTCATTATAAAGTATATGAGTGCTGTAAGAGAACACCGGGGGAATCTTTTTTTAATACATTTTCACTATAAATTATACATTTTCACTATATTTTGTGCCTGTGTTTCTAAGTTACTCAACAGTCTTCAGTACCCTGGGTAGTTACACAGGCCATATTCTGTACTCCTATATGCCAAATTAAATGGTGGTTAAGACTCAACAGAATTCCTTGTTGTAATATTCTCTGTGCAACAGAGTGATCTCAAGATATGTTCTGTCTTGTTATCCTCAAATGTTCGGGAGCTCAAATTGCATCCTTAAAGCAGTTGTCTGGCTTCTGGGTCAGAGGTGTAATCTCCATTTTTAATGCTTCTTGCTTCAACCAATTGTTTTTTAATCTCCTGAAAAGGAAAAGGAAATGTTATTCTACTTGTCTTCTCTTGCAACCACCAATTTCATGTTTTCATGTTACGAAACAAACATTATTTAAGGCTTATTGGTAACATTTTGGATTTTTTGGCTTTTCAAGCAAAATAAAAAACTTGTAAATATCACGGCCTTGCTTTAAAGTATATATAAACTGCATAGCTTTACATTTTAGTGTTGGATAGAGTTTTTTTTTTATTTGAGAGATTTTCTTTTACTCTCTCCTGAAGACACAACAGGAAGTGAGAGAAGATATTTCTAAAGTTAGGGGAAATATGCTCTAAAGGCCCATACACACGGTCTGACTTTTTGACAGCAAACTTAAAAATGACCAGGTTTTCAAAAAAATTTGACTATGTGTACGCTCCATTGGACAAACTTTTTCGGTTTTCATCGGACAAAAGTTCGCTTTGCAAACGGACAAACTTTTCGGCAACAAAAATCCTATCGTGTGTACATAAGTCCATCGGACTTTAGTCCAAAGTACAAGCACGCATGCTCAGAACCAATGTTAAAATTAACCAACAATAGCAGAAGTTGACCAAAGGGTGGCGGTAAAGCGCAGGAAAGAGCTGAAAAACCATGTGATTTTGGAAAAGTTTGTTGAAAAAGTCCTGCCGTGTGTATGCATAGCAAGTTCACGGGAACGCCCTTCAAACAAAAATCCACAGAAAAGTTTGTTTGAAGTCTGACCGTGTGTATGAGGCTGTATAAGGACAGATGTCGCCATTGGAAGATTTCCCTAATCTCCTATGACAACTCCAAATTTGGATTTCCCATAGGTTTCTGTCCCAGTGACTATGGTCATCAAGACAGATAGAGAGGGCGAATCTCCTAGATGAAGGTTTTAGGTCTTCCCTAATCTAACTAAAATGTCCTGTCCTGTACACACAATGGTAAGTGAAAGGGAAATTACCTCTTAGGCTAGATTCTCATCTATCCATGTCTGCTTTTGTCCATTTTTAAGCATTTTTTTAACATGCATTTTATCGTTTTTACCTGTATTTTTATTATTCTATTGGGAATCAGAGCTCAGAAAAACGGACATTGCTAATTTTTCAAACTGCAGCACAACACACTTCATGGTTCTGAACAGCACCATTAAAAAACATTGCTTCTTATGATGCATACATTGTTTTGCTTTACAGCACATGTGTTAAAAAGGTTTATACAGTTGTCACTGGAAAATTCTCAATTTCTGTTCTGCTGACAAGTCACATTTTTTTAATTTTAAGCACTTTTAGTCCCTGAGACAGTGATTACCAGAGCATACAGAGAGGATGTATCTCCCTATGAGATACACAGACAACAATAAATAAAAACAGACAGGGGGTCTAAACCTTTACTACTCTATACAAAAACACAACATTTTTTTGCTTTATATACAAAATAAGATACATTTATGAAAAAACAGCTATTGTGAGCACAAGCTTTTAGGTCCTGCATAGTCCTGCATTTTTATTCTCTTGACTTGATTGCTCTACCGAAAAAGTTTAGCAAAGTCTGTGAATTGACCTGTAGTATGGGCTAGTAGCAGGTCCAACTATTTGCAAAATACTAGAGTACCACAACCTTCTTGAATGCCGTTATTCACCCAGCGTCTCACCTTTCCTCCACTTCTTGTATGGTATCAGTCAAAGGCTGGTTGCGGGTCTCAGTAAGCAAACATGAAGCAGCAATACCCGACAGAATGGGGGCTGTACCAAAGATGATGGCTGGTAGGATTGGGATGTGATCTCCAATTAAATGAATCACTGGTGCCACAACAGAACCAACTCTAGCATTGACGTCTGAGAATCCCATGCCAGTTTGCCTGTAAGACATTTAAAATCTTAAGCATTATGCACTGCGTGTAGATTTTGCAATAATACATAATTTGAAGCTAGTTGTAACAGTCCTATAATAGAATTTTAGATGCAGCAATTACCGTATTTCGGTGGGGAAGAGTTCTCCAGAATACAAATAGGCGCACATGAAGGCCGAGGCACAGAATCCTTTACCTAGAGCAGCCATTGCTGTCCTCAGTACTCGCATGTCTAAATCAAGAGTAAGAAGATCATAGTAAAACAGTTGCTACAAGACTTCTCAGTTGAAAGCTGACCTCCAGGCAGACAGCTTAATACAAAGATGAAATACGTGTGTATGGAAACTCTCCGTCCTTTATCTATCCATCTTTTTCTGAGATTTACACATCTCTGCCACACAACACAGCCCTGTCTGGCAAGGTAGGAGACCTGATTTTTCTATGCTACACTTATTATTTCTCTCTGTCTCTAGTCTCTGGATGAACAGTGATACAGAAGCTGCACAATATTAAGCTTATCTCTCTGTTAAGCCATACATGGATCAAAATTCAACTGGTTCAGTAGGGACTGTCCAAATTTAGATCCATGCATGGGCAACCTGGTTGTACAGAAGTCGATGTACTGAATAACTTCTGTACAACCAGCCTGTTGGGTCATTCCTAAAAAAACAGTGGCACTGGCTATAGCCAGAAGCACTGATCATTGCCTTATGTTGGTGGGGAAGTCTCCCCACTGTCAGTACACAATAACACGGTGGGAGTGATTCCACCATCCACCAAATGTGTGGATGGGGGAACCGGATCATTTTTTTGTTCTGTGTTAGCATATGAGCACTACAGCACAATTGTCTGGCTCCTTGGGCCAATCCTCCCTTTCTGAGTCTAAACTCTGCTGTACAGTGGATTACAAGAGGTTGACAACAAGTCCAGGTCAGGTACTTGCTTGTATTTAAACCAATATAGGTTTAATCATATATTCATTAATACAGAGCTGTACCAATGTGAATCTTTTAGATCAGTTTGGAGTACAGCTTTGATGTTTTTATACTAGAATAGTTGGAAAACTGGTAAAAAAAAAAATTGGCCCCTTAAAGCTGGAGCAAATTTACAGTATATACAATGATGTATACAAATCTGAAAGTTAAGACTAGAGAATATAATGATTTTAGAGCATCTTACCTACTGGTACAAAAATATTGACGATAATCATGGCACCAGCAAGAATAAGGAATGTAGATTGTGCCACTCGCCGTCCTACATAACTCATTATTAAGGCTGCCACAAACTTGGCTGGGACATCAATGGCACCGAAACAAAACTGCACAAGGTAGACACTGATTCCAAATTTTTGCAGGTCCATAGCTAGGCCATAGTATGCAAAACTAGTGGAGAACCTACACATAATAAAACAAGGAAATATATTCTTTAGAATACACATAAACACATTAAATATTCTTTACTTCAAATGTGTATTACCTTCTCACACCATATACTATGGGGTAGATTTACTAAAACTGGTGCACACAGAATCTGATGCAGCACTGTGCATAGTAAAACCAATCAGCTTCTAACTTCAGTGCGTTCAATTAAACTTTGACAATAAAAAGTGAAAGCTGATTGGCTACCATGCACAACTGCATCTGTTTTAGTAAATCTCCCCCTATGTATTTATATGTAATTCCAGAATCCTTTTTATTATTCATTGCAAATGCTTTCTTCTGTGGTTTATTTTTCATGTCCTAACTATTCTAACATGTCTTTTTCATTTTAAATAGGCAAAATGTTTAATCTGCCGTCATTGTATTAAACAAATCTACACTTAAAGCGGCGTTCCACCCATATTTTCATCTTTGCTTTAATCGCTACAATCCTACAAGTTGAACAACATTTGGGCATTTTTTTTCCAAGCTCTGTTTACCTTGTTGCTAAGATGTCTTCTATTTTCTTCCTCTTTTGGCGCTGTAGCGAGGTACGTCACATCCTGCGGTGCCTCTGCTCCTGCAAGATGTGTGTCATCATACCCAGGAGTCAGTGGGCATCACTGCCTGCTAGCATTACGTTATTTCCAAACAGGAAATGACACAATGCAAGCCAGTAATAAGTACAATTTTTGAAAAGGGCAACAAGGTGTTGCCATTTTCAGTGTTTTGTATACAGAAGAGGCAGCTGCGGTGGCAGAGGCGGCTAGAGTAGTGTTCTGTGAGCATATTTAGAAGTCTATTGTCTATCTAACTCTTGGTTGCCATAACAACGGAGCGGGACCTTCCTACGACACAGCCATTGTGATGGCAACCAATCGGGTGCTGTGCCTTATGTCTTATGCATGTGCATGAGATTCGGAGGTGCATGCTGGGTAACCAGCAGCACCGATTCCTGAAAGAAAACACTTGTGGGCTTCACGTGCCCACAAGATGGGAGTGCACCGCAAGCAGAAAATAAAGGTCAGTTTTCTTAAAAAAATTGCTATAATACAGTGTCTTGACTCATATTTAGCATTTGTAACATTAGGTTAGACGAACATCTTGGGTGTTTTAAAAAAAAATAATAAAAACTTTGCGGCTGGAACTCCACTTTACCACTTTAAGTTTTCAAACACAGTTGCAGGTGGGGGCTGAATGAACAGGCATCACCTTTCCAGAGGTATTCTACCATTGATCTATCTCACCAGTAGTGCATAATTACCTTCTCTTCGCTATCTCACCCTGTTAAACTGTTGGGATTTCTAGCCCTGTTTAAGCCTCAAGTCATGAATTGGAGCTTACACAAGGCAGAAGGCTACTCCCTAAAACCCATGTAATAGCAATGGTTGCCTGAGCAGCCAATTGCCAAGACAGTGGGGCTGATTTACTAAAACTAGAGTACAAAATCTGGTGCAGCTGTGCATAGTAGCCAGTAGCCAATCAGCTTCTAATTTCAGCTTGTTCAATTAAGCTTAGACAATATAACCTGGAAGCTGATTGGTCACTATTCAGAGCGGCACCAGATTTAGCACTTTCCATATTTAGTAAATCAGCCCCAGTGAGTCACATTCTTCCCAAAACAGTACAACAGTTTAACTGCTAAGTGCAGGTTACAGAGAAATCAGAAAAACCCAACTGGAAGGTTAACTATTTATTTTTTTGCTCCAAATTTCAGTAATTAGCTCCACTACTATGTTTAATCTATCAACTGAAAAACATTTGTTTTTAATTGAGCAATTCTAAGGACTCACCAGACCATCATTAAACACCCTGTGATACGTCTCATTCCTGGAGTTCGCACTAGGTCCAGTAGGGAGTGAGAAGATTTTCTTTTAGAAATTTCATGTTGCATTTCTGCAATAATCTCCTACAAATAAAGAGCATAATTGATAAATCTCATAACCAGTGTAAGTTTGCCTATCAGGAAGGGTCATATTTGCCATCAGTCATGTGTTTACCCATACCTGAGACAGCAGTGTATGGAAGGGAACACAACATTTAACATTTGTGTATGTTCTTCCCTGGCCAACTATAGATATTTGGGAGTAGACTCAGCGTAAGAGCAGATGAGGGAGAGGTGGCAGGACTGTCACTAGAAATCTTACTGTAATTCAGGAAAATTACTTATTTTTCTTGCTGGCTTATCTGCACTTTTTGAATTTTATTTTGTTATAATAATCAGATAGTTGGTGACAAAAGGAATAGGGCCTATACAGCATAATGTTATTATTAACATACTGTATAGTTGTAATATTAACATACTGTATGCTGATGATAGTATGACGGTATACAACATATAACAACATTATTATCCAGCCTTGTCTTTGTGATTCCAAACTCACATCTTTAGTCATCTTAAGTCCCTCTTCAATCTTGCCATTCATTCTTGCCAGACGTCGAAGATTAGTCAGTGCTTGATCTGTTTTCCCATTTAAAATAAGCCAGCGACCAGACTCCTGCAGGAACCTTCATACAACACACACAAGTTGTCAGTTATAAGCACTTGTAGTGATACTTCATTCATGCATATATACATTAGAACATTTTTTTCAGAATTGTTGTTAATGGCAGACTTAAATAAGGCCACAATGTTGCCACTAGTGACACCTTACTGACAGCTGAACCACACAAATACCATTCTGCTTTACCTGCAGTGGTCAGAAGACTGTGGAATCTCTAACATTAAAGTGGCGTTCCACCCAAAAGTGGAACTTCGGCTCATTTGTCTCCTCCCCCCCTCCGGTGCTACATTTGGCACCTTTCGAGAGGAGGGGGGACAGAATACCTGTCTTTGACAGGTATCCTGTTCCCACTTCCGGAGCCACAGCTGCGGATATTGACATCACCACTCGGCTCCCTCCTCCTTCCCCCCTGCTGCCGGCCAGTAGGAGAGAGGAGCAGTGCATCGCGCATGCACAGTAGGGTTCCCCGGCGTGAAGCCGTAAGGCTACACTGCCGGGTTCTGTTACCAGCAATTGCGGCAGCAGCACCCGTCAGCTGATGAAAACATCAGCTGCAGTGCTGACATCGCTGGACTCTAAGACAGGTAAGTGTCCTATTATTAAAAGCCAGCAGATGCAGTATGTGTAGCTGCTGGCTTTTAATTTTTGCAGAGGTGGATGGACCTCCGCTTTAAAAAAGTAGCAGTGACAGAGCGACATCTCACTGGTTCACCCAATACCCTTATGGCACAAATATTTCTGTTGATTTTAAGAAATATTAGGACATATTGCTGCTAACAAAAACAAGTTTATATTATCGTGCTAAGGTGCTAATTGCATGCATGATAACCAAATTTTGTTGAGGGGTGGTAAACCCCTTCGGTTGAGCCAAGCTTTTACTGCCCTCCAGCCACTACCTTATTTGGCTGCAGAGGCCGGAAGTGTACACACAAACTATATTCCCTGTCACTTTTCGAGGATGCAACCCATTCAAGTGAATGCAATGCATATGGTTGTGACACACTAGTGCAAAGATTGATTGGTTAAAGTGAGGTAGGGATTAAACACCTCTCAAATGCTCTGTACAAAGAGAAATCCAAACATGGATCTCTCTTCGGAGAGTACCGCTAGTGTGAATGAGTCAGCATCTATTTCTTGACATTTCATGGTGGCTCAGGTGACACAGTCTTGCCTTTGCCTGGGCAGAATTTAGCTGTTTTTCACATGACCTCTCAGCTTGTGATTTACTAAAAAGTTGCAATGTTATAGCATGACCACAAGGGGAGAGAAAACTGAGGAAATGCTTTGTCCTCCCTTCAGCATTTAGGCAGTTATTTAACTAGAGCTGCACTAGAGCTGCACACTTTAGCCCTGGAAGGATTTACCCCCGCTTCAACTGACAATTGCGCGGTCATGCAATGTTGTACCCAAACAAAATTTAAGTCCTTTTTTCCTCCACAAATAGAGCTTTCTTTTGGTTGTAGTTGATCACCTTTTTTTGCGCTATAAACAAAAAGAGAGCGACAGTTTTGAAAAAGATCCCAATATTTTTTACTTTTTGCTATAATAAATATCCCAACTATTTAAAAAAATATAATAATTTTTATATATATTTTTCTACATATTTATGGGGGAAAGAAATTGCAATACGTGTCTACAAAATAGGGGATAGATTTATGGCATTTATTTTTTTACTAGTAATTGCGGCGATCTGCGATTTCTACCGGGACTTCAACATTGCGGCGGACAGATGTGACACTTTTTTGGGACCATTAACATTTATACAGCGATCAGAGCTAAAAATAGCCACTGATTACTGTGTAAATGTCACTGGGTTTAAGGGGTTAAATGTGTTCCCTCAGTGTGTTCTAACTGTGGGGGGGATGGGACTGCCTGGGGGAGGAGACGATCATTGTTTTCTATATGCTAGGAACACACGATCCGTCTCCTCTTCCCTGCCACAACGTGGATGTGTGTTTACACACACGCATACACGCTCATCGGCACCTCAGTGACGCGGCAGGAGCATGCGTGTTCCCCATACCCATTAATGAGGCCGCCGTACTGCTACAGTGTTTCGCACAGGGGAGCCATTCTGCCTCCATCAAACACTGTTGCATGGTCGGCAAGCGGTTAATGATAGGAACCAGCCAATATTGCACCCCTACTTATTGCATGCTACCCAGTAAGCCCTGGTTACATTACACCTGCTCTACATTGTAGTTTGACAGTAAAAAGGCTCCCTGTAACATTAATGATCAGCAGTGTGTCCACCTAGGTAAAAGCCCAATTTTACATTGGTGGTCAGGCAGTGGAGAGACACTCTAAAGCCCTCTTTTACATTGGTGAAACAGCTGTGACTGCTTTGACTGCTTTATTGAAACAAGAAGTTGTTTCCCCTTGTAAATCCCCTTTGCCATTTGGCAAAAACTAGTGTACATGCAGAATAATTCAGTGACAAAGGGGCAAATAGTATGTTCAGGGATGTTGCGTTTTGGAAGGCAACTTTCCCCAGAGTTTAGTGAATGCAGTGATATTTCACTTTGCAAAGGATACCCAATCGCATGGTAGGAAAATGTAAAAAAAAAAAAAAAAAAATTCTTGCACATGATTGGATGATGGATATCAGCAGAGCTTCAGCTCATTCACTAAGCTTGGGGGATAATTCCCTTGCATAGTGCAACTTCCTATGCAATGTGAACAAAATAAAATTGACCCTTTAGAGAAAAACTATTTATTTTAATCACTGCATAGGACCTGTCAATGAGTTACCCCCGACCCAGACTCCATAACAGCAAGGTCAATTGTTATTGCAATAAATATTCCATTTATATCCAAATATCTATTCCACTTTTACATATATCGAAGAGTTAATGGAACATTTTTACCCACCATGAATATATGAAGAAAAAGTAAAAAGGAGCTGTGACACAAAACTGCAGCCAGCGCCAGTCACGAATAGCATATGCCAGTCCTGCAAGCACCATTTGACCAGAAGTGAAAACGTATCCAATGAAGGTACCAGCGAGAGTGCGTCCTTTGACTGGCATCCATTCCAACACTATCAAACAAATAGAGACATTGGTTATAGGACTATGGGTTTGTGTAACCACACAACTAACAGATTTTATTTATCAATTACAATTTGCTGCTTTGTGTCAATTTAAATATTTTACGTTGGCTAAAATAAAATAAATGTTTTTAAGTGTTGGTTGTCTAAATATTTTTATATGTATACAACCATATATGACCTTTAGGTGTTACAGTACAGAACAGTGAGTTGGTTTATAGCAATATATGAGGTTTTCCACTAATGTAATCCAACCGATTTGAAGATTGTTGATCAAAGATCTCCTGACCTGAGTATATCCAACAATATAAGACCTGGCAGATGTCAAACATAATGGTGTATGTGGAATATTCTGTGGGCTGCTATGAGCTTTGTGGTCTACTTATTAATATTTATACACTAAATCATTCTATATGGCCTCCAATATTTTGCCAAGTCATCATAAAACCAGTTCATGAGCCTTGTTCTGCTTGGCACGGGAAATTTTGGTTACATGCAGAGATGTAGGCTGATATCGTTTTTATGCAAGGCCTTATTTTTATGCCCAGTCTGGTACTGAATTATTGAATAATTTACATTTACATGCTGCTGTACTATACTCTGCAGAACTGCTTTGGGCTGTTTTTTTTTTTTCTATTCTACTCAGTGATATAAAATGATTCACTCTTTAAGAATTGAAAAAGGATCAAAACGTGTATGAAAAGAATTTCTCATGAATGATGGAAACTCGAAAGACCAATTATACCCCAAAACAGATTAAAAATTCTTAATGTATTACATAAAAAACGTTCTGAACTATACAAGGATACTATTACATTCGATCAATCTCACCTGACTATACTTTTATCCACAATTCATCTTCCTTCACTCTCCCCATGACAACAGGAAACTCTAGAAAATCCTATCACTGAAATAGAACTGCAAGACGCTATAAAATCACTCAAACTATGAAAACGACCAGGTATCGACGGCCTCACAGCCACTTACTATAAATGTTTCATGTCCCTACTATCTCCTTTCATGTTTGAAGTATTTAACTCCCTCCTTAAAGGTCTCTATTTCTGAAAAGAATCACTCACTGCCTCTATTCAGGGCCGTCTTTACCATAGGACAAAAAGGGGCAGCTGCCCAGGGCCCTGTCACTGTTGGGGGCCCAAAGCAACCCCCTTTGGAAAAAAAAAATGTTAAAAATGTTTTTTATTATTTTTTTGTTAGGGGTCCGGAGGCCCCCAGGGCCCCAGATGGCAACCCCCATTTTTTTTATTTTTTTTTTAATAAAAAACTTTTTTTTAAAATATATTTAACCACTTGCCGACCGCGCACCGTCGATATACGTCCACAAGGTGGCTCTGCTGGGCGAGAGCACGTAATATGACGTCCTCTCTCCCAGCCGCCACTAGGGGCGCGCGCGCGCCCCCCCCGCTCGCCCCTGACTCCCGTGCGTGTGCCTGGCGGGCGCGATCGCCGCCGGGCACACGCGATCGCTCGGTACAGAGCGGGGACCGGGAGCTGTGTGTGTAAACACACAGCTCCCGGTCCTGTCAGCAGGGGAAATGCTGATCTTCGGTTCATACAATGTATGAACCGAGGATCAGTGTTTCCCCTAGTGAGGCCACCCCCCCCCCCCACAGTAAGAACACACCCAGGCATACTTAACCCCTTCCCCGCCCCCTAGTGTTAACCCCTTCACTGCCAGTGGCATTTTTATAGTAATCCAATGCATTTTTATAGCACTGATCGCTATAAAAATGCCAATGGTCCCAAAAATGTGTCAAAAGTGTCCGAAGTGTCCGCCATAATGTCGCAGTACCGAAAAAAAAAAATCGCTGATCGCCGCCATTACTAGTAAAAAAAATATAATAAAAATGACATAAAACTACCCCCTATTTTGTAAACGCTATAACTTTTGCGCAAACCAATCAATAAACGCTTATTGCGATTTTTTTTACGAAAAATATGTAGAAGAAAACGTATCGGCCTAAACTGAGGGAAAAAAATGTTTTTTTATATATTTTTGGGTGATATTTATTATAGCAAAATGTAAAAAATATTAATTTTTTTCAAAATTGTCGCTCTATTTTTGTTTATAGCGCAAAAACTAAAAACCGCAGAGGTGATCAAATACCACCAAAAGAAAGCTCTATTTGTGGGAAAAAAAGGACGCCAATTTTGTTTGGGAGCCACGTCGCACGACCGCGCAATTGTCTGTTAAAGCGACAGAGTCCCGAATCGCAAAAAGTACTCTGGTCTTTAGGCAGCAATATGGTCCGGGGGGTAAGTGGTTAATATATTTTTATTTTATTTTTTATTAAAGGGCCAATTTTTTTTTTAGAGGTCTGGAGGTCCCCAGGGGCCCATAGTTCCCCAGGGCCCCGGATGACAACCCCCCTTTTTTTATAAAAAAAAACTTTGTTTATATATTTCTGCCGCCCATTAAGCCCCTGTGCTGCCCACAAATCAGGCTGAAAATCATCAGCGGCACGCAGCCAGTGACAGTACTGCTTCCCTTCCAAGTGTTTTAAAATGTACAGCACCCCTGGCTTCCCTTTAGACGTTTACTTCTCCCTTCCTGCCACTGGGTGCTGCTTGTATATAAAAGTGAATTAGAATGTGATTTTATAACATCCCCAGTTTGCTCTTCCCGAGGCTGACTTCATGTCCTGCTCCTCAAGGTATGTCACTGTTTGCTAATCTATATTGTAAACAGAAGTTTTCTGTAGAGTGTGCCCAAAGTCTTTATAATATTTAATGATTCACTGCAGGTCTGGTCAGTGTTTTAAAAAGTTTCCCTATTTTACACATGGCATGGCATGGGGGTCACAGCACCGTCTGTCCATTCTGCTTTAGCACCATGGGACCCCATGCCATGCCATGTTTAAAATAGAGGAACTCTTTAAATCACAGACCAGACCTGCAGTCCAGGCTGAGTAAGGCCTCTGAGCACATGGCATTACTGTCTGTATTTAACTGCTTGATGGGCTTATTTTGGGCCTGGCTGGTTCACATGTATGTGTTTTGGCGGCCCACATTTGCGCAGGCACAGCAGCCCATTTATTTGAATGGGCCACCATGCCTGCGTTTCCTGCAAAGAAAAGCGCATGCCTCATGTAATAGGCTGCACACACGGCACACCTATGCCCATCAAGCACTGAAATACATTCTGCTGTCTGCTGTGACTTATCTGCAGTTCCTGCACTGTCAAACTTGCTTTATTTTTAGACGTTTAGGTCACGCTTTTAAAAACACAGTGCGTGGTGCAAAAGCAGAATGGATTTCAAGGCAACTGTATTTTTAAAATGCTGAATGCACCTTTTATTCTGCAGGAAACAAAGGCATGGCAGCCCATTCAAATCAATGGGCTGCTGTGCCTGCACAAATGAGGGCCACCAAAACACATACATGTGAACCAGCCAGGCCCAAAATAAGCTGGAGGGGGGCCCAAAAAATGTTTTGCCCAGGGCCCAAACCATATTAAAGACGGCCCTGCCTCTATTTCTATGATCCCCAAACCTAACACAGATGATACATCTTGGTCTAATTATAGACCAATATCAATCCTTAATGTAGATATCAAGATATTAGCCAAAATTCTCGCTTCTAGACTTAACCCCATTATAGGCTCTCTAATTCACAAAGATCAAACTGGATTTATTCCTTTAGGACAGGCTGGTGACAACATATGCCGAGCTACACTTTTAGCTCATGTGGCTCGCACTCGCCAAATTCCAACATGTTTCCTTTCATTGGACTTACGAAAGGCGTTAGATTCATTGTCATGGCCTTACCTACACTCTATCCTTAGTAGATTGGGATTCGGTCCTCTTTTTCTGAGATGGATCACTACTCTATATCAGCATCCTAAGGCATATATAACCTATTCGGGATTTAAATCTGACCAATTTAACATTGAAAGAGGTACTAGACAAGGCTGTCCCCTTTCCCCTCTCCTCTTTGATTTAGCAATTGAACCCCTTGCCCAACTCATTAGATTCAATCCAGACATAAGAGGATTAGAATTAGGTGGTTATCATCATAAGCTATGCATGTTTGCAGATGATGTGCTACTATTCCTTACCTCACCTATAACATCAGTACCAACTCTTCTAGATGTCCTCTTCAAATATGAAGAAGTATCGAGCCTTAAGATAAATCCTCACAAATCCAAAGCCCTTAATGTATTCCTAACTCTCGATATCCAAACCCAATTAGTTAATTCCTTACCATTTATATGGACAATGACATATATTACATATCTAGGAATTAACATTATGGCTAATCCTACAGAGTTCTATGCAACAAACTATTCACCAATGCTAACACAACTTAATAAACTTCTCACAAATTGTTCAACTTTACCTTTAGCATGGATGGGCAGAATTTCAGCAATAAAAATTTCTATCCTCCCAAAAATACTATACCTTTTTAGAGTTCTTCCCGTTACGATACCATCACACTTCTTATGAATATTACAAAGTAAAACTTTACAATATATATGGGGTAGGACGAAACCCTGATTACCTAAACCTATATATTGTCCTAGAATCCGGGGAGGTCTGGAAGTACCGGATATTACTATGCAGCCCAATTGTCATTATTACCCAAATATCATGCAACGACTGAAACCCCACTATGGGTGGCATTGGAATCAGTTGATTGTGACACTCTCTCTACTACAAATCTTTTATGGTTCTCTCCTATTCAAAGAAAGATTGTGAAAACCCCCATAACGAAACATAGCCTGTCTCTTTGGGACAGACTGAAAACGCGGTTTGGCCTGCAATCTCGCCACAATCCTCTATTTTCCTTTTTTCATAACCCATCATTCTATCCAGCCTGGTCCTCCCCAGCCTCCTTTTCAGCTTGGTCAAAGAGAGGATTGACTTGTGCACATCATTTTTATACATTCACATCTATTACTTCATTTCCAACCTTACAAGAAAAACACAATATTCCTATTAGAGAAACCTTTAGGTATCTGCAAATTAAAAACTTTTTTTACAAATAATGCACTGTCAGACCCGACATTCCCAAATCTCACTACCTTTGAACAAGCCTGTAAAACTGATCCTAATAGGCGTGGACTAATTTCTGATTTCTATAACCAATTACTTTCACACACCACTTCCTCTCCCCTAACCTATACTAACAAATGGGAAAGAGACCTTCAATTACAAATTGGATAAATCTGGCAAGCCACCAAATCGGCCTTGCCGAATATAGTGGCTCTTAACCACTTAAGCCCCGGATCATATTGCTGGTCAAAGACCAGGCCACTTTTTGCGATTCGGCACTGCATCGCTTTAACTGACAATTGCGCGGTCGTGCGACATGGCTCCCAAACAAAATTGGCGTCCTTTTTTCCCCACAAATAGAGCTTTCTTTTGGTGGTATTTGATCACCTCTGCGGTTTTTAGTTTTTACGCTATAAACAAAAATAGAGCCACAATTTAGAAAAAAATGTCCGCCGGGCATGCGCGTCGGCGTCAGGGGCGAGTGGGCCCCTATTGACTGCTCGGCGAGATGACGTAGATCTACGTGATCTCGCCCAGCATATAACTGCGGCGGCTGGTCGGCAAGCGGTTAAAAAAAATTACAAAGTTCTTACTAGGTGGTACCTGGTTCCTACCAGAATTTCAAAATTCTCTCCACAATATCCTCCCCACTGCTTCCGAGGCTGCCTTACCCATGGTACATATATGGTGGGAATGCAAAATAGTTAAATCATTTTGGTCAGAAGTGTTTCAAATCCTTAACACAATGTTGAACACTATTCTACCACCTGATCCAGCTACGGCACTCCTGAACAGTAAACCCCACACCCTATGACATCGTCAATTTAAACTAATGCTTTTCATAATCACAGCAGCATAGCAGACTATTGCAACAGCATGAAAATCTGACTCACTATGTATTTTATCAGTCAAAAACAGGATTACTCAATCCATGATTCATGCAAAAACAGAAGCAATCTTTCTTGACAATATATCCAAATATGAAGCCTTGTGGAGACCATGGTTTGAGCATTTCCTACCTCCGGGTTTTGATAAAATATTGTTGTCTCTATGCCCTATAAATATCCTCTCTGGAAATATTCCTCATTCTCCACTTTAGTGTTCCCTTACCTTAAACTGGTTTAGTTTTACTTTATTTTTCTTACAAACAAGTTTAACCAACCAAAACAAGGGTCATCTGAGATAGTTAGAAATATAAATTAATCTCCAGATAACACCAAGCCAATTAGCAGGAACTTGGCTCTGGAATATATAATTAATTTCTCATTATTTTGGGTTATTTTGACCCACTATATGAAGCAATAACTAAATATTAGCTTCTATATTCTCCTATGTTGATTATATATGATTGTTATTGATTATAGCTAAAATAACATCACTAAATTGTTATGACAACTGAAATGTTACACTAATGAATATTCCTTACATTTGGTTCTATATACTTCATGAGAGAAGCATAGTTATAACTGCTTTTTTGCATTTTATTCTTTTCATTGTATTTTACTAATGTGAATGGTATTATTCTTATGACCTTTGTTATGCTTTATGAAAACATAATAAAATATTCAAACAGAATGATGGAAACTTACTTAAGCACAGTGTGTTAAGTAGGACACTGGAGAAGGTCATTCCACTAATAAGTCTGAAGAATACATAGCATGGGAAGTTGGGCAGGAAGGCCACAAGAGTACCGGCTACTGACATCTGCATATATGACCAGATAAGGATTGTCCGACGACCGAACCTGCAGCCAAACAGAAGTTTTGCTTTTTAATCCAGACTATGGTAGATATTACAAGAGTGGTCCAGGGCTACAAATTAAACAGAATTTTACTTCGGAAAGTACAGGTTGGCTTGTTAGCAAATATCAACTTTACAGGTGATAAAGTCACTGAATTAAATTGGCATGAATTATTAGATTCTAGCATTAATTTAAGTCTATTATTACATTTTTTTCATCTTTAAAATCCAAAATTTAAATGTAACATTTCCAAGAAGGAAAATACAGTTAACGTGAGAGTTTTAGAATATCCTCCAGTGAATTCTTATGGAGATGTTCTTACCTTGTTTTACATTATGTTGAATACCTTGTATATAAAATCACGAATGAAGGCATGTAACTATTTCATTGGGCAACTGTATAGTATAGAGATGGGGTTCTCGGCCTGAATACGGCCCTAGGCTTGGTGATCTAGTTTTAATTCACCACTAGCTCTGGGAGGTAAAATACCATTCAGTCGATTTACAAGTTCAGATTATGCAAGACTGGGTTAACCAAGTCCAAGTGCTTCCCAGTGAATTGTGGTTCCATAGCAGATTATAATAAATACAATTCTAAAACGTTTAATAACTATAACTGCCAGAAAACTGGAAATATCTGAAAGTTGTTACAATGAAAATAAATCTTACTTGTCTGAAAGGCCTCCAAAAATGGCTCCACCCAGCAAAACGCCAACCATGTACACAGACTGTGCCATCTGCTTCATGGGACGCAGGTCACATATCAGATCCCACTGAAATGGAAAGGATAACTTTGAATCCTCATAGAGCTGCCAGTTAGATATAAATGAATCTAAATAAAGTTAGTAACTTAATAAGCTTTGCCCCTCACCTTACAACCATACGTGTTTTAGGTTCTCAGGTGTGTACTAAAGAGTGCCTAGTACAAGAGTTCATCTCACTTTATTGACTTATTAAAACATTGACTGGTTAAGAGCATTGAATACAGCCAATGCTTTTCAGGTAGAAAAAAGCTTCACCCTTGCTCAGCGCTTGAGCAGTTGATGTTAATAAAATCATGATAGAATGCACTAGGGGACCTGTGCTAAGGCTCGATGAAGACTAACGTCTCCTGATGGCACTTAAGGTGGTAACAGAACGGTATGAAATTTGCATATTTACAGGGCATGATATAATAGCTCAACTCATTTCACACTGTCAACAGATTAAACTTTTCAACAGGTACATTTTCCCACTACTGTAGTGACTAGACAGACCTGTTCTGTTTTCTAGACCCCATGTATGCCATTGGCATACTTTTAGACAATAAATGATCAAAGCTAGGACAATACAGGATCAGCGCCAACAGAGATCATTCTAGATGGGCACATTAACATTTAATAGGAATGTTATGATGGTACTCACCTCTGTAATGATAGATGACCGGATAACACTTCTGTCATATACCCAACCATCAACACATGACTCTGTTTCTATTCCTGTGATATTTGCCATTGTGGCATTGGGATGAAGGAAGCTCCACTGGGGTTCAGTAAATCTCCTGCATTTCTCTGGTTGGCCTTTCTGATCAGTTGGCACAGTTATCCTTAAAAATTCTTGGTACGTTAGACCATCGGTGCCATTGATGCCAGGTTTTGGTTCACAGTGGTGAGCTGGAAAAGCTGCGGTGAAGTTCTGTAGGAAGTTGTGAGTTGCCACCATGAGGACGGGAAATGCCAGAAATATACTGTGCACGATCTGAAACGTGCCAACTCCACCCAATCGATCAAGAAGATCTGCAAATGCCATGTTGCCAAATCTATATTGCAAGGAGGAAATGCAAGAATAATAAGCAAGACAGTTTTTGTCAAATACTGAATGCAGCAATTTTTTAGTACAGTAAGTTGGGGCACCCACTTCTGGCCAGGCAGCTGATTGGCTCAGAAAGTAGTACTTGCAAATTCTAGTTATTTGTTGGTTAGTAAGAACTCATCAACCTCTATGCAGAGAAGACAGAGCACTTTCTAGCTATGTGCCTGCTTTATAGACCCATGCCTATTTTACCTTTTTGTTTCAGATAGAGAATAGAATAGTTAAAACCCCTTTCATTTATTTTTTTATTTTTTGCCAGCTGCAACCCTCAGGGATGAACTAAATTCACTTCCTCTCCCAGATACAACAGAAAATAAAGGGGTTTCTCCAAAATACAGAAATCCCTTCTTAGACAGGTATCACTAGAACAAGTGTTCCCATTGAAAGATTTCCCCACTATTCCTGTTCTAACGCTTATAAGGGAGGCCTAATACTGTTTACTACCTACCACAGTTCACTTTATTGTATGATTACCTGATGAGTTATGAGATGTTTTGTTTCGAGAATTTGATGATGTCAGAACTCTGGATGCCCTCCCGTCTTCAGGTTTCCAGTGGAGGGCTGTGTATCTGACAATATCTGACAATATCCTGAACCCTTATATACAGTTCACACCTTGGAGACCAAGCCTGTGTAGGTTAATAACTCACCTTTATGGTTGGATGTTTTATTATGTGGTTCAGTAGTTTTAACCTTCAGATTTCGTCAGATTCGTTTAATTCAGTTTCTTAGGAGAATGTTCTGAAAGAGATTCAAAGAATAAAATAAGGGAAGTGGTAACCTTTTAACGTCCAGGCAGTTTAGGAAAAAGAAGAGAAGAAACTATACAAGCTAAGATGCTAAATCACAGTTTAGCACATGGAAGTAATTCAACTCCAGCCTTTATTTTATGTAGCCAATATAGTCTGGAGCATGGCACTGAACATTTTGGCACCTTAGGTTATACAAATAGGGATGTATTTATATAGCATTTATATAGAAATACACCCAGTTATAGTGCATGCACATTTGTTACAGTATATGTGAATGAGGCAAAAAAAATGAATGATATTAGGCTATTTCATGTACCGGACTAATGATTTTCATGAAAATAAACCACAAAATACCACATTTGGCCACTAGATTGTGCTAAGTATCATAGGAATTTCCTTTGATAGTTAATACAATCTAGTGACCAAATGCAATATTTTTTATTTTAAACCAGGGAAAAACATTCAACCAGCACAGAAAATAGCCTAATAACATTTGGCTTTTTTCCCTCATTTGTACACAACAAATGTACATGCACTTTCACTGGGGAAATGCTATGCAAAATTTTTATGAACACACCTCATACTGTCACCCACTACTTCATTGTTACTACCAATAATAAAGGACATTTTTACTTAAGACATATAGAAACTGCCATTGAAAAGCCCTCGTTTTGAAATTACCAGTTAAAAACAATGTGTAACACTGCGCTATCAAAAATCACACAATAAATTATTACAATCAAAAAATTTTATCCTGTGAGATACACACAGCACATAACAATAGATCAAATATAAACTGTGCTAAATTAAATAAAAGGTTTTAAATTATTGATGCGTTTGTGTTCATAAGCACATTAAAAATAAATAAAAGAAAGACCATAAAGTGACATGAAGTCCAATGTATCCCTCAGTGTTTTACACTTTCACCAGAATATTCATGAATTAGCAAAAAAAGCCTCCACCTCATAAAATGGGCGCTTACCAGCTCCTCATGACCTCCTGTTACGGGAGGTCTTTCGCGCTTGTGGCTCTATATCCAGCCAGGGCCTTTGATCGCCCAGGGGGATCACGCTGTCAAGTTTCCACCTCCCGAAATGGGTTCGATCACATGTAAATCCTAGAAAAATATAAGGCCTCCATAGTGTAAAATCTTCAGTGTTTATTGATTTCAAATTGGGTTGCATGTCACAAAAATAAGTGCATGAATGTGCCATAGTATGTACATTCTCCCATGTAAGGCAAAGATGTCTGGGCAGGGAAACCTGTACAGATGGCCTCTGAAATGGTGAATATTCTGTCATAACAGAAATCTTCTACCTGAAGGCCAGCTGACGGAATCACAATACCAGCACCAATGGATCACTACGTGTTTCACCAATAGCTTCCTCAGGAGATCAAATTGGTACTGGGAGGTACATTGTAATTAATGGAATTCATACTGAATTCTAACAAATTGAAGGTATGAGGCATTAAATTCCTTCCCCTCCCACCTTTCCCCTCTTCATGGTAAATTGGATGCCTCATACCTTCCATTTGTTTGAATTCGGTATGTATCCCAGTATATTCTATTCTACTTTGATTGGTATATGTTTAATTGAAATTAAATTTACTACGATGTCCTAACCAAATCTCGTATCATGTAGCCAAGTATTAATTACAATGTACCTCCCAGTACCAACAGCAGCTCCTGAGGAAGCTAATGGCGAAATGTGTAGTGATCTATTGGTGTTGGCATTGTGATTTCGTCGGCTGGCTTTCAGATATAAGACTTCTATTATGACAGCATATTTACGATTTCAGAGGACATCTTTACAGGTTTCCCTGCCAAACCATATTTGCTTTACATGGGAGAATGTACTATACTGTGACATTAAATGATGATATTAAATACATTTTGATATTTTATACCTTTAAATAGTTTTCTTTGCCAATTGGGATTACAAAATATTCTTCCCTTGTTTATACATTTTGGATGTGGTGCCACGCATTGCGCATTGTGTCCCTATTTTCTTTTTAACTACATTATTTACTTGTTGTACAAATGAAATGGTCCCAAAAGGGGGAGGTAGCTGGGAAAGGCAGTTGCACTGGCCTCAGGTCCAGTGGACTCGGGTGGTAATAATCTGACAGTGTTCGCATCTCCCAATAGACCAGTGGTGTCAGGTGTATCCGAGCCACTGTGTTTGTCTGGCATTGTAGTAATTCCTGATACATTAGAATGTCATGCGTTAGAATGTCATTAGGAGAGCCTCCAACTCCCTTCGTTGTCAGAATCTCATGCGACACTCATGGATCGGGACATTCAAATTTCGGAAGTCCAAAGTATCAAGGATTTGAAAGTGGGTAAACGACCAGGACCGGATGGCTATACGGCGCTGTATTATAGGAAATTAGCTGGCGTTATTGCCACACACCTGACAGCAATGTATAATTCTGTTAAACAGGGCCGGAACTTCACTTCGGACCTGCTTACGGCTAATATCGTCATGATTCCTAAACCTGACCGTGACCATTCCTCTTGGGCCAACTTCCGACCCATTTCATTGATCAACATAGATATGAAGATTTTAACTAAAATTTTGGCCACCCGCTTGAACTCTTTTCTTCCCCGTTTGGTTAAGAAGGATCAGGTTGGCTTTGTGCCCAGGAGGCAGGCAGGTGATGCTATTCGGCGGATTTTACAACTGCAACATGTAGTCCAGAAGCGCTCGTTGGAGACTATGCTGCTATCTTTAGACATGAACAAGGCCTTTGACACTTTGTCCTGGCCTTATCTCATGTCGGTTCTTCGTCGTTATGGCTTTGGTGCCTCGTTTCTACGGTGGATGGTGGCCCTTTATGACTCCCCTAGGGCCAAAATTAAGTACTATGGCTTTGAGTCGCCGCTGTTTCACATCAGTAGGGGCACGCGTCAAGGATGTCCACTCTCGCCACTACTGTTCATCTTGGCTTTGGAGCCTCTGGCGGAGGCGATCCGTTCTCACCCCGATGTCGGCGGCATTGAGCTTGCGGGTTCTTCCCACAAGGTTTCATTGTTCGCCGATGATATTTTGTTGACATTAACCTCCCCCAGGATCTCTCTTCCTAATTTGTTTTCTCTTTTGGACTCCTTTGCCTCCATCTCAGGTCTTCAGGTTAATCCCCGCAAATCCAAAGCGTTATCAATTAATCTCTCCCATTCACTCTTGATGGACTTGAAATCTTCCTTTTCTTTTCAATGGCTCACCTCGCTACCCTATTTAGGAATTCGTCTTACTCCTACTTATGAGGGAAAGTTTCGGGCCAATTACCCACCCTTGCTCAAATCGGAAATGCTTTCCTCCTGGTCCCACCTACCATTATCATGGTTTGGCAGGATAACGGCCATTCGAATGTCTTACCTCCCTAAACTTCTTTATTATTTTAGGGTCTTGCCCATCTCTGTCCCCTCGCATATCTTGCGCATACATCAGCGCAAAGTTTTACATTTCATCTGGGGGAGTATTCGCCCCAGAGTTAATAGGCAGGTCCTATATGCCCGGCGGGTAAACGGTGGCCTTTCGGTCCCCAATCTGCAGGCTTACTACACGGCAGCTGGCATTGCCCCGCTTTCCCATCTTCATGACACCTACCAGATGCCACTATGGGCCGTGTTGGATCTTGTGGACACCAGTCCACTACCCATCTCTTCTTTGCTGTGGCTTCCTCCTGCCCAGCTCCCGAAACCATTAGGACCATGCTTGATTCATTCCCTGCACTTATGGGACTCAGTCAAATATTCCGCTGGCCTGATCTCTCCTCACCTCCCATTGTTAAAAATTCTTCACTGTCCATTGTTTCCTCCGGGATGTGAAAATCCAGCACAATTTTCCTGGTGGACCAAGCATAGTTTTACAGATGTTCACTCTCTGTTTACCCCCACTAGAATACTGACTTTTGACGCTTTGCGTTCTTCTCATGATATTCCATTGAGGGAACACTATAGATACTTACAATTGAGGCACTTTCTTCAACAACTCATACGGTCCAGCTCCACTCCATACTCTCTGACTCCTTTTGAAAGCTTATGTAGAGCTAGACCCCATTCCCCGGGTACGATATCTTTGATTTATTCGTCTATAATTTCCACTAAGACACCTCCACTTAGGGCCTATCATTCCCAATGGGAAAAGGAATTGGGGAGACAGTTGGACCTGGAGGACTGGAGGGCTATGACTATGGCCCTCTCTAAGTGCTCTAGAAACGTCCTTATATTAGAGAATGCCTATAAAGTGTTATATCGGTGGTACTACACACCAGCTAGATTGGCTCGATTCATTCCAACCTATTCCCCGCTTTGCTTTCGAGGCTGCTCACAGGAAGGCTCTATGGCACACATTTGGTGGTCTTGCCCGAGGGCGTGCAGACTATGGGTCAGAATTTATACCATTCTTCGTAACATGTTTCATATAGATCTTAAAAGGGATCCCTTTGAAGCCCTCCTCGGGAAGCCTATTTTGGAGTTATTACGCCCAGAGCGGCAATTGGCTCAGCATCTCTTTACTGCAACTAAGTTGACCATCGCGAAAGCTTGGAAATCCCCTGCGCTCAGTTATGAAGCGGTAAAGAATCGTATGAATGAGGTCATGGTGAATGAGAAATTGACTGCTATCCTCTCAGATACGCATGACAAATTTCTCAGAGTCTGGCGGCCATGGCTCGCATACTCTCAACCCTCCCGATTTGATGACACGCTCCTTATGATCTGATGCTCACCTGTGTGCACGCCCCGTGGACCCCTCCTCTCTTCCCTTTCTCTCCCCCCCCCTTTTTTTTCTCTTCTTTTCCTCCTCTCCTTTACTTTTTCTCTCCTTTATACTGGACTTTATTTCCCTTTTCATCGTTTCTATTTTCTTTTACTATTTTCTAGGCATTCCTTCCACAATTTTATTTGGCCTTCAGGATTTGGCCGAGCTGAGATGGTTGTAATTGTAATCTCATAGTTATTGCACTTTATTTCTGATAATTTTTTTTTTTTTTTATAAGGAATTTTGCCTGAAGGAGACTTCTTTAGTTGCACAGCTTTGCTGACATGACTATGCTGTGGTTTTTTGACCATGGTCGCCCTATCCACCCAGAGACTTTTGATGGGTAAACCTTGGTTTTTTTTTTTTTTGTTTTTCCATCTTGTTGTATGGGACATTAGGTTTGTTACCAGGGTGTGTGATACGGGTCTCTTTGTGTCGTTTTGTATTATCGTTTTTCCATCACCTTGTTTGTCTACTGTACGATGTAACCATCTAAAGAATTTGTCGTTATATGCTGGATTTTATGCCAATAAAACTTTTTGTAAAAGAATGTCATTAGGAGAATTTAGCAGCAGCATTGACAGGTGTTCCACTGCCAGGTCCTGAGGAACGTTGTTGGAGTTCTGCTGTGATAACTTCTCCTGAAAGGCCAGGTGTGACATGTCAATTTGAGCTGCTGCATTTGTCCGGCATTCCACTTTGGAGTACATAACCAAGGACGATCTTGTATCAGCCTTAGCAGGGTTAGAGGACAAGATTGCAGGGATGATTGATTCTGTAACTAACAGGGTAAATAAGCAGGGAAAGATCCCCATCTCCTGATCCACCAGTTCTTGAGCAAGAGTGGGTGGAACCCGAGGATTAGGAAGCAGTTGATTCTGCTTTTAAAGAAGTCAGATCCTGCTTCTCAATTACAAAGGTTATTAGTTCAGAGCCTTACTTATATGGTCCGTTCAGGGTTCTGGCTACCTCCGGTGGAAACCTAAGGTCTCTTTCTCCTCTTTGGGTTCGCTGAAACCGCCACAGTGCTCAGGTCTTTTCGTTACACCCTCCCCTGGAACAATCAGAGCCTTAGCAGGATTGGACCTGGTTAGTAGTTGGATGAGAGACTGCCTCGGAATACCAGGCGCTGAAAGCTTTTCCCCTCCAAAGTTAGGGAGGCATCTGATGCTGCTGTGTTTTGAGAAGTATCTCGGGCCTGAGGAGGCTAGGGCAGTCTCTCAGGTGGTTCGCTCCTTCTTTAGTTAACTCTGACAGAAACCTGGTAGGTTAAGTACGCCTCTTTGGAATGTTCTGGGTTCACCGTAAAGTTATCAGGCGTTTGCTTTGCATTTGCTCTTGGAGCAGAAGGTCTGGGCTCAATATTGTAAAACACTAGATCGGTTAGCGACCCCAAAACCAAACGGGACCTTAGGTCTATCTTAGATCGCAAGGCACTAGACACATTTCTAAGCATCCTTTTGTTTCAGATGGGCATCCAAGAAACGTACTGGTCATAGTACAAAGTGTAAATGCTGTTTTTGTGTAAACAACTGCACAGGGAATGGAAAGCTGAACCAAGCAGGCTGGTCCAGGTGGAGATGCAGTTGGACAGGAGCTACAGATCCCTCCACTTGTATGTAGACCAAGTGTGCCTGTGGACAGCGGATGACAGCCCAACAGAAGGCTTTGGCTATGGCGGCCTGGGGCTGGTATTAGAGAGGCTGTTCGATGACCCTGACTTTGGGAGTGATTTGGAGTTGCATTTGGAGGAAATCTTGGAATACAGAGAACAGATGCGGAATGTCTCAGAGGGCACTGGAAGATTTGGAGTTTCTAACCAATCAGGAATGGGAGCTGGAAATCGCCTACAGATGGCTGATAAATTCTGCTCAGCAGCAGGTCTGGGCTCCCTTTGCCTGGGACTATCCAGAAGTACCAGCTGACAGTCCTGAAATCCTGGCTGAAGTGTTGGCAATGTGGCAGAGTAACAGTGTGCTTTGCTCACCTGCACCCACGGCTATGGAAGCAGAGGTCTTATTGCCGATCCCGTTTCTGCATGGGGCGATTTTGGATGGAGGAATGCGTTTGTCCAGCAGCCGGATAAGGGTACGGGAGATGGAGCAGTCGGCTCATCTCTCCAGCCACAGATCACAGAAAGCATGGAGTTATGTGATTTTTAATCAGAGGATGTAACATTTACTGAACTTTCAACTGAAGTGCTGGCAACAGGGCTGAGCTCTGCTAGCCTCTGCCAAGCACCGGTAACATCTTCTGGGTTTCAGAGACAGGAGATGGTGAACTTCTATCCCCAGACACCAGTTCCAGAGACTGGGGATTTGACTTTTCTGCTGTGGAGGAAAAACCCATTGAGCCTAAAGCAGAAGAGCGTACATCCCGGCATAGCGCTGCTGACCTCTGCCTGCAACAATTGTGACCCTGGGGGATTTGTCCAAGGCCACCAACTTTTCAGTTTACATCCCAGCGGAAGAGCTTGCATCATGGCAGAACTTTACTGAGCCCTGCCCAGCACCAACAGCAACTTCAAGCTTCCTTTAGAGATGTGGCAGCTAGCCTTTCTCTCACACCACTGACAGGGACATGGGACTTCCCAACTGCAGTATCTGTGGAGTTACAACAAACTTCTCCAGCTGAAGTACTGGCAACCGGACAGAGGGTCCAAGACCTCTGCCCCACACCTGTGGCAGTTTTATGGAGGCCCAGGGTGAGAAGGAGACAGTCACTTCCCAGCAGCAGATCAGGATCCAGGGGGGAGAAGGGAGAGGAGGATGTTATCCTCCCTCCCCAACAGTCAGCCAGAGTGGAGAAAACTGTCTTCCCTCCCAAGCCAGGATCCATGAACCTGGGAGACAGTGACAGAGAAATGTGATCCCAGCAGCTAAATTAGAGAACGAAAGATGAAGCAGCCGGCTCACCTCCCCAAATGACAGCTACACAGTTTGGGAGAGAACGTGGTCGTCCTTCCTCCCCAGCGGCAGATCCACAGTCTGGGAGTGGAGGAAGCCAACCTCCCTCCCCAACAGTTAGCCTGAGCGGATTATGTGGAGTCCCCAGCAAAAGTGATGGCAACACGGCAGAGTGCTACCAACCTCTGCCCAACACCGGTAACAACTGCCGAATTCCAAGGAGTCGGGTAATCAACCCCTCTCTTCAGCGACAAGCTGATGTAGTGAAGCTTCTACACCCAGCTGAAGCACAGGCAGCTGGACAGAGAGTCAACGACCTCTGCGCCACACCTACTGATGACAACCATTTCCTGCTGCCAAGAATGAAAATCAGGTTGACTGATGAGTTCACTCTGCCCCCAAAAAAAGTCTGGCATCGGGACAGGAGGATATCAGCCCTGCAAGCACTGAGTGTTTTTTACCTAGAAAAAGTGAAAGGGACTATGGTCTCTACCTGTATACCCCAGGGATGCTGGGAAGTCAGCCCAGATCCCCAACAGCATGACAGAGTGAGCCCAGCCACCTTGTCTTCTTCTCAGGGGCTAAAAGGACTCCAGGGAGGAGGGCCAGTCTGCACTTCTCCCCAGCGGTGGGTATGTTCTACAAGAGAAGCAGAGGTTGGTTGGGTGAGTAATGCTCTGTTTGGGACAATTTGTTTGGGGTACTGTGTGGGTATGGGTATTGGGGGACTGGAACTACAGACTAACTTTGAAGTCAACCTGTTTGACGTCTCCTTCTGTGTTAGTCTCCTGTAGAAAGGGGGGAATTGTGACAGACTCCACCGGGACAGAGGCTTTTGGAGGGGACTGCAGGCTAGACTCTTGCCTACTGACCATGGGCCCTGGCATTTAAGAGAACATTGCTCTTTGAAAGGTATATGCCTGGGATATCCATGGAGTAGTCTTGTTTCTGATTCATGTTCATGTCTCCCTAGAACACACAGACTCTGGGAGTCTAGGCCGGGATCCATGTTAAAGGCCTAGATGGTACATTACTAGGCACGACTGCTCAACACTGGGAAACTCATGATGTGGATGATGGAAAAAGTAAACGAATTAAAAACAGCTTACGTATCACTGAGGTTCCCATAGCAACGAGGAGCTGACGGCTTCCACAGACGGGACCAATCTCTCCGCTGCACAAAGGACCCACAAGGTGACATGGACTCAGTGGCTTTGATGCGGACGGACGTTGCAGTTTATGGGAAGGTGGAACACGGTAACCCACGTGTCAGTATGGCAATTCAGCTGGTGTGCTGACCGCGGGCTACGTCAGATGAAAAGCCGCTCTCCACTGGTGGTGTATCGACAGGCTGCTCCTATGGATGGATGGAATTGCCCTGGTCCAGATGTAAAAAAGCTGCAAATCCTGCTCATCTGGAGTGGTGGCACTGATGAGAGTAAATTTTGCACCTGTATATGCCAACTTGACGATGAGCTACTGGAAGGAGGGATACATCTGGGCCAACAACCCTTTTGCTGAACAGGTTGTGTTCTTTGACAGATACATTCATGACATCCTGCTCATCTGAAGTGGTGGCCAAGTTATTTTTCCCTCATTTGTGGTCCATTTTAATGCTAACCCTTTGGGTTATATTTTACACATGGAATCGACCCCAGAGAGTTGGTGTTTCTGGACTTGGTGTTAACCCATGATAAAGGCAGTGTTATCATTAAAAATCATGTGACGCCCACCAGCGGTAGGGATGAGATGAACACCCCCCTGTTCGGTTCGCACCAGAACCTTCGAACGGACCTAACGTTTGCGCGAACATTTAGAACCCCATTGACGTCAATAGGACTCAAACGTTCAAATTCAAAAGTGCTAATTTTAAAGCCTAATATGCAAGTTATTGTCGGAAAACGGGTTTGAGAACCCGGGTCTTGCCTCAGGGAACATGTATCAATGGAAAAAAAAGTTTTAAAAGTGGCCATTTTTTCTGGAGCAGTGATTTTAATGATGCTTGAAGTGAAAAAAATATATATATATATTTTAAATATCGTACCTGCTGGGTGTCTATAGTATGCCTGTGAGGTGGCACGTGTTTAGAACTGTCCCTGCACAAAATGAGGTTACTATAAGAAAAAAGTCATTTAAAACTGCGGCTTTAATGTTATGTCTGGTCCCTGCAATATGGATGACATACGCCGCG
Source organism: Rana temporaria (assembly GCF_905171775.1). Classification (NCBI taxonomy): domain Eukaryota; kingdom Metazoa; phylum Chordata; class Amphibia; order Anura; family Ranidae; genus Rana; species Rana temporaria. Next base: position 60,231,933 of record NC_053499.1, read on the forward strand.
TAAGTGCAAATATGCGCCGCCTTATCTGTGCGCCGTGCCCACAAAACTAAGATACGCCTAAAAACAGGCTTCATTCCACCGACGTAACTTGCCTACACCGGCGTAGAGTGGGCGCATATTTACGCTGGACGCATGTGGCGCTCCCATTGATTTTCGATTCAAATATGCAAATGAGGGAGATACGCCGATTCACGATCGTACTTGCGCCCGACGCAGGCTACGACTGGTGCGCGTAAGTTGTACCTCATAAAGGAGGTGTAACTCAGCAGCATCCATGCAAAGGGCTGCACCAGGGAACACAAGCCCGCGTATTTTACATAGTTTACGTTGGACGTGAATATGACTAGGCATAGGTTACGTTCACGCCGTAGGCAGTGATCCGGCGTATCTTAGGCAGTTGTTCCGACGTGATTGTGAGCATGCGCACTGAGATACATCCACGGGACGGCGCATGCGCCGTTTGTTATATGTATCTGTCTGGCGCACAGCCCATCATTTGCATGGGGTCACACCTCATTTGCATGGCTCACGCCCACTTCCACCTACGCCGGCTTACGCCTAGGAAACACAGCGCAGTTTTGAGAGGAAGTGCTTTGTGAATTCCATGCTTGCCTCTCTGCGCTGTGTTGGCGTAGCGTAAAGGAGATACGCTACGGCGGCATAAATGTGCGCCGCTGTCTGTGAATCCGGGCCAATTTCTGTGCACGGGTGTATTCAAGTTTTTAATTCACTGATTTTTGTCATTAATTAATTTGTGTTCATTTCATTTCATTTTATGTTCTTTGATTAGAGTATTTTTTGAATTTATGATTTACTTATTTGGCACATATGGAATTCTATTTCTATTTCAAAGTCATTGTAGATTTCCTTTAAATAACCGATTGGAAGTTTATAGGAAAGATTGTTGCTGTTGTGTTCCGCACAGAATGCTATATCAAGGCCTGCAGCGTCACAGCTGAACCCTCTGAAATTATACTTATAGTTCTACAATTCCCACTTCACAAACAATGCAGAACTCCACAGAAACAGAGGGGCAAGAGGAAAAAGGAATCAAAAAACAAAATGATTTTAGGATCATGGAAAGTGTGTAGCATACATGCTTTTCTGGAGTCTAGAATATGTAAGAGATGATGGCAGCGATGGACTGGCCATCGGGAGTACCGGGAGAATCCCGGTGGGCCGATCGGATAATTGGGCCGGCTGTCAATCACTGTCATTTTCATTTACATTGCTTTACGAGATACCCGGCGTCGGCGGCGCCGTCATCAGCCAATAACCGGCGTCCATCAAGCTGCGCTGGCCTGCCACTTCCCTCCGGCTCCGCCTCCTCCTATGTTTAGAGCGGCCCTGATCACCTCCCAGCGGCGTGACGTATCTCAGGGGTCACGCTCACGGCCGTATGCGGGAGGGGATGGGAGGAGCCGAGCACGAGGAGAGATGCCATTCACGATACAAGAGGAGGCGGAGCCAGCGCCGCCGAGGAGGAACGACTCGAGTACAGTACACTTCAGTGCCACCACCACCGCACCATTCCGGCAGCAAGTAAGGTTAACAAGTGCTTAGTTACCTATTGGCTATTAACTTATGCCTTAGTTAGCATCGGATGTATGCAGATTATGATCTGTGACTGTGATGACTGCCATTCTTTTTTTTAATATGCATCATGGGGGGGGGGAGAGGGGGAGGGAAATGTACTGTCTGCCACCCACTACTGGACAAGTGGGTGGCAGACAGTTCATTTCCCTCCCCCCCCCCCCCCACCGCCCCGCCATGCTGCATATTAAAAAAATCAGAAAGACAGTTACAGTTGTCACATGGGTGTACTTTCAAAGGAAGATTACCAACTTGATCTTTACAGAGATGGTTTAAATGGAGTGGAGCAACCCTGCGATACTATATACTGTTACACTGGGTTCAGCCATGAACGCAGTCTCTGACCATCTCCTGTAGTATGTCTGCAGTCTCTGACCATCTCCTGTAGTATGTCTGCAGTCTCTGACCATCTCCTGTAGTATGTCCGCAGTCTCTGACCATCTCCTGTATTATGTCTGCAGTCTCTGACCATCTCCTGTAGTATGTCCGCAGTCTCTGACCATCTCCTGTAGTATGTCCGCAGTCTCTGACCATCTCCTGTAGTATGTCTGCAGTCTCTGACCATCTCCTGTAGTATGTCCGCAGTCTCTGATCATCCCCTGTATTATGTCTGCAGTCTCTGACCATCTCCTGTAGTATGTCTGCAGTCTCTGACCATCTCCTGTAGTATGTCCGCAGTCTCTGACCATCTCCTGTATTATGTCTGCAGTCTCTGACCATCTCCTGTAGTATGTCTGCAGTCTCTGACCATCTCCTGTAGTATGTCCGCAGTCTCTGACCATCTCCTGTAGTATGTCTGCAGTCTCTGACCATCTCCTGTAGTATGTCTGCAGTCTCTGATCATCTCCTGTAGTATGTCCGCAGTCTCTGACCATCTCCTGTAGTATGTCCGCAGTCTCTGATCATCTCCTGTAGTATGTCCGCAGTCTCTGACCATCTCCTGTAGTATGTTCGCAGTCTCTGATCATCTCCTGTAGTATGCCTGCAGTCTTTGACCATCTCCTGTAGTATGTCTGCAGTCTCTGATCATCTCCTGTAGTATGTCTGCAGTCTCTGATCATCTCCTGTAGTATGTCTGCAGTCTCTGACCATCTCCTGTAGTATGTCCGCAGTCTCTGACCATCTCCTGTACTATGTCTGCAGTCTCTGATCATCTCCTGTACCGTGTCTAGTTTATAAACTGTTTTTGTGCGTGTTCGCAAAATTAAAGTGGGCCAGTCTGGATGAAGTCCAGGGCCAAATTTTTGTCCCAGTCCATCCCTGGATGATGGTGAGGTACCCAAAAACTGTTCCAGATCTTACCAGACTTTATGAAATTACATCCATTTTGTACATCTTCTATTTATCAGGAACAGCAAGAAACAGAAGTACATAGAATGTACAGTAGGTTAGTATTAGTGAGTGGTAAATATTTAAAATGTACCCTAACGAATGAACATCTCTTATTTGCTCCTTTTGGGCCGTTGAAGTGGACCTCCACCCAAAAGTGCGAAGGTCTGCATTTCTAAACCCCCCCCCCCCCCCGCTGCCACATTTGGCACCTTTTAGGGTTGAGCAGGTACCTGGTTTTGGCAGGTACCTGGCCCCTGACATAGAAGTTCGTCTCCCCCCTCCTTCACCCACATCCTTCTGGGACACTTCACAGGTCCCAGAAGACTGCGGCCTATTCACAAAGTACAGGAGGCGTTGCGCATGCGCAGTAGGTAACCAGCTGTGAAGCCGCAAGTGTTCACTGCTGGTTTCCCTTAGTCAGGATGGTGACTCTTAATAGCCTGGCTGTTGAATCGGCTGGACTAGGCTGGCGTACAACTCCATTGAAGTTCCGTGCTCTGCCTCTTTTTCAGGCTGCAGATGGGTGGAAGAATCATTGAACAAATGCTTCATGCAGGCCGTAATCCATATACGACCACCAAGGAAATCCTTGTTCCCTTCTTGGGACTTAAGCCTCATATACACGCTCGGTTTTCTCAGCAAGAAAACTGCTGGCAGAGCTTTCTTGCCGAGTAAACTGAGCGTGTGTACGAGGCTTTCAGGTTTCTCATCTGGAAATCTGCCCAGAATCTCGACGAGAAAAATAGGGATCATGCTCTATATTTTCTCGTCGAGATTCTTGTCTGCCTGTTTCCCGACGAGAAACCCGAGCATCTGTATACTTACCTGTCGCCGTGGAAACCCGCGCATGCTTTTGACGCATGCGCGGTAGCTTACACGGCATAGATAGGGTGAAGCAAGATGGCGGCGACGGCAATGGAATGTGACGGGCGGCAAGAGATTCTTGCCAAGAATCTCGCCAGGAAAAGCAAAGTTTTTTTCCTGACGAGATTCTGGCCCGCGTGTACGAGGCTTCAGGCTTGGTTCTGAAAGCACTAGTACAGGCATCCTTTGCCCCAATAGCTTCATTTTCATGTGTGGTTCCTAGTGGTAAAACTAGTTCCTCTGACAGCAGTTGCTTCAGAGAGAAGGATGTTGGAGATTGCAGTACTTTACTGCAAAGATCTCTTTTGTGTTTTTTTTTACCAGAAATAGTGATACTACTTCCATCTCCAAAGCTCAATTCTCAAGTGGTATGCCGTTTTGAGGAAAACTGGGGGCAGTCCCTCCAAGCATTCACGTGGAGTTACCGAATGCACAGCAGGTAGACTTCAGGTCCTTTCACAAGTTGCTACAAGTGTACATGCATTGGTCAAAAGACTTGGGGAAAGGGGAAATTATTTTAATTTCGCTGTCAGGTCTTGAGTGCTCTTCTGTTGGTTTACCAGGGTGATTATATTGGCATGCAGGAAGTAGGCCTTTCTACTCAAGAACAGAGGCAAGCTCTGAGGGGTGGCAGCCTTTGGGGCAGTTATGCCAGGATTCAGTGGAAGATATATGTGAGACAGCTAGCCTTTCACTCGACTTTACAGGCATGCAGTCAGCAAGTTCTGCAAAGTTTGGAACGAGACATAAATAATGTTGGTCTTTGGCAGCTTTTCTTTGATTGTCAATGTTTTTTTTCATGTGCTCCCTCCCGCCCAATTATTCAGCTAGTTATATCCCATTGTGTGCTGACATGAGGTAGGGCCAGGAATACAAAAAATTGTTATCAAATACTTACCGTAATTCTCCTTTTTCCTGGCCTGTCCTCACGTCAGCACAGGACTCCCCCCCACAGGCTAGGTTATCGATCACCTTCATGGGGGGGGGGCTTACATTTATTTAGCTAGTAAAAGGTGGTCCTGTGGGCACCAGATGAGGTGTTAACTCATTGTGTGCTGACGTGAGGACAGGCCAGGAAAGCAAAATTACGGTAAGTATTTGATAACAATTTTCCACATTCCCAAAGTCTCCCAGTTGGAGAGACATGGAGACTAGTCTTTTATAAATTTTGGTTTCCAAGCTTTCTGGCTTATTCCTGCAAAGAACCTTAATAGATGCAATGCAAAACAACCTTATGGTGACATCTTTGCTCTTGCATATGTAGCACTACCCCCGGAGGAACTGCTGGTTGTTTTGGGTGGCACGATTACATCTGGCTCTTCCAAATATCCAGGGGGCTTATTCTGTTGTGCTGGGGTGTTCTTCCAACCCCTGTGCAGTAGGTGGTAGCAGTGGAGTCAAGGTTTGGGTGCTCTTCCCCAGCAGCCAATCAGGAGGGTTTGGCCTCGCTGTGCATGCTGGGGGAGGGTATTTATGGGGCAGACGCCATTAGTTCTGGGTTCTCCTTCATCCAGTGTGGCACCCACATTTAGGGTGACCACATCACATCATGTGACTAGGCTCTACTCCCATTAAACTGTAATTTATTTAACCACTTGCTGACCTGCTCACGTACATTTACATTTACCGCACAAACCGACATACCTGTATCTGTACAAGGAGGATAGCCGGGGACATCCGCCGGTGACCCGCGATTGCTGTGTACAGAGGCGGAACAGGGAACTGCCCAGTCAACAAGTCGATTCCCCATTCTGCCTAATGACATCTCAGGGATCTTCTGTTCCCAGTGATATGGAACAGCGATCTCTTTCATGTCCCACTGAGCCCATCCCCCCTACAGTTAGAACACACTTAACCCCTTGATCGCCCCCTAGTGTTAACCCCTTTATATTAATCAGTGCCTTTTTATAGCACAGATCAATGAGGTCGACCGATATGGGTTTTTCTCTGGCCGATGCCGATATTTAGAAATCGGGGTGGACGATGGCCGATATTTTAGGGCGATTTTTTTTTTCCTTCATCTCAGCAAATCTAGGGTGGAGAGGTGGGGAGGAGGTTATCGTTTAGGGTGGAGAGGTGGTGTGCAGACTAAGAATGTCATTAATAATGTTAGTGCCCACCAGCAGAGCGATCGGCTCTGTTCCGTCCCCTTGCTTGGCCAAGGAGAGCTCGATTTGTCCCCTGATGTGCTGCACGCCCCGCCTCTGCCTTCACCCTACAAACCCCAGAATGCAGTGCGGCCAGTAACAGCCAATCGGCGGCTGCAGACTTCCTCCACTGGGGAAAAAAGAAATCAGCAAACAGCGGCAGTGAAAGCCGTTTAGAATAGACGATGGGCGGCCAGAGGGGATTTCCACCCAGAACGCCCCTGCTTCTGATCCCTCACAATTGGCCTGTTTTCACACAATAATCGCCCGATGCTGATTTCTTTAAAAAAGCGAAACATCGCCCGATATATTGGCCGGCCGATATATCGGTCGACCCCTAGTCACTGGTCCCCAAAAAGTGTAATTTGGGGTCAGATTTGTCCGCCGCAATGTCGCAGGCAAGCTAAAAATCGCAGATCGCCCCCATTACCGGTAAAAACAATAAAAATAAATAAAAGTCCCTAAATCTATCCCGTAGTTTGTAGACGTAATAACTTTTGCTCAGACCGATTCATATACGCCTATTGCGATTTTTTTTTTTTACCAAAAATATTAAGAATATATATCGGCCTAAACTAATGAATACGTTTTTTTTTTTTAATGTATTGTAGCAGAAATTAAATTGTGTTTATTTATTTTTTTAAATAGTCAATATTTTTATGTTTATAGTGCAAAAAATAAAAAACCACAGAGGTGATCAAATACCACCAAAAAAAAGGATGTCAATTTTGTTTGGGTACAGCGTCACACGACCGCGCAATTGTCAGTTAAAACAATGCAGTGCCGTATCGCAAAAAATGGCCTGGTCATTAAGGGGACAAATCCTTCCGGGACTGAAGTAGTTAAATAGTGTTCAGCTGGCAAGAACTGCTAACCTATGTATTGTATTTGTTTTACATTTTTTTGAAGCAACAGTATGGCCAATTTTGCCAATTTATACATTTCTCACATAGTAATAATACAATACATAGCATCCCCTTTATTACTATTTCTTGGCAGAGAATGTGTTATTCATGAAGTTAGGAAAGTAAAATTAAACAGGGGTAAGCCAGTAACATCCAGTATAATAAACCTTTGTCAGGTTCTTGCGCCAATTGTTTACTTTGACCAATAATGATGTCCAGAGCAGTGAAGCATTTATCCCAACAGCGAAGCATTACATAAGTGAAATACCTAACTGATAACCTTTGGTTACACAATGTTGTTTTTTTTTATTTAATACAAAATTAGTTCAAGCCTGGTGTCACTGTGGCAAAAGCAAGGCGTGTTATTTTATCGTATCTCCAATTGGCAAATAAGGCTGCATTTACACTTGAGCAGAGCATCTTTGGTTGTTTTTGCAAACTTTTTCTTGAGCATTTATACAGGCGTTTTTGACCATTTTGGAAGTCATTTTTCCTTGAGCACTTTTTTAAAATAGTTTTTGACCAATTGAAAGCTATTTACCAAGAGAAACAAAATGTGATGCGTGTATTTTTGCATGTACAGGTATTTTATGTTTTCCCATGTACATCTAATGGAGCCAAAAAATAGAAGCTTGTAGTTTAAAAGAACCCTTGTGTACTTTTTCCAAACTTTAAGCAACACTATGTTCAGGCGAGCACATGCACCGTTGAAAACCATGGGATTTTTGGATGTTAAATGTAACGGTGTGTTGCCACTAGTTACTAACATTCACGCATATTCACCCTACTGCCAGACCTCCATACCAGTGGCGTAACTAGAACCTTCAGGGCCCCGATGCAAGAAACCATGAAGGGCCCCTCTGACCCCCGGGCAGGGCTCTTTTCTCTGAGCCCGTTGGCGGAACAGGACCCGGTTGCAAGTGGGTGGCTGCATATAAAGGAACCGATTTCTCCAGTTCCCCTTGCTTCTCCTCCTCTCCCTCCTGCAGGTATTCAGCGGCTGCAGGAGGAAAATGAAGGCATCGGTTGCTCTATGTCGGTGTTTCTCAATCTTTTTGCAGTCAGGGCACCCTTGAAGTATACCCCTAGGTGAATGGGGCTATACTGCAAACCCCCCTGCAACTGTGTGCATTGCGTGCAGTTGCAGCATAGCGATAATGCATTTAAGGGGTTAAAACAGGCGGTCAGTAGGCAAGATATTGCCTCTTTACCGGCTATCAAATGCCTCTGAAAAGCGATCTGAGCATGGATCGCTTTTTGGAGGAACAACCTTTTTTTGCTGGTACTATGAACAATCAAAAAATAAATAAACAAGTAGGTTCTGATTGTACACATATAGGGGGTCAGGATTAAAAGCGCATACATAAAATGTGCATACATACATGTAAACACAAACACATATAAAAACACACACATATATATAAATGCACATATGCACGCACATATAAACTAGTGGCGGCTGGTGCTCAAAATTTTTAGGGGGCGTAAGCAAACTGAAAAATTCTTAAAAAAACATAATTTGTAGCCACTGTGCCCTTCATTTACAGCCACCCTGTCCATCAAAAGCTGCCACTGTGCCCATCAAATGCTGCCACTGTGCCCATCAAATGCTGCCACTGTGTCCATCAAAAGCTGCCACTGTACCATCAAACGCCACCACTGTTCCCATCAAATGCTGCCACTGTGCCCATCAAATTCTGCCACTGTGCCCATCAAATGCTGCCACTGTGCCCATCAAATGCTGCCACTGTGCCATTAAACGCCACCACTGTTCCCATCAAATGCTGCCACTGTGCCCATCAAACTCTGCCACTGTGCCAAACACTGCCACTGTGCCCAAATGCTGTCACTGTGCCCATTTAAATGCCGCCACTGTGCATCAAATGCTGCCACTGTGTCCATTAAATGCTGCCAGTGTGCCCATCAAATGCCAGTGTGCCCATTAAATGCTGCCATGCTGCAACTGTGCCATCGAATGCCATCACTGTGAATCCCCCTGCCCACTCGGCCAGAACTTACCCTGTCTCGTGGGGCAGCAGGTGACCGCCACAAGCGGGGTCCTTCATGCGTCTCCTGCCGTCCTCATCTCCCTTCCTCTCCTCCTGATAATCGTCCAATAGCTGCTCCTATCGTTTCAGCCAATCAGGTGACGGGTAATAGACCCGCACACCTGATTGGTGGAGAGGTGGTTCAGTGTTAGGAAAGTGAATATTAATTTGCCCTTCTAACACACCTGGGTGGACTGTGAGCTCCCAGCATGGCGCTCGCAGTTCACCTATTTTGAAGCCTATTAGAGCCTATGGCTCTAATCAGGTGCTTCAAACCCCCCCCGCTGTAATTCAGGCACCCAGCGCCCGAAAAGGGGCCGGACATCTAAATATGGGGGTGGCAGCGGTGACTATGGATAGATTCATGCTATGCATGAATATATCCATTAGTCATAGAGGGGTGGCTGGAGAGAGGGGGCGGCACCCATGCACCCTTATGGACGCACCGCCACTGAAAACATATGCACATACATGCACTCACATACATACATATGCACACACACACACACACATTAGGGTGACCAGACATCCCCGGTTTCTGGGGACAGCCCCCGTATTGAGAACACTTTCCCCTGAATAAGTCTGCCCCCGGTTTTGTCCCCGGATTGGATTTAAACAGGGGCTTGGGCAATTTCAAAGACAGTCAGTGCAGAATAGAAAAAAAAATCTGAATTACACACCCGCCGCTCCTACTAGCTTAGGGGGGGTGTAATTTTTTTCCATTATCTGTGCTCCTTTCTGATGATTATGCCTCTTCTGCCTTGGCTCAAGCCCCGGCCTGCTGCCTGCCTGCTTATCTCCTTGCCTTGCCCTGGCGGAGTGATCTTCCTCCGCACCCCACCCAGTATTAGCCGGGGCCCAGAGAGTGAGACTTGACAGGCTGTTAGGCGGGCGGTGGCGGCAACGGGCAGAGAGTCGCTGATTTCCATCATTACTAGTAAAAAAAAAATATGTTCCCGGATTTCCTTTTAAAGATCTGGTCACCTTAAAGTGGTAGTAAACTCTGTACTACCACTTTAACCTACAGGTAAGCCTATAATAAGGCCTATAATAAGGCTTACCTGTAGGTATAAAGAATATCTCCTAAACCTGTAAGGTTTAGGAGATATTCCCCCCGCAATGCGCTGCTGACTGCAGCGGCACATGCGCAGCGGGGATCCTCGGCTAAAGGGCCGGCAGCCGCCGGACCTTGCCGGAGAGAAGTCTCCTGCGTGCATGCGCGGGAGTGACGACATCGCCGCTCCAGCCAATCACAGCACTGGAGCGGCGATACCCGGAAGACACGCCGAGGAAAGATGACATCTCCCTCGGCGTGGGCCAGGTTCATTCCAAGGTAAGTATTTCATAATCAGCTAGTATGCGGTGCATACTAGCTGATTATGGCTTTTGCTTTTCAGGTTTAAAAAAAAATATATATATATATATATATATATATATATATATATATATATATATATATATGACAGTGGGTATACAACCGCTTTAACATACATACATATGCACACACACATGCATACATAAATGCACACACACATATATACATACACACACATGCATGCACACACACATACATACACATTGTACACACACATACAGTAGATAGTCAAAAAAAAAACGGCAGACATTTACCTTGGCTCTTCCTGCCGGGTACTGCACTCTAGGGGGAGACAAAGAGCACACACTACTTTCATGTGACGAGCTCCTTCCCTGCACAGTTCGGCTGACGATCGAGGAGCTCATCTCAGCCGCCCCTGCCGCTCATCTGCCGATCCTTCTATCGAAGAGTACAGGGGGCCCTCAAGGGCCCCCTGCAGCAAGGGGCCCGGTCGCCATTGCGATCTCAGCGACCCCTATAATTCCGCCACTGCTCCATACGTCACACTTGTAGACAATGTAAAGTCTTTTGCTTTGTTTTGTTGTTTTATTTGGGGGATTTAACTTGGTTGGGGGAAAGGGATATGGGATGCCCATAGAATAATTGGTATTTTCAATGCTGAAGCTGATCCGGCTTCACATTGGTAAATGGTTACTCATTATCTTCACAGAAAAAAAATGGTGGACTCTTGACAGACTTTTCACCTCAGAACTTCTCCTGCCTCTGCACTCTCCCTGCAGACTTCTACCTACAGGACTCTTCTCCTGTACAAAAACTTCCCTGTCACAGCATTAGACATTCTGTCCCACCATCTTGAACAGACTAGGCCTCACTCTGAATAATTCCTAGTTGAAACTTCACTTGATGATTAATAGGCAAGGGGCCTGCAGTACCCCTTCTTGATGGCCCTGAACATTTAGTTAGAAAAGTATACGTGACAATGGACTATTGATCCCAACAAGCCCGACTCACAAATCCTGAGTCCTCAGACTGCAGCGACACAACATCCTACAGTCTCTCCTCTGGCTCTATACCCAGCTGCCCTGGCATGCCTCTTCCAGATCCTTCTTGAAAGATTTACCTGTACCGTGCAGAGAAAAAAGTTTTTGTGGACAAATATCAGTTGTCAAAAGCACCTCACCCCAATGAGAAATGAAAAGAAAAAAGGGCAAAAATAGGGTACCACAAGGACCCAGGGGCTATTGAAATGGTGCAGATAGAGATTCACACAATCAGAGTTTTATAAAAAATAGAAAACAATTTATTACAAACAATTATATGACAAAAATATAATAAATAAATCTTGATTAAATACATTGTGTGAAATCAAGACGAGGCATTGTTATGGTCAGCTCTACATGTTTCACTCTTTGAGTTTCCTCAGGAGCTTTAGACAGACAATGCTAGATAGCAAAAAACAAGGAAAAGCATATAATTAAATGACTGTAAAGAAATTTTTACATGCCAATACATACTGGTAAATACATAAGTTATAATTGATGATATAAAAAAAAGGGAAAACAGTTGGTCAAATTACATCGATTTTAACATAATATGCATGCTCAAGGGTCTCAATCATAAATAAACAGGGGCACTATGATAAATTTCCAAAAGGACTTACCAAAATAAAATTAAAAATCAGAAGACAACAGCATGAAAGGACAACAGATCACGCAGGAATAGCTAATGCTTCAAAAATGGAACCCGAAGACACCCCAAGAGGACCACAGCAGAATATTAAGCCCTCGAAAGGTAAATATCTGAAAAATAAATGACACATATGTATACACATGTGTCCAAATATCTCTCTAAATTGATACAACAAGAAGGTATACTCCAAAGAAAATATGTTATATAAGAGTACCTGTCTGATTTAGACAAAGAGGCTTATATTGATAGAACCAATCCATATATTCCACAGTTGTGAATTAGATCAAAAGAGGGCATTATCACTGCCAGTTGATCTGGTGTTCGTCACAATGGACAATAACTGTATAAAAAAAGGATAAGTATATATATTGGATAATGTATAGGGAAATGAATGTATGCCAAAAATCATACATAAAAATCCATAATGGCAAAAGAATCATAAAGCAAGCCAAACTGACTTGTGGATAAATACCTGATTTAAGAGGGTCCAAGGGGAAAGATGCTAGCCTCCTGGATCGCTGTGAGGGATATAACCATTCCTCACAGAGCGCGTGTCTGGTCTGACAGCTAGAACGCCATAGCACGACGCTGGGCTTTAAATTCGCCACCTCGGCGGTGACTGACGAATCAAACCGCCGCAAATGCGGACACGTGACCAAGACGTCAGTACCAAAAGACCTCACAGCTGATACACTCAGCTGTTCCTAGTGTATCGAATCGCGGGGCAGCACAGGCGGGGCCACAAAACAATGGCCTCGCTGGGCAGCCTCGACGCGATCCGCGCCATTTTGGAAGCTGGAAAAATTGCCAGTACTGAATTTTTACTGGGAAGCAGATGGAATAGAAAGCGCGTTAGATGGAAGAGGCGCTAATAGAACAAAGACTGGAAGGCAAGCACTGACAAAATAGGTCAAAAAGGGGAAGGGACCTGCAGGGAAAAATAAAAAGGGGATTGATTAACCCTGTTAACCCTTACAGGTCCCTACGTGTCCGTATGGTTCTCCTAGAGGGATACGGGCCCGGAAGCAGGATAACAGCACTCCTGGATGTCCTTGTCCTTCGGCAAAAACATTGCCAAAACAATACTGAAACAAAAAAAACATATAATGATCTATATATACTATGATAGTACTGGTTTTACATATTCATATGAGAAAGTATATGAATCCAATAAAGCACCCTGTATTGATGAAATCCATGAATAGGCAGACACTGTATACATATATTTAAAATTGAAAGGCATACATGCATGATTACACATAATGTTCCTGTATACAATATACAGTAATTATGAGATCAAAAAATCTTAATGAGGGTTTCTAAAGAAAAAAAAGAGAAAAAAGAAATATTAAATAGATGAGTAAATGTGAATAAATAAAGATACATAAATACACATAAATAAATAAAATATGAAAAAATATGTATGATGAATACTATGAAACAAATCATGAAAAATAATAATAAAAAATAAAAAATATGGAGAGTGAAATAAAAAAGACCTTATAAAAAAGGTTTGAAGCTCAAGGCTTCATTAAGCCCCGGAGAGGTCAAAGCGGACAAGGAGTATATCCACTTGGCCTCTTTCTGAAGCAGTATCTTGTCGTAATCACCCCCTCTCTCACCGGGGGTGATATATTCCAGAGCTGAAAATGTCATTTTATGACTGTTAAATTGATGGTGAATACCTGAATGGCGGCTGATGGGAGTTTCTATTTTTTTCTTTGAGATAAGGGAAATGTGATCCCTTATTCTATGAAAAAATGGGCGCTTAGTTTTTCCTACGTAAAAAGCTCCACATTCACATTGCATCAGGTATACTATACAGATAGACTGGCATGTCACAGAAAAGGTAGGTTTTAGCAACCGTCCGTTTGGAAGCTTAACGGTAGTAGAGGCATGAATGTAACAACAGAACGGACATTTGTGACAAGGTCTAGATCCCCTGGGTCCACAAGAGCGTGTATTCCCAATGGAATAATGACTGCTGACCAGACGGTCCCGCAGCGATCTTGATTTTTTGAAGGTGATCTGTGGACGATCCTGTATATGTTTAGACACAGCATCATCACTGAGCAAAAAGCACCAGTACTTTTGAAAAATAGAACGCACCTTCTGGTGATGACCAGAAAAGCGCGTAATTACCCGTATGCCAGGGTCAGTTTTAGATGTTTTTTGATAATGAAGCAAAGAGCTTCGTTTATTCTGTTTTGCTCTTAAATAGGCTTTTTTTAGGCCCTTTTTACTGTAGCCTCTTTCTTGAAATCTAGTTTGCAGTAACTTTGCCTCATGTTCAAAATTAGAATCTGTGCTACAATTGCGACGTAGTCGCAAATACTGTCCATAAGGGATATTGGAGATAAGGGATTTCGGATGTGAGCTAGATGCATGCAGAAGTGAATTGCCTGCCGATGGTTTGCGGAATAGAGATATCTCAATCATTCCTGCATCGTCAATTGAAATTTGAATGTCTAGAAAGGTTATAGACAATTGATTCATCTCAGAGGTGAATTTGAGATTGTATTTGTTATTCTCCAGACTTTTCAAAAATAATAAAAGATCGTCTTTGGGGCCTGTCCAAATCAAGAAAATAACGTCTATGAAACGACGCCAGCGATCCCTCACAGCGATCCAGGAGGCTAGCATTTTTCCCCTTGGACCCTCTTAAATCAGGTATTTATCCACAAGTCGGTTTGGCTTGCTTTATGATTCTTTTGCCATTATGGATTTTTATGTATGATTTTTGGCATACATTCATTTCCCTATACATTATCCAATATATATACTTATGCTTTTTTTTTTATACAGTTATTGTCCATTGTGACGAACACCAGATCAACTGGCAGTGATAATGCCCTCTTTTGATCTAATTCACAACTGTGGAATATATGGATTGGTTCTATCAATATAAGCCTCTTTGTCTAAATCAGACAGGTACTCTTATATAACATATTTTCTTTGGAATATACCTTCTTGTTGTATCAATTTAGAGAGATATTTGGACACATGTGTATACATATGTGTCATTTATTTTTCAGATATTTACCTTTCGAGGGCTTAATATTCTGCTGTGGTCCTCTTGGGGTGTCTTCGGGTTCCATTTTTGAAGCATTAGCTATTCCTGCGTGATCTGTTGTCCTTTCATGCTGTTGTCTTCTGATTTTTAATTTTATTTTGGTAAGTCCTTTTGGAAATTTATCATAGTGCCCCTGTTTATTTATGATTGAGACCCTTGAGCATGCATATTATGTTAAAATCGATGTAATTTGACCAACTGTTTTCCCTTTTTCATATCATCAATTATAACTTATGTATTTACCAGTATGTATTGACATGTAAAAATTTCTTTACAGTCATTTAATTATATGCTTTTCCTTGTTTTTTGCTATCTAGCATTGTCTGTCTAAAGCTCCTGAGGAAACTCAAAGAGTGAAACATGTAGAGCTGACCATAACAATGCCTCGTCTTGATTTCACACGATGTATTTAATCAAGATTTATTTATTATATTTTTGTCATATAATTGTTTGTAATAAATTATTTTCTATTTTTTATAAAACTCTGATTGTGTGAATCTCTATCTGCACTATTTCAATAGCCCCTGGGTCCTTGTGGTACCCTATTCTTGCCCTTTTTTCTTTTCTGTACCGTGCAGACCAACTGCTCCTCCAGCTCCTGTTCCAGGACACCTCTCCATGACTGGGTAAGGAGAGGATCCCTCCCAGCTCCCGAGCTCCTCTGCCAAATCCACACCCCCCCCCAGATGGGGGTGTCTCTCCAGCACGCAGTCTAGCACTCTGTAATGGTCACCACTGTTTACGACCTTCCATCAACCCACGACAGCTTATCGGCACTCCACAATCAGGCAAATGAACACGACCCATAAGAATTCCCCCCAGACACGAGACACACAGCTCTGTTCTGGTTTCAAATGCAAGACAACTTAATGGTTAACTCTCAAGTTTATATACAGTTTAAGCATGAAAGGAACAATCAAACTCTCCACCCACCCTTCGCACCCTGGGGGGCTTCAATACACCTACAGATGGCTAATTGCTAAACATTCCAGACATCTCGGCGCCGGGCTATAATTATCACTGCACCTGAGAAGTCACATTCCTTCATTAACATAATTCAAACAAAACACCATCACACAATGATTTCTTCTCAATCCACATCTTTAGACAGACGTTCTGTCTCCGCATACAGCTTGACAGAAAGGTATCCACACCTCTGAGCATCAATAGGCTTTAAGCAGTGTTATCACACAATGAAAGGCCTTTCAAAAGCCAGCCACATTTAACATGTCTACGAAGAGAGATGAGTCATAGAATAAACCAACACTTTGCAATATCTCCAATTTCAATATGAGCTATCAGTAATGTCCCCTGTCCTGTAATTTAGGATATAATTTCTCAGTCACCCTATGGCCCTATCGGACATAAGGTGACCCTAGACATAAGAGTTAATCATGACGCTGGCACAGGAGTACCCCTCATCCTTCCAAAGTCTCTGTTTGTCCCGGGTCATTCCGTTACACACTCCATCTTTCAATTCACCCAGCCGCAGCCTGACTGTGATTATATTATTGCCCCCTGCCAATCCTAGTTGGGGATTGGTCAGGGCTCCTCACATGTACTCCATGCCACTCCAACTCTCAGCCCTGCCCATCTTCCAGAACCTTCTCACTGAAAGCAGGGGAGGCGCCCAAAAGCTGAAGGACATGTCAGTCACACCCACTGCTACACTAACCACTCCCTGCCCCCAGATCAAAAACAAATAGGGCTAGCTTGCAGCATAGGCCTGCTTAAATTTACCAGTACTGACAGAACCTGCCAAACACTACACCTCTAGCAGCTGCCTATGGTAGAGGGTGCTACATAAAGAAGAATTTCATGCATGCATACTTTATTCATAGTTACAATAGTCCAGCTTGGACCAATGTAGCTATGTATATGCAATACCTGCCCGATGTCCCTGGAAGCTGGAAATCACTGAAGTAAACACCACCACTCCAGTGGTCTCCAATCACATCTGTGTTCCGCGCCAAGCAGCTGCCCTGCTGCATTCTGAAAACAGGTGAGCCACTCGACACCGGCGCCATTCAGAAAATAGTTTGCATGTTCTGAGGGAATGCAAAGCATTCTCTGATTAGACGAGGTAGAGAGTGTGATGTCACCACATCACCTCTAAACCATATCCAATCAGACAATGCTTTGCATTCATTCAGAAGATGCAAAGCATTCTCTGAATGGTGCCTGTGTGGCACCTGTGCGGCCGATCTCTCGTGCTCAGAATGCAGCAGGCAGACACTCAGCAAGAGAACCATAAATGGAGATTACTGAAGTATTAATGTCTGTTTCAGTGATTTCCAGGGGCATTGGCAAGGTGAAGTGTATGCATAGGGGCAGATCCACGTAGAATTGCATGGGCGCAGCGTATGTGAGATACGCTACACCGCTGTAACTTACTTTTTGTATCTTCGAATCCAGAAAGAATTTGCGCCGTAAGTTACGACGACGTAGTGTATCTCTCGCAGCGTAACGACGCCTAATTCAAATCGGAGAGTAGAGGGCGTGTTTCATTTAAATGAAGCACGTCCCCGCCCTGAACGAACTGCGCATGCTCCGTTCCTAAATTTCCCGCCGTGCATTGCGCTAAATGACGTTGCAAGGACTACATTGTTTTGATGTGGACGTAAATTACGTCCATCCTGATTGACGCGGGAACAACGGCCATACTTAACATTGCGTAGGCCACCAAATAGCAGCTTTAACTATACGCCGAAAAAAGCCGACTAGAGACGACGTAAAAAATGCCACGGCCGCTCGTACATTCGTGGATCGTCGGAAATAGCTAATTTGCATACTCGACGTGGAAAACTACGGGAACGCCACCCAGCGGATGCCGAAGAATATAATGGCCTGCACAGCATCATTGCTTGCCTCTCTCCCTCTTCGTCAGCACTGGGGTCACTTTAGCTGAGTGAGGGAGAGAAACTGAAGGAGAAGAGAATGTACTGGAAATCTAGTCAGTACCAGTGTGCAAAGGTGTATTTACTTTGGACGAGTAAATCACCACTAACGTTGGGTGTCCTACATATGTAGATGCTGCGGCATTATGTAAAATTATTAGTTTAGTTTTTCACATTTTTGAATGGGGTGCATCGAGATTGTACCTAATTTTAAAGGGTGCCTTGACTGAAAAAAGGTTGAGAAGCACTGCCTTAGAGGATGGATTTCATCTTCAAACTCCCATATCCTTATCCATATTACATGTTTACATTATTCCTTTTTATTATACAGTATACAGTCAAAATTCCAAAACACAGTAAAATCCAAATTGTATGTTTAGGTATGCATACCAGAGTAAAATCCCATTTTCTGGATGTAGCGTGCTGGGGAATTAGTGCATTTTTTTTCCTAGTACAGGTACATTTTCAGGCTTGGCTGGTAGCCAAGCCTGGCTTTGTTTTGTGATCTGGTTTGGGAGAGGCTCAGAGTAAGTGCTGGGTGACTCACAGGTGGCATTGTCTAAGACCTCCTACTTCTTTCTAGAATGTTCCAGTGTTTTCTAGAAAGAGAGGCTGGAGGGGAGGTGGAGCCACCTGGGGTATTCTGAGGAGCCCTGACCAATCTGCAACTTGGATTGGCAGAGGGGCAGGCCTCCTTAAACACCATGGGTCAGCCCAGTTGGGGAGAAGTTGATCGGGTGGAAGAATGGAGATGTTCGGCTGTCGGGGTCTTTGAGGGCGCTCCCCAGTCTGGGGGGGGGGTTGACCTTTGGCCTGGGTTCGGGTGCGGATGGGGCCCTCTAAGGTAGTGTGGAGGAGTCCTGAACAGGAGTCACAGGAGGTGCAAGAGAGGACAGTGGGAGAACACTGCTGGGCAAGTCTCCAGGAGTTCCACTGAGACAGCCAGGAGGGCTGGCGAGACACACCTGAGATCACTGTTGTGGACCAGTCTGGGATGGGTGCAAAGCCAGTCTGGAGAATTGGGGGTGGTACGGACAGTGGAAAGGGGCAGCTGCAGCCAGAAGGGCTGGTAATGCCTGAAGCGGTGGTTCTGGGAGCAGTAGCCACAGGGACAGCTAGCACTAGGACGTTTCTATTGTTACACCATAGGGGCATGCGGTTCCCTGCCTGTAAAGGGCACCTGTTTTAGGCGTGGCTGAGCTATTGTCAGGCCTACCAAAACAGTGCTAGCTAGTCTGGAGAGGAACAAAGAGAAAGTGATGTGTATGAAGTGTATGGAGTGATACTCAGTAAAGAGGAAGTGATGTGCAAGAGGAGTATGGAGTGATACACAGAAGAGAGAATGCAATGTGCAGGAGGGAAAATGGAGTGATGTATATACCAGATGTATATATAGTCCCAAATTGCAATGTTCTGATCACTTGGGAATCTCATGAGTCCCTATCCCTATCCAAGTTTAATATCCCTCAATAAAACAAACAAAAACAAAATGCAGGGACTGCTTTATTGTCTCTAAGGAGTGTAAAAGTGTGCGCCTGGCTGGGCAGGGTGACAAACGGACCACAATTCACAGCAGCCCCTATGGGGGGCCATGGAATACACTGCACAAAGCATGCAATACACAATATATACTGCCCACAGCTTTTCCTCTGATCTAAATACAGTTTGACATTTTGAGAGGTTGAATGGTGGTTGGGATTTACCAATTTAACAATAATTCCAGCATAGAGGCAGATGTCATTCAGAGCCTGGCCTTACACATGTAACCACCACTTAGAAAATGCCTTGGCAGTATGATGGCTTTAACAGAAGAAGGCTGGTTTTTGCGCCTCCACGGGATGGTGCCCTCTTAAAGTCAGTTATAATTAGTTCAAAAGCCTCTGTCAAAAACAAAACAAAAAAACAGCTATCTTTGTAAAGCACAGTCATCTAGGAGGTGTCTGAACATAACTACATCTTTTGATACAGTAAGTGAAACATTTGTCACTTTCCAATTGTTCCAAAGCTTGCCTGCCCTCATGCCTTTGGTGCATTGCTATTGGCTACTGGTAGGCCACTAGAAATGTGTGGAGGGCAGGCATAGGCGTGCGCACAGGGTGTGCCAGTCGTGCCCAGGCACACCCTAATCACTCCCTGCAGTGCAGATTCCCCTGCTACCCGGTGTCCTCTCCCACAGCATGGCTGGCTTCCCTCCTCTCCCATTGGCTACTGCAGTGGGCACACATAGATGATATTTCAGGATGAGTGGGGGAAGGGGTAATGTAATTCACTGGCCCCTTCCCTTTCTGAATGAACACAGTGAGAGATTGGTACTATGTTTTTGAGCTTTCAGGTGCACACCCTAATGCAACAGGCTGCACACACCTATGAGGGCAGGAGGTGACAGCAATCTTTGACACTACCCAGAAGCATTGGAGTTTTACATATCACAACAGTCTGCTATTCAGCCAACTGTAGGCTTCTAAAAGCTGCCTGGGGGCGTAAAAGTGTACACACCTGCACCTTAAGCCAGTGGAATTCAA